>NC_089802.1:43203519-43569769 GCF_029633855.1 Hoplias malabaricus | reverse complement strand
TTGTGCTAGGCTGTTGTTTGATAAGGGGGGTCAGTGGGGGAGGGGGAGGGGCAACACAAGTATTTGGGTCAGTTGGAGCAAATAGGGTAACAGACTTTCAAAGACAAAAGAATAAAAAAAGAAAAAAAACCCAAATGAGCCCTAACCCTGTCTACAAAGAAGAATTCAGAGCTATGGGATTCACAAGTGGCTAAAACAACATTACAACACAACATCCAGCGCATGTGGCAGTGTAGTGCCTTTTCCAACTCATTGCTTGGTTAATCCACTCCAGTGGCCTGGGAGAGCTTTTGTTCAGCAACTACACAAGCCGCACTGCTATGGCAGACAAAAGCGTAGTAAGCGTGGCTAAAATATCCCATCCATTATCTAGCTTAGCTCACAGCAAGTGTTCTCCAAGCTGCTACCCGCCTGAGGGGAAGGGAACTTGATGTTACGTGGGAAAAAGAGAAAAAAACTATATTAATTTCTGAGAATGAAGAATGATCCCCAAGACTAATAGTCAATGGAATCAGTAGATCTATCTCCAAAACAGCTGTTCAGATCAAAGCTCAGGCCCAAGCAGATGCAGAAAACATCTAAATATTTTATACATTTCTTACAGCTCTTTTTAATTTCTGAAAATTATAAAGTACAATTATAACGTTAGAATCAATGTGCATTTCAGAATAAAGCCTTGTATATACATTTTTTCCCATGATTTTGAAACAGCAGTTGCTCACTAAGAATGGACCATTTGAAATGCTCAAAATAGACTTACAATGCAACCTGGTTCCAGTAACTTTCATTCCGTTTTAAAAATGCAGTATGATTCCATTTAAGAGAAACAAGATTTAGTTCAGACCGTGATGATCCGCAACACGAAGCTGAAAACCATTTCTCATCTGACAAAGTGCTTTACTGTATGACAAAGTAAAAATGCATGACTTGAATGAAGCATTACTTCATGCACAGATGCATAACAAAGCATTCCTTATAAAATAAAAAAACAACAAAAAAAAACATAATTTCCATAAACACAAATCTTAACCATACGCAGAGGTAAAAAGCGTGTGTGCTGCCGAGGAGCATGTGCCAGAGTGAGTCACGCGCCCACAACTGCAGCCTTAGCTTTCACTTCATCACAGACAAAACATAGCCCAGCACACCCAAACAAAGTCCCCCTGCTCATTCAAAACACATCCGCATCCCTGCTCTCAGACGACTCGACAGCTCAGGAGACAAAGGAAAATAAGACCAAGCTGAAACGTAGCTCCAAAAGGCAGCATAATACAGTGACAATACAGTGGCTTACCCGCTCTCCTCCATTAGATCAAAGCAGGAGAAGATGCAAACACATGGGTCTTCCCTCTCAGCACCAATCACTACCACTCTCCTCTCAGCATGCTTGTTATTGTTCTGCTCCTCCTCTTTGAGTAATCATGCTTTCGTCCACTTACAACCGTCCACTTTAAACCTTTGTAGTGACCACATTCCCTCCGTAAGAGGTGCAAATGAATAAATACATTTCTGAAGCAGCTTTTTGTGGGTATTGTCTGTTTGAATGTGAGTGTGTGTGTGTGTGTGTGTGTGTGTATTTGCATGTGAATGGTAGAGAGGGATTTCAGTCAAATTCTGCTCGAGCAGTTCTGACAGCCCTGGGCAGCGGTGAGCGAGAGAGCAGAGAGATGAAGAGATGACAGAGAGAGAGAGAGAGAGCGAGAGAGAGGGAGCAAGAGAGAGAGAGAAAGAGAAAAATGAGAGTGTTTAAACTTAGTAGTATTTAGGGAAGGAACAAAAATAATCAAATATTATTAAAGTGGGCCAATTCCTTTCGAACAAAGCCAAAACAATAAAAAAAGACTCAGCCTATTACGTAACAAATCACATACAACCTTCCAGGCCACCTCACTGTAAAAGATGACCTCAGAAAACAAAAAAGTCAATATTACACAAAAAATACATCGTCAGTATGATACAATAAGTGTTTCTTAATGTTTTCGGAAAGGTGTGAAATGTTCTCTTCTCCTGATAACGTGAAATAAGCAGAGTGAACTTTGACCTATTGTGTCTCATTAATAAACGAATGTGAGTCCATATGGGTCATTTGACCTGGCTTTCAGAGAATTTCAAAGATATTTATAAATGTATACATGAGTGTGAGGGGGGTGGCATGGTGGTGCAGCAGGTAGTGTTCCTGCCTTGTGCCCAGTAATTCCGGGTAGGCTCCGGACCCACCACAACACTGAACTGGTTGAGCGGTACAGACAATGAATGAATGAATGAAAGAGTATGAGGGACTGTTAGAGAGAGATCTACTAATCTGTTATTTAAAAGCTTTGGGACACTTTGCATACTTTAAATACAAACGTAATCCAATAACGTGTAAACCATTTTTACATAACATTTAATTGAATATATAAGTTTTGAAATGGTGCAAGTTTGTGGATTTTGCTTCTTTGTTTTTTCCTATTTGTCCATTTTGTATTTAATGTCATCAAATATCTATAACTATCTAAAATTTCTTTATCTAATTTACATTTCTGAAGTCCCATAAAGAAGCCATTTGATTCAGCTATTCAAAAAGATATGCATACAACATTTCTCTCAGATAGCTTATCTAAAACTCCTCAGATGATGTTCAAAGTCTGAAAGCAAGAATGTATTGCTGGTCTTTATCTACGCCACACAACAATAAAGCAACACCATATTAGTTCACTGAGGTCTTCAGTCAATATAGTTATTTAACAGCTGATGCAATTTAAAATTAGCACGTTGTGGGATGGCATTACACTATGTTAGAACATTGTTTTGGATTTGACTTCATTCAGCCTTGAGAGCATCAGTGAGTGAGGTGAGGTACTAATATGGGATGGAGGGAAGTTGACGAATGAACTCATTTGAAAGAGTTTCTCAGCCCCCTCCAGGGTGTGTTCCCACCTTGCACCCAGTGATTCCGGGTAGGCTCCGGACTCACCGTGACCCTGAACTGGATAATCGCTTACAGACAATGAATGAATGAATATAAAACAGTTTCCAAAGACTTTTGGACATATCTGTATAATCATGGTGTCTATGATCAAAGAGTTATTGCCATTTGCTTAGCACTTTGGATTATTTTGAATCTCAACCATTTATAATGAATTTCAAGAAGGCTTGTTTGTGTTTGTTTGATGTTTGAAAACTGTGTTTACAATATTACACAGTTCCCTTTGTGGAAATTTTAAGATAGGGCACAACAGTCTATTCCAAAAATACATTTATGCATAGTTTTTAATGCATATATAAATAATTAATTAGGTGTGTATGAATGCGTTTCCATATAGCAAATGTTTTCAGTGGCTCTGTCTCCCAGCTTGTATTTTCTAGCAATAGCCAAGTCTCAGCATCTGTGTATGTTCTTCAGTCCTGCTGGAAACAATCTCAGGTGGCTGCTCATGAAGGCCTTTGGGAAAATGCCAAGAGTGTAGAAAGCTCCATCAGGGCAGAGCAGGACTACTCTGAAGAATGAAGAAAGTTTTTGTCTTTCATAATTTATAATAACCTTCACTTGTATTCACAAAATCTTTAAAAGTATAAGTAGATGTTTTTAAACTTTTTGAGTGGTACGGTACTGGGGGATAAAAAAAAAAAATAAATAAATAAGGGCAAAGGGGGTGTAGTGATTGATCACACTGTCAGTTTTGGGAAAGTGTAGGCAGAAAGAGAACAGACGCACAGCCCAGAGGCAGTCAGAGGAACCTCAGGAAAATTCCACTGCATTAGATCAGCAGTCTAAGCACAAGATTTCCAATGAACACACAAATCCACACATGCACACACACACACATACACACATACAGAGAGAGAGAAAGAGAGAGAGAGAGAGAGAGAGAGAGAGAGAGAGAGAGAGAGAGAGAGAGACAGACATACACACAGAAAGCCCATCCCCAGATAAAATCACACCTCTCTGTTCGTGCTTTCCCATTTTTAATTCTACAAAAGTAGGATACAAGTGCTTTTGTTAAGATCACACTGCTGTATACAAGCAATGAAACTGTCCTCCAAGATAATGGCATCTAAGAATATTTTAGACCTGTTGATGCTTATCTAACATCCACAATTGTTATCTCAATTTTCTTCCCAATCTCCACCAATTCCTCCCTTATAGCCAGGACTACCCCAATCAACCTGGGAAGCTGAAGGAAAGCACATTTCCTCCAAAAAATCTGAAGCAAGCAAACAGCTATTTTTGAACGGCTGCTAATGGAACTCCACTGGACAGCTCAGCACGCCTGAAGGAGAATGCTAAATATCCAGACCTGTATGGTCAGCCAAAATGTCACCCATGCTGACTAGCCCTGTGCTTGTGTGGTGGCCATCCTAAACTCTGAGAGAGAGAGAGAGAGAGAGAGAGAGAGAGAGAGAGAGAGAGAGAGAGAGAGAGTGGAAGTGGACAGTTGTACTCTCTTGGATTTCAAGCCTCAGATTGTTGCACTCTCACCGGGGACTGAATTGGTTCTCTCCTGATAATGATAGGGTCAACATTTAGGCCACTGCACCCCTAGGCAGCCACAGCGTCACCATATATTTGAAATAATGATTATGAGGACCAGACGGTGAGGGTTGTGAACTTGACACATCAAGATAATATGAGATCTGAGGTAACCTTACTGACTGAAAGAGGGGTCATCACTTTCTCAGAAGGCCCAGTGTTGCCAGGACCCCCTAGGGCCATCTATTTTCCTAACTAAAATTTCAAATAGTCACCCCAGTTTTTCCAATGGCTTTGTTCCCCATGCTCTCTGTAATATGTTCAGAAAGCACTATTTTCCTTCACTGACATTTTCTAGAAACCAGCTTTAAGCTCCTGTATTCTCTGTAATATTTTACAGGTAGTAAATATCCCCTCTTCCAGCGACTTAACCTCAGGCCACACCCAAATAACAAAAATCTGCACCCAATAATTCCAGATAGGTTCTAGGTCTCCCATGATTCTGATCAGAATGAAGAAGTTACAGAAGATGAATGAGTGAATTATTTGGTCATGTTTCCAATGAAAACAAATTAACAGCTGAAAATATATTACAAAATAAAAGTCAGGGGATGGGCATATGGAAACAACACATCTAAACTTATATAGGGGCATAGGTCATGTAAGAAATCACATTTAATAATTGTACAATCGGATGAAGTATATACAAAAGCTCCAATTCTTTCCAAACTAGAACAATATCAGGGAGGATACTAGGAAGTCGTACTAGGAAGAGAGGAAGTTAATACTAATGGGAATGATATGACATGCCTCATTCTACAGTGTCTAACCTCTGCCACCCTAAAGTGCTGCATCACTGCAGTGTCCCCTCCTCTGCAATGTTCATGTTGCTGCAGATCAATGTGTCCAAGGTCACTAAAGCTGCTGCTGTATGCATCCATGCATTCACATCCACACTGAGGGCAAAAAAAAACAGGACCCACTCTAACCAATAGCTAGCTCTTCTCCTCTCTCTCTCTTTCTCTCTCACCCCCAAGAGGGTATCACATTTATCATCACCTGACGAATCAAGCTAACCACTAACCCTTAACCTGCTCCTCTTTCACAGATATACTGAAACTACAACCAGCATTAGCACCACCAGAAAGATGCTAGGAGCTATAAAGTGTTAAATATGTGGCCCAAAGTTCAGAATTCCTTAACATCAAAGCCTACAATCCAGGACCTAGCCACAGAATTCCACTTTTCCTAGTGTCCAATACTGCTACCCCTGTCATAGCCACTCCTCTAAATATAGACCTGGCCAGAGATAAATTATTCAGGCTTTCTGTTACCTGATAACTGTAGCAACCAGCGCTGGGCTGCCTGGAGACACACATGAGGTCAGGGTTCATCTCATTTGAGCCGTGGGAGCCATCACTGCTCCTTCATTGTGAATATCTGATAATGTCCCAATTAACTTCTCCAAAGTGCTTTGAGGCTTAATGAGATTTAGTGAAATTTAATGATGCAACAGAGCAGAGATTACGAATGCATTTGTCAGACGACTCTGCAGATGACTCTATATTGTGTAATGTTTCTCAGAATGGAAATGCATTCTGTAGTTTTCTGTAGCCTTTCTGCAATAATAAATTCTATATTTGTTACTAACATAATATCCTTAAAAAGTTAATGGTTTGTCATTTTTGTTTTGACTTATTTATTTTAAAATGCAAAGCACCTCATGAAACTGGCTTGTATCTCACAAACGTACTCATTTGCATACTCACTTACTCATTCGTGTTTTAGAAACATGAGTAACAGGAGGGGATGCTATTTAGTGCTTTGCATCAAAGAGACAATTTTTATTTTTTTTTCACTTTGTTTTTGATTCCACATTTGTGGAGTTTTTATGGTTTAATACAGCAAAATAAAATGTCTATTTTTTGTTGCTACCATCACCACCTGTAGAAGGGATATACAATTGTAACTGGTTCCGCAGGGACAAGCTGGAGTGGCATCTGTGATCCAAAATATCATTGTCTTTACAATGCAATCAAATTCTCTGCAGTTTCCTTCCAATATCTAATGTTAAGCGTTTCTAGAAGTGCAGAAACTGTTGCTCCTGTAAAAGGTGAAAAAACACCTATTAAAAGCCTTTATCTCAGAAAGGACACAGCATGAGCAGGTTCCCTGCAAATACTGTAATATGCGAGTCATCAGTTCTATCTTTTTTCCAGATTAGAGGTAAAAATACAAAGGACTGTGACATAGTAGATGGGGTGACAGAGGGATGAAAGGATGGATAGCAGGCTCAGGTAAATGAGCACTCTCAATATGAAATGCAGTTATGCTTCAGATCAATTGCCAAATCCTTATTATCTTTATGCCCAGATTAATGGATCTCAAGAAGTATAAAGATAAATCGGTGGGATGACGAAGGATAAAAAAGGATTTAAAAGGAGC
The DNA here is from genome assembly GCF_029633855.1 of Hoplias malabaricus. Classification (NCBI taxonomy): domain Eukaryota; kingdom Metazoa; phylum Chordata; class Actinopteri; order Characiformes; family Erythrinidae; genus Hoplias; species Hoplias malabaricus. The sequence goes on along the minus strand of NC_089802.1, from coordinate 43,562,871 downwards.
AGAGTGGAGGCTTTTGTGTTTTATTTTCATATAATACGGCAAGTAGAAAGTTTTCAAATACACTTTATGTCCTAACATTAGTAGACACCTGCACATTTGACATTTTGTCTGAAATCCAGGGAGTCAGTTCTCCTTTGTTACAGAAACAACTTCCACGGAATATCCAATAAACTACAACCTCAATTCCAATGAAGTTGGGACACTGTCTAAAACATAAGTAAAAACAGAGTGTGTTGCAGGCCTCAAATTCAAAATGAGTGAATATTTGCAACAAAAAAAAAAAAACAATAAAATGTATCCATTTGAACATTAAACATCTTGTCTTTGTAGTGTATTCAAGTGAATATAGGTTGAAAAGGATTTGCAAATCATCGTATTCTGTTTTTATTTATATTTCACACAATGTCCCTACTTAATTGAAATTGGGGTTGTAGATGGCATTCAGCCACATTAACATCATTCATTCATACATTGTCTGTAACCGCTTAACCAGTTTAGGGTCGCGGTGGGTCCTGGAATCACTGGGCACAAGGCAGGAACACACCCTGCAGGGGGCGCCAGTCCTTCACAGGGCAACACACACTCACACACTTACTCACAGACTTATGCCCATGGACACGTTTGAGTCGCCAATCCACCTACCAACGTTTTTTTTTTCTGTGGGGGGGAACCAGAGCACCTGGAGGAAACCCACGCGGACACAGGGAGAACACACCAAACTCCTCACAGACAGTCACCCGGAGCGGGACTTGAACCCACAACCTCCAGAACCCTGGAGCTGTGTGACCGTGACCTGCTGTGCCACATTAACGTGAGTAAAGTCATATACAGATGTTAGACGTTATTCCTTTCTATAGAGGATATGCAATTTGTAAATGAACGGTTAGTTGATTTTGAGATTTTAAGGGAGTATCTGCAAACTTTTGGACACCCAATGTAAGGGCAGATATCCATGAGATGTGAAGGCGAGAACATTTGTCAAATGAAACATAAAGTTTATGCATAAGCATAAATTTTCCCCTTCAACCTGATACCAAAAGCAGTTCCAGGCTACAAATAAACTCTGGGCCATAAGTTGCTGAACACAACAGTTTAAAAACCTCTAATTCCCCAAATCTGGCCACAGCTCTACAAAACACAGCACAACACCCAACACACAGGCCGTTTTCAATGATCCCCAGGCAGAGTTATGGCCACAGCGGCCTATTCAGTCAATACAAAATAGATTAAAGCAACCTGAAAGGTGACAGCAGAGTAATAACAGTGAACCAATTTCCTGACCAGCAGATCCCAACAGACCCTTGGGAAAACTACCCGAAAATCAGAGTACACGTTTTACACCTGAGAGTTGGAGAAGCATAAAAGCCCTTCAGGCTAAACCAAAATGACAACATACACTCAGGTCATTTGCATAATATTTAAAATATAACAAACCTATAATGACAAATGTCAAAATCATTTTCTGTTTGGTATCTTGGGAAAAACAATAAGGTAAAAATAAGGTAATGTAATTTCTAAACAGACGTTATCACATACATTACATGAATCATCATATTATGGTTTTCAGTAGCTGGAAAAGACACTAGTTCCAAAGGAAAAAAGCTATTACTAATTTCAGTGACTTTTTATTCAACATTTCATGTACTGAGAAGCACTTTGTCTAATAACGGAGGTGAACTGTAAACAACGCAACACATGGGAAATCCCTTTAAGGTTCTTGACAATGAAACACACTGTTGGTCAATGCTGTACAAATAGCTCCCAATACTGATATAGATACTGAAACATCAAGTATTGGTTTTGGAAACCTGCAAAACTTTGAAATTCAGAGTTGAAATTAACTATTTTGATAGAAGCACTTCAAGTAAGAGGAGGGAGTAGCTGTTTGTGCCAAAACTACGCAAACACTCTAGTGCACCACAGGAAGAAATTAACAATATGCTATTTCAGGTTTGATTTGTTACAGGACAAGATCTAGTTCATTATTATTTTATATTTTTTTTCATGCTGCTATCCCATTCAATGTCTCCTGTACCTTCTCAGACTGATACCTTGTGTCACATGTATAAATAGTGTTTGTGATGTGTTTGGAATTTCCATTTCTAGTGACACAGGAACATATCTTGTGATGTATCACCCAACTTATTGTATGACATAGCTCTTTTATACAAGATATCATGTACAAATGTAGCACAAGAAATGCTTGTAATATTCTATGCATAGTTGTTCATGGAGAGACGATGCCTCACCTGGTAACTCCAGTCTAAAAAACAGTTTCCACGGTTAAGGCTGGCGAGTGATCCTCCTCTCAGTGCAGGCTTTTAATGCACAGATGACACACTGTTTAATGCCACACCCTGCTCCAAGTGTTACACACACCAAATAGTGGACTTTGGCAATTCTCTCAGGGACATGCCAATCCATCAGTAATTAACAGACAGACCCCTCCTAGCCATAAACTCTGATGAAGTGTCTTAAGAGCTACACGGGAAAGAAACACTCCTTTATGTCAAACGTCACCCTGCTCCTAGCAACCTGAAGGAAACACATAACATAGTGCTGTGAAACCGCCCTTTAGGTCGGTAAATTCTGACTGAACTGTCGATTACGTACAAGTTGTTCACTTTTCAGCTTCAGTTAATTAATATATAAATGAATAAATAAATAAATATATACCTTGTACAAATATAGCAGAATAAATGTTTGTAACAATGTCTTGTCAATTCTATGCATAGTTGGTCATGGAGAGATGCCATTTCAAAGAAACATATGACCAGTTCTCATAGAATCCACACATTATTGACCCTTATAACAGCTTCCATTTTTTTCAGATTTCCTTTCTCACAGAGAAAATCTGCAAAGATTCAGAATTCATGACATTTGGACATACAATTGTTTTACATGGCCTTGCACAAAATATATCAAAATAAAAACACTCACTTGATCAGCAAATTCCAACAATAAAAAAGGTAGATCAAATTAATTCTGTTGACTCATTACAACACCCACAGATGCCCAGCTGGAAGATCTGATGATATTGTGGATGTTCGCAGTTCACAGTTTTGTTTATGATTTAAAGGCCTCATTTGCATATTGCAGCCTTCTGTGAAAGCAGTTTGGCAAACCTGCTGCCAAAGCTGCAATAATGTTTCACAAATGCTACCCCTGACAGTCATACTAGCTAAGCATACTCAGGCCATATTTAGCACAATAAAATACAACTGCTGTCATGAAAGTAAGTCCACAGAAGTTGTTTGACATTCACTTTGATGACAAGTGAACTGACCACAGAATGGTTCAGACTCCTTTCATTTTGACAACAGCTTTCTCCTCACCAAGGTGCACATAGGGAATGTCTTGTTCCAGTATTTCATATGCTTTTAACAAAATAGTTTTTTTTCTCTCCAGTGCTCTGGATCCTACACTGAAGGGACATGGTGAGAATTTCTTTTTAGGGAAAAATCTCATGAGCACCACTTAGTATGTCGTGAGCACCACTTAGTATGTCGTAAGCACCACTTAGTATGTCGTAAGCACCACTTAGTAAGTCATGAGCACCACTTAGTAAGTCATGAGCACCACTTAGTATGTCATGAGCACCGCTTAGTATGTCGTGAGCACCGCTTAGTATGTCGTGAGCACCGCTTAGTATGTCGTGAGCACCGCTTAGTATGTCGTGAGCACCACTTAGTATGTCGTAAGCACCACTTAGTAAGTCATGAGCACCACTTAGTATATTGTGAGCACCGCTTAGTATGTGGTGAGCACCGCTTAGTATGTCATGAGCACCGCTTAGTATGTCGTGAGCACCACTTAGTATGTCGTGAGCACCACTTAGTATGTCGTGAGCACCACTTAGTATGTCGTGAGCACCACTTAGTATGTCGTGAGCACCACTTAGCATGTCGTGAGCACCGCTTAGTATGTCGTGAGCACCGCTTAGTAAGTCATGAGCACCGCTTAATATGTCGTGAGCACCGCTTAGTATGTCGTGAGCACCGCTTAGTATGTCATGAGCACCGCTTAGTATGTCGTGAGCACCACTTAGTAACTTAAGACTTACTAAGTGGTGCTCATGACATACTAAGTGGTGCTCACGAGATTTTTCCCTAAAAAGAAATTCTCACCCTGTCCCTTCAGGGTCTCCATAGGATCCTACGCTGGTATCATAATTTTTCATTTTCATGTTAGAAAATTCCGTGCTGACCAACATAATGAATGCTTTTAGAGTTTTTATAGCGTCCACCATTTTAAGTTTCCATATAAACTGTAATGGAGTGATGAAGAGTGAATTAGCTCATAAATATATATATATATATATATATATATATATATATATATATATATATATATATATAAATCCTACACACAGATATAACTCATCTATTCTTATGCCATGTGGCTGCTAGGCTATCAGTAGCTAGCAGTAAATTAGACCCTATATCTGGAACCCTGTATATTCCTAGGGGTGTTGCCAAGTCTAATAATAGGTGAGGGAAAATCAATAAGCAATATTTTGTGTTTAAAATGGGTATCAATACATAGAAGCTCAAATACAAATATTATAATTTTATTTTTTAATTATGAGTGTATATTATGCTCATTGCAAGACTGATTAATTTAAAAGATGGTGTTCTGTCTTTGTCAATGCAGTAAATATTATAATAATAAAATTAAATAGCAGAGAGACAAAATGCTATAATATGACACTGAAAACTACTAGCAAAACTTTAATCACTGATCAAATTGTAAAATTGTTTTGAAAATATACCTTTTTTTAACCTGTCTAACGTTAAATATTGCAATAGAATAATACTGAGGCTAAAGTATTTTGATAATAGCATATCACAGAGCTAGCAGATATTAAAACCTCTAAATGTTAGCCCTTTGGAATGTCAGTGGAGCCTCAAATAAAACTGTTCTGCTGAAGAAATAGGAACTTGAGGAATTTAATCTGGCAGCTCAGCTGACACCTTTCCTGTGATGTCCTTTAAGAGTGTGAGACTCATGGCACTATAAATGGTAAAAGAGCTCTCAAACGAGTAGAATGACAACAGTTATCAGCATCAGCATGATCCTCCTCTTGCACTGGAGCAAATAATTTTTCAGTTATGTCAGGTTCACGGGTTTAAATACACACAAAACACACAGGACAGCAGCACAATCCTTCGCTATAGCTCAGTGCCTCCAGATTTGAAAAATCAAGTCTAGGGAGCAGCATGAAGCGCCTCTGTCTCCTCTTAGCTCCTTTACAGGGAAGTCACATTAGGACTCCTTCAGTCATTACAGCAAGAAGTGTTTGGACGTGGTTTCACATACAGCAGCTGTTGTGCTGACTACACAGTACTTACACAGACCTGCAATGCAGACAAACACATGCTCCGATAACAGATCATTGTTAAAAATGCCAAAACACTATTAATTCATTTGACACCAGGTATTAGCAGATATTTGCGTTGGGGGAAAAAATCAATCCTATTAATAAATACTGTAACAAATCAAACCTGAAATAGCACAAATTCTGAATGTGATCTTATATTGCTGGTTGTGTATATTTTCTGTGAAATAGAGTGTTTAAATAATTTCTACATCATCATATCCCTCAAAAAACATTGTTATTCATTTTTTTTAGAACTTTACAGTTTCCTTAGGCTGTGGAATGGCCTTATAAAAAGTGATACATTTCACACATAATTTGATCCCTATCTGACTTACACTGTGAAATAAAATGTGTTGGTAATACTACGTAGAGTCATTTCGGTTCCTGACACTGATACTGTACATTATAAGCCATAGCTGCTCTGATTTATTCATGTCCAAACCTTGCTGAGTAACTGCCCTGCAGAGGGAAAGGGCTGCTAACAAGAGAGTCTGACTCATGGATTAAATGAATAGTCTGGCAGGTTCTGAAGCATGTGAATCAATCTCTCTCTCTCTCTCTCTCTCTCTCTGTCTGTCTCTCTCTCTCTCTCTCTCTCTCTCTCCCTCCCTCCCTCCCTGAGGCAAACATGGTGTAGTAGTTTGTTATGGTTTGTTACATAACCTCAGGCAGTGTTGATTACTGCCTAAAACAGGACACAAACTCTGCCCCTCACAAAAAGCCAGCAAAACAATATACATAAATTCATAACCTCTTTTTCCTGTAAAAATACACCTGATGCCTAAATAACCCATCTGAATACAGCGTGTATCTCTAGCTGTGTCTAAGGCTCAGCCAGAATCAATATGTCTGACCATCCTCTTTCAAGTGTCCCCCCTCCATCTCTGTTCATATCAACTAGCATCTGGAGATTTGATAAGCGCCGGCCAACAGCAGCCGGAAATCGATGGAAACGAGAGATTGCAGCAGAGCTGGGTCAGACAGAGATGTAACTCTAAAACCCATTCAGTAGTTTTGGTCCAAATTGTAAATAATATGATCCTTCAAGCAAAGCAGAGGGCAAAAATACTGACGACTGAAATCCCATTAATTGAAATGTCATGGTGACTCACTCAAATCTATAAAATATTTTGGGGGCACCTACTGCATAACAAACAAAGAACTCGAAGCCAATAAGCACGTGTCATCTGCACTGACCTCAGCCCAGTCTGCTATCGGTCATCAAAACAAGAAGCAGCTCATTGATAACTTGAATGCAACTCAACCGTGGCAATTTACTTAAGATTGTATGTGCATGCTGTTGAACTCAAAAAGCTTAAAACAGCATACATAGCAGAGATCTCTAAAAATATCATTCTTATATGATTATCAATAAACACCATATACAACAAAGAGCTAATTAAGCAAACTTTGAGTGAGGAAATAACGTTGTTTCAAATAGGACTGAGGGCGGCACGGTGGCGCAGCAGCTAGTGTCACAGTCACACAACTCCAGTGACCTGGAGGTTGTGGGTTTGAGTCCTGCTCCGGGTGACTGTCTGTGAGGAGTGTGGTGTGTTCTCTCTGTGTCTGCGTGGGTTTCCTCCGGGTGACTGTCTGTGAGGAGTGTGGTGTGTTCTCTCTGTGTCTGCGTGGGTTTCCTCCGGGTGACTGTCTGTGAGGAGTGTGGTGTGTTCTCTCTGTGTCTGCGTGGGTTTCCTCCGGGTGACTGTCTGTGAGGAGTGTGGTGTGTTCTCCCTGTGTCTGCGTGGGTTTCCTCTGGGTGACTGTCTGTGAGGTGTGTGGTGTGTTCTCTCTGTATCTGCGTGGGTTTCCTCCGGGTGACTGTCTGTGAGGAGTGTGGTGTGTTCTCTCTGTGTCTGCGTGGGTTTCCTCCGGGTGACTGTCTGTGAGGAGTGTGGTGTGTTCTCCCTGTGTCTGCGTGGATTTCCTCCGGGTGACTGTCTGTAAGGAGTGTGGTGTGTTCTCCCTGTGTCCGCGTGGGTTTCCTCCGGGGGCTCCGGTTTCCTCCCACGGTCCAAAAACACACATTGGTAGGTGGATTGGTGACTCAGAAGTGTCCGAAGGGGTGAGTGTGTGTATGTGTGTGTTGCCCTGTGAAGGACTGGCGCCCGCTCCAAAACTAAGTCATCAAAATGGTTCTTGATTTTTTTTTTTACTTGTAATTTAGGCCTTACATTCAGACTGCCTTTACTGGTAAATAAATGCATTTTTTGCCTTTTTTGGCTATAAGACTCTAATTAATCTTTCTAATGTTTGAATCATTGCAATGAGGAAACTCTAATTTCATTTAAACTGAAAAGCTCTACTGTATAGACTGCATGATGAAACTGAAATTGATTGTGATTAGGCCAAAAGTTACTGAACACCTGCTCAGCATCTGTAATGGAAGGCTTTAGACACTGTAACATTGCTGTGAAAATGTGATGGGTTTCAGCCACAAGGCCAGGCACTGATGTTCGATGATTAGTTCTGGATAACAAACATTAATTGTTCACATTTTGTCATGCTGTGCTAGCATAGCTTACTGACCACTTTAAGGTTGTTGCTAAACACATGGGAGATACATAGCCAGAAACACTAATATTACTTACACACTACAAACACCATACCAATCTATTGTAATGCAGGTGCAGTGATGGTGCATTACTTTGTTTGGTAGTATGTGGCTCTGGCCACAGCTGAAACCTCAGCACACAAGATTAAAAAGACTTTAAAGTGCAGCCACAGATGGCTTAGGGGCCCTGCGGTTGACTGGAGTGACTGGTAGGTTACTGGTTCATATCCCAGAAGGGGCATTAAGGTGAAATTCATTAGTAACCAGGGAGTCAGGATCCTGCGGAAAAGATGCCCTTAACTATGACAATTCACCTAGGTTTACAGAAACAATAACATGGCCTTTCCTCCCTGAGGTCTTTCTTGTTAATGAGCAACACTGAACAGCTTGTGAAGTCTGTTCTGCCTGTAATGAAGGCTGTAATTAGGAATGAGGATTTCTGATAAGGATATGTTAATTTGTTGCAAGAAATTATGTCACAACACACTTTTTTGTCATTCGTTCACTGACTTTATGTAGATACATTCTCATGAATTTCTTCCTGCTGACCATCCTATGTACAATCAAATGTTTTTCAAGGTGCTACACACAGTAGACGTTTAAGACTATATGAGGGGCATGAGATAGAATGTTTTAAAGTGTTTCAAATAGAAAGATTCTTTAAAAAAATAAAGACCTTTGATATGCAAATGAACAGCTATGGGGTGTCTAGACTATAATTTATCACAGGCAGTGGTGACCTGAAACATCCTAAATGCTGTGGATTGTGGCACTGCTCTGAGGGAGGATGGCACTGATCTTTTCTGATTTGAATGTATGTATTAAATGCTGCCTGCTTTTCTTCTGATAGTTGTAATAATTCTGGCTAGTGAACATTAGCGTATCAGTGTACTGATGCCTTTAAAGCATGTCTTGTGCAATTTGTTTACAGGTACCTTCATGCTGAGACCGTATGGGCAATAAGCCTCTGCAACGTTCCGTTTCAGACACAGCAACAGTACATCAACTACAGCTAGCTAGGCTGCTCTCACTGAAAGAATCACTCTGGTGCTACTGTAACGTCATATGTCTGCAAACAAACATAACTACAAGCACATAGGAATGATTGACAAAAAGTGTTGATACACAGCTAATTTTGGATCTAATCAGTTTGTAAAGTCTATCAGGATAAAGTATATATATATATATATATTATGAAGCAATAAGTGAGTGGTTTATGTACTGCAACTCCATTGGCACTGAATCTACGTCATAATTCATAAGAAACAAAGTAGTCAGTGATACTCCGATAGGCCTGAGGAAATGCTGACCCTGCTGATATTAACGCCCCACTCAAATGCCACTAGCATATTTCAAATGAATCAGAACATGCTCAGTTAATTTAATAAGGGATTTTTATATATAATAATGTGTAAATCCACTGTCTTCCACACAGTAGACTTGAGGTTAGACTCACAGACCAGGCAGAAACGCTATGCTACACCAGTATGAGTCCTTGGGCAAGATGCCTAACACTGCATTAGCCTAAATCTGTAAAATTGTTAACAACTGTAAGTGGTTCTGAATAACAGCATCTGCCAAATGCCAAGACTGTATATGTAAATGATCAGAATCTGTATGTGGGATGCAGGGATCAGTGTGAATGCAAAACAATTAAAAACCAGTCAAAGTGTCCGTAGGTGTGAGTGAATGTGTGAGAGTGTGTGTTGCCCTATGAAGGACTGGCACCCCCTCCAGGGTGTATTCCTGCCTTGCGACCAGTGATTCCAGGTAGGCTCTGGACCCACCGCGACCCTGAACTGGATAAGGGTTACAGATAATGAATGAATGAATGAATGTCACAGTCATGACAGCCGTTGCCCCATACTGTATTACATCATGGTACAATTTTGACATCTAACCCACAACTACAGACAAAGGCACACTCCAAGTGTTCAATACTATCAGCTGCAAAAACAGATGGAATTTTCAGTTTAATTGTATAAGCCAAAGGTGTCTGAAGCTTCAGCAATGACTTCATCCTCATTCATTTTATGTTGGTGACAATCCTATTTACAAGTCAGTTAGAACGTTCTTCCAAAGCACTACACAATGACAGGAGTGAAGGGAGCCATGGACCTCAGGATAGGCCTCAGCTTAATAAAATCACAAATGTCAGACCTTTGTGCCCTGTCAGTGTCCATTTCATTAACATGTGCAACAACAATGCCTCAAGTAAATCAGACAGGAAACCAACAAGTCAATCCAGCAGATGGGCTGGACAACAGTATAAAGAGATGTTCAGTACCCTGGACAGTTCACTGGTCAATTTGGGACAGCAGTGGTCTGATGGAAATCTCAGGGTTGAGCTCTTGCAAGAGATTTCATTGAACAACAGAGCAATATGAGCTGGGGAAAAGTTTAAACAGTGTATTTCATTCACACAAAATTAAATCAGACTAGGGGATCCAGAATTCATCCAATTACAATAAACAACTATTGTCTGTTACAATAGTGCCTTCTCAATGATTTAATGAACATTTTCATGATTACTTATAATGGGGAATTGTAATCAGAATAAACTGCTTTAAAGGCATACAATTCTTTTAATATTTTAAAAGTCTTCCTATCTGCTTTTCTTTAATAGTTCAGTTTGAGAAATTTTGTAGGTTGCATTTGTTGTACACTCCCTGCCTCTTTAACAAACTGTGATTATTATTATGTGTGATATTTATTTTTATTAAATAAAACTTTGATTACTTAGTACGTCTTCAAAATAATCTGCAGATTACCCAATAAAAACACTATAATCAATAGTAATATGAACACCAGAGACAACCCACAGCCAAGTAGCAAAAGAAAAATACAACTGCAGCTGTAATTTCCTTATAAAATCTAATTTCAGTGGTCATTTCAAACATTCAGATGACAATTCTCTCATGTCATCCATAACTGTAAGGACTGCTCTTTTCTCCTGGTGACCTTGTGGCAGGGTAATTAGGCTGGACTTTAAAATTCACAATACAAGGTCAACGAGGATTCAGAAATATATCTCAGAGGAAGCAGCAGAGATTGCTTTTACAAAAATGGTCTTGTGTGAACCCTCCACAGGGCTCTGAATTAACAGATCTTTTAATTGCTTCATCCACACTGTAATAAAAGAGTGTGTGAATTAGATTTAACTGAGAAACAAAACTGTGTCTCATATGCGGTTCTGATGCAAAACTTTGGGTACCATGGAAAGTTAAGTGCACATCTTCTACAGGGGAGAAATAATTATATATTTTAAATAAAACAACACAGATATTTGGTCTGTTATGGCACTGTTACTATATCTATATGCCAATATCTTAAATAAAGGAATTATATAGTAACTACGTAAATGTGTTACGACTAATCATAATCTTTCAAACTGTTGCTCATACTCTTTTGGTCCCCTTTCACCCTGCTTCTCTACTGTCAGGACCATCACAAGACCACCACAGGGCAGGCAGGTGTGATGTGGTGGTGGATCATTCTCAGCGCTGCACTGACACTGACGTGGTGGTGTGTTAGTGTGTGTTTATATTAGTATGAGTGGATCAGACACAGCAGTGCTGATGGAGTTTTTAAACACTCTTTGAGTGTCCCAATCGCTCTATTTGACACACTTACATTGTTGGTCCACCTTTTAGATATAAAGTCAGAGACAGTAGCTCATCTGTTGCTGCACAGTTTGTGTTGGTCGACCTCTAGTTCTTCACCATTAAACACAGGACGCTGAACACAGGATGCTTTTGGCTGGATGTTTTTTTTTGGTGGACTATTTTCAGTAGTTTCAAAACTCTAGCAGCACTGCTGTGTCTGATCCAGTCTTACCAGCACAACGCATACTAACACACCGCCAGATCAGTGCTGTGTCGGATACTCTCATAGTGCAACACACACTAACAAACACTAACACATACATACATTTAGGACTGCCTCCAAGAATTGTGGGCCGGGTGGTAGCATATCACACTAGGCTCTGCCATCCAACGGACCCCTGATAGTGAGAGGACCTCAAAATCAGCCCAACTACCCCAACCCTCCCCCAACCCAATATGGAGAGTACAGAATTTCAGTTTACCTATTTAAACCTATAATTAAATTAGTATTTAATTAAATATTGCCTCGGAAATGGCCGCTGTAGCCGAGAGCCGTCACTATTTTGGTAAAAGCTCATTATTCATTTATCAACAGGATCCACTTACAGCCATCCACATGCGTCTTACCCCAGTCTCACAGCCGAGAAAGAAGAGAGCGTCAGCCGAGCGACTCCTTTAAATTCCCCTCAGATTTCCCGAGATACAAGCTCGCTCTGGAGTGTCCTGTCCCCGCCTGAACACGGCGCAAACCCCCCGAGCCTGGGGAGCCTGTACCCGGAATAAGCTCCCTCTCAAACGGCCATACGGCGCCTCAATTCCGCAGCAGAGAACCACACACTCATCACAACACACTGTACACACACATCACAGCACGCACACTCACAGCATACCATTCACACACTTATCACTACATACCGCACACGGAAGCCCGCGTGTCGCTGTGCTCCTGTCACTCTCAGTCGGTTTTCCCGTGTTCTCTGGATAAGCCTGGTCCTATGAAGGCCCTCTGTGGTCCTGTGTGGTCCTACAGTGCGGATCATGAGCTGAGACAGTGATGCTGTTGGAGCTGAAGCGCAGCGGCAGACGGAGGGGGGAGGGGGAGGGCCCAGGAGCAGGGACTCGGAGGCTCTTACATATTCATGACTTATACCCTGGAGACGGCCTAAACCGTGGAATGGAGGAAACCATTCAACTAATAAATACAGTCATACACTGGGTGCAGCAGCAATAAACCCGTGTCTTTCACGTTTAAGGTTATAGAGCACAAGTTTTCGCGTCAGTGTGTGCTCTGACACCTTACCTTTCAGCAGTTTGTGATAAGAGTTTTCAGTTGGTTTGGGCCCGACGAGGGCTAGCTTTCCATCTCCACTCTCATCAGTAAGTCCTAGTTCCCGAGATCCAGAGATTAATGTGTATATTTAAAATAAATCTTATTTACAATCCTGTATTATTAAGTCATATGTATAACCTTTATATATAACCTTATATAAAACGTTATATATCTCAGTCATGACATTATTACAACCACAGAGCAGATATTAGATTATTGTTGGCGGTACTCTCAGACCAGGAGTGACACTGTGGTTTTAAAAACTCCAGCAGCACTGCTGTGTCTGATCCACTCGTACGACAACACACACTAACACACTACAACCACGTCAGTGTCACTGAAGCGGAGAATAACCAACCCCCAAATACCTGTCCTGTGGGGTCCTGATCATAAACGAACAGGGTCAAAGGGGGTCAAATACAGTATGCAGAGCAACAGATCTGTAACAGGTCTTACAGTCTGTAATTGTAGAACTTCTAAGTGCTCCTGTATGGTCAGTGGAAGTCAGAAAATGTATAGCGAATGTAGACACAAGCAGGTGGCCATAATGTTATGGCTGATCAGTATAGACGCACCAGCCTCAGCTCCAGTGTAATGTGTTCTGTCTCCGGTCCTGTTGGGGGCGATACTGACCGAGGGCGCCGCAGCACTATCAGTTCTCAGCGCGTCACTGCCCCGGTCCTTTCCCTCTCCGGTCTCCCAGCGAGTGTAAAGGTAGGCCGCGACCAAGCTCTAAAATCCAGCAAAAATCTCCACAATCGTTTTATATGGGGCATATTTTGAGGGTCCGTGTATTAGAATACACCCTTAGGAACATGTAGGTGTCGGTCTTTGGTGAAATGGGATTTATTAACTATGCTATATGAGAGGAGATGTGTGAGGACGCTAAGGCGGAAAATAGCGCGCTGTGTACAGCCGTCTTTTAAAACACTGGGTTCAGAAATACAGGGTTTGAAGCTGCAGTGCGGTGGGTCCAGGAATGGTTTAGAGAAACGCCTGGTGTAGGCTAAAGTGAGAGGTTAGGGTAAAATGAGCCTTGGCGTAAAACCTGGAGCTGTTTACAGAGCGTTGCGATGGCACTAACTTGGTCTGGTGATATTGAACTGTTCTCCGGCGGCGTTGGTGTCTGTGGGCTGTTTCAGTGTAAATGAGCTGCTGTTAAACTTGCAGGACTTTTTTCTTATAAACAAGTTCACACTGAAATAGGACGGTAGACAAACGCTTTTCCGAGTCAGTTGCCTCTGTTCTAGAGGAGGCTGTGAATCCGTTATTAATCTTCCTGAGGTTTTTGGGGCATATTTTCATTACACAGCTTGTTTATCTAATTTCCTTTTGAACATGATGAACAATAGAGTCGGGCAATTGCCTTAACCACAAATGTATATAACCGAATCACAATAGGTTATGATACAAGAAACCATTGTCATCATCAGTGGACCCCAATTAAATACAAGACAGACCTGGGATGTGGGTTTTAATTCAAATTTGTTGTATGCTATTTTAGTTGAGTCCAGCCCTTTAGCTGATGCTTGGCATGTTCCATGGTGAATTGGGCATTTTGCTGTCCCATGGCATACCCCATTGTTTAGGCAGTGCCTGTCCTTTGGGTGTTATACCAGCTAGAAATTGGTGTCTTAATATATCTGATTTGTTGAACGTTGTTTGAACACATCCAGTACTAGGTAGATTGATGTTCATTTCAGTTTTAGACTGAAGGTTAACAGTTCTCATTTAAATTAATCAATGAATGTGCAGTTTGCATCTATATATTTAAAGTATAACCATCACTGAAATGTTTCTTCCTCTAGATGTTGATGCCCAAGAAGAATCGCATTGCCATCTATGAGCTCCTCTTTAAGGAGGGTGTCATGGTGGCCAAAAAAGATGTCCACCTGGCAAAGCACCCGGAGCTTGCTGACAAGAATGTGCCCAACCTTCATGTGATGAAGGCCATGCAGGTGAGAGCTTGACCTTATGGACCTTAATGTGAAGGTGAATCGTCTCATTGTGTGTTGATGAAATACACGTGAGCTTTTGGGTCTGGTGTGGTTCTACAGATCTGGAGTAAAAATGTTTTTTGTCTCTCTCATTGCCCTTGGACCGAAACCTCAGTTGGAAACTTTTCCTGAGAAGGAAATACTCATACAGTTTAGTTTAATGTTAATGTAAAGATTTTATTCCATGGAGGATTTTGACCATTTATCCTGAAACTTTCACATAATGCAAGGATTTATTATTTATTTATTTATAAATGTGGGGGAAAAGAGACGCAGGGTTTTATTTTAATTGTGAAACATACCATTATCACTTCCTCATTTAGTCAGTACCATTCAAGTGCTTTTCTTGTTTGTTTGTTTAGTAATTCAACAGTAGGCCTAACCTCTGCACAGTAACTTGCATTTTATTTTGATGGACAGTTTTACAAAACTGATTTTAATACAGGGTTTGCATACTGTTGTTGTCTGTTACTTGCACTAGCATCTCTTGAACTCAGCATCTTTATATAACTGAAAACCTTTCATCTGTCAGTTTAGATGCTAGCTTAAAATCCTGTGATCTTAATTAATCATTGTGTGCTTCCTGGATTCGATACATGAATTTGTCTGGATTTACTGCAAAATTAAAAATATATTGTTTCACCTGAGTTTAATGCTGAGAGTTTGTCAAAAGTGATGGTATGTAATTTCTTCTGTAAGCTGGTAAAACATGTGCAAAGAGCAAATCATTTATTTCGGATTACTTTGTACAGGGTTTTATATCTGCTAGTTGAAGGGGGTTCAGTTGTGACATTTGGGGTAATTTGTCAAACGCAAAAGTAGCTTTGAGTATGCCTTGAAACGTGAAGCGTTTAATTTATATTTATTTATTTATTGGCTTTATTAGTCTCTGAAGTCCTGTGGGTACGTCAAAGAGCAGTTTGCCTGGCGCCACTTCTACTGGTACCTGACAAATGAGGGCATCCAGTACCTGAGGGACTTCCTGCACCTGCCACCTGAGATCGTGCCTGCAACCCTCCGCCGTCAGACCCGCCCCGAGACAGCCAGACCTCGCCCCAAAGGTGCGTTCCTATAATGTTGGAAACCTTGGGTTTCTTCTTTGTCACTATTCAGCATTAAATGTTTGTCATTTTATTTTCATTTGTTTTTTCATCCTGTTTTTTGTTTCTAATGAATACATTTATTAACCATTTAAATTTGCTGAGCCCAGGCCTTGGCTCATCCTGGAGGACATCAGGTTTTCCTTACTTAAAAATGAAAGAAGCTCTCATGCAACATGGGCTAACAGAGCATTGTCCTCATTGCTTAAAAATACCCTTGTGGGTTGTGTTTGTAACATTTAAAAAAAAAACCTGACTGAAAAATTTTTAATTTTATGATTTTAAAATTAGTTTCTGTCTTTGTGAATGACATTTTTAGTCCTCAGTTCTGTGATTACGTTTAGTTTCTCCACATGGATAAAATCATAGGGCCCTCATTCACGATGACTAAACAAAATATATCATACTGTTTTGTCTGATGTCTTGGTACCTCTCAAGTCACATTCCTTTTGCTTGAGTTTTTCTACTCACTGTTGTTTGCTTGCTCACTATGTACCTGGACAGTGTCAGATGTGAAAAAGTGAAACATTCAATTATTTTTGCAAATTTAGTAGAATTTATGTCCCATACGCTTGGCACATATGGAATGTCAAGCTGAATCTTTGTGATGAATTGCAATGCAAATGAAGAATAATCTATAACATTTCTCCCCTCAGGTCTGGAGGGAGAGAGACCAGCTCGTCTGGCCCGTGGAGAGGGCGACAGGGATGCGTACAGGCGATCTGCAGCTCAGCGTAAGTACACACTACTGTCCAGCCCTCTAGCTGAGCAAGTTGGGGAGAGTGTATAGTAGCACAGAGTACTTAAGTACTGTCTTTTTGGTTTCACCTCACCTTTGGTCAAGATGACTTGTAATGCTGTTAAGAAAATTAAATCAGTATTTCCCCCTAAGAATGCAACCACACACAACTTGTTTGTTCAGGTGAATGTTGAGCCTAAAGCATGTTTTGTTTGACTGTAGCTGGAGCAGACAAGAAGGCTGAAGCAGGTGCAGGAGCTGCCACAGAATTCCAGTTTGTAAGTACCTCCATTAGGTGGCATTTCAGTGCTATTGTTGTGCAACTGTTCAATAATAGTTTTGGGGCAAGTGGTTGCTGACTTCTACATTTTTCTTTGTTTCACAGAGAGGTGGTTTTGGGCGTGGCCGAGGACAGCAGCCACAGTGATTTTCCACATTGTCTATATAATAAAAATTTAAAAAGTAATATTTGTCAGTGTTTTTCTTTTTCCAGAAGGAACATAAGTTGACCAAACGTTGAATTGCTACCATGAAAACATAGCATTTACACATGCACTTTATGCTTATTGAATGTTTAGATATAAAGTAAATACAGGCTGTAATGTGTTTAGTGTATGGTGTACAAATTAGGGCATCCTCAGCATCAGTAGTCAGGCAGTGAACGGAATCATTCCTCACACGAAATGACTGAGTCTCGGGGAAAAGCTTCGTCATGTCTCAGGTCTCAAGTAATTGAACATCAGGCTTCAGACCAAAATCGCTCAGACAGTACCCCTGTCCATAGATTTGATAATGGCTGACAATGCAGCATGTTTATATTCAGTATTGGACACATTAGCAGTCCTGATGTAAATGTCATTAAAAGGGAGAACATGACTAGATTTACACATGTTCCTTCACGGAATATAAGCTCAAGGACACGTTTTTTTTGTTGCTCATTTAAATAATTTCTCCACACATTTTTCAGAACGGTGAATAAAGTGGATCTTCAGGGACCACTGTCAGAGTGTATCTTATGTATTGTCCTGTGCTAAACTTTAGAAAATCAATATTGCTACCAAAATCCAATTTTAAAATTCATGATAATGCATTTTGGTTTTACAATTTTGGGTCCTACATTAAATGTGACATAGTAATTAAAATATATTAATGACACCAATGATGCTGGGTTAATAACATTGACAATGGTCAGTGTTTTGAGACATTGACAGCCCTCAACAAATGTACTTTCATTGACTGGATTGTTTACATCATGCAGTGACTTCATGAGTAAGATCTAATCTTCATAATCACCTATAGCTAAGGATGTGTGACATACTGAGTTTACATTGATTTATCTGTGAATTTAGATTAAGTAACCTGATGAATCATGTCTGTTTATTTCATGGTAGTACATGGTTTATATAATTTAAATCAACATGGTGTTGTTGCCCTGTTTTGAATTAGGAAAGACAGGAAGAGAACACCAGAGAGCTGATTTTGAGTATTCAAAACAAGGGTCCATATAATTTTCATAGTATTCCTGGACTACACCACATCAAAATACGGCAAAGGTTAAATCCACTCCCATAGAGCAGTGGAACTTATCCACTGTTGGATATGAGCTAATCATGATTTATGAATCTGCTTAAAGGTAAGTATAAAAATAAAGTGTTTACTTAGCATTTATAGGTTCTGATGGCTTAAAAGCAATGTTAGGAGAAGTTTGTTGCCTTCCTCACATAACTGAATAAACGGGTTTGGATACCCAAACTACTGTGTAAAGAAAGACAAGGGCAGATAATGTGAAATACTGATGTTTATTGGCACATTTATATTACATTCTCATACTGGTATATTCCACAATCCCAAAATCACAAAGCAAATGTTCCAGTGAAGGGTATGCTTGTTAAACTGAAAAGGGTCACAGTTGTTGGGACTAGATGAGTGAAGTCTAATTTTCTTGTTGGTTACTACAGGCTGTGGTCAACTATAAGCAAATTTTAAATGTGACTTATTTAGGGCATGTAAAAAAAAAATAAAAAAAAAATCAGACTGGTGTTCTGGTATAACGTGAGTTTACATTCAGGGTCTAATTATTCGCTGGGCTAGAAACAAGGTGCAATACAGCATGACTAAGTAGTCAGTTCTATGGTGGACTTTGGTCTGCATACAAAACGTAGTAGTCAGGATTGTTTCTGTGGGATCAAGACACTGTAAGCAGAGTCAAACCTGGAATGGGTTTTATATATATATATATATATATATATATATATATATATATATATATATATATATATATATATATAAACACTTTTTCCAAAATCCTACAATGCTCTATGTATTCCACATATAATCCAATAATACTCCCTGCACGGGTGAATTAGTTTTAATTTAGTAAAAAAAAAAAATTCCTTAGCATACGTTTCTACAAGTGATTGTTCTATGTGCAGTTAATAGAAGAGCCCAGCAACCACTGAACCTTCTGGGTTATTACAGATTTAACAAATATTCTTGTTGAGTCACACCATGTAATAAACATGCTTTGTGGGCAGACAGGAAAAGTTTAGCAAATCCAGCAGAAGTATTTAAATTTTAGTGTTTGACAGAGACTAGTCTAGCCATGTAAACAAAACTCAAGAATTCCAACCTAGTTACTGAACTGAATCAATTGCATCATCATGGCCTCTGTTAAGACCCATACCTGAATGTTTAACTGGCTTCTCGCTCAGTAATAACCAATCCCTTAGAGCTGGTTTCCCAGACAGGGATTAGGCTTAGTCCTGGACTTTTTTCCTTTCAAGGGTGAAACTTTGCAGAACATTGTGCAGCTCTGGACTGTGCATAATCCCTGTCTGGGAAGTTTCCTAATCAGGATGTTTTGTAGAGGCAAACCTGAAATATTTTTACTACATCTCAATCAAATAAACAAATCTTTCTGAGGGAGGAAAACACAGACCGTTAAATAAATCATGCTCAAATATTTCAGAGAAAATAAAAAGGTGACATTGCTTCAGCTGCCAATTCTCTACAAAAAATGGTTCTCAAAGTGGACACTAGGGATTCCAAGATGCTCCATATTTTACACCATGGAACAAAAAATGTGGACCATCTGTAGTTCCCAGAGATCCCGTTTGAGAACCATGGTTCATGTCCTACGTCCTGCTTGAGATTTAACAGTTCCATTGCCAGTGATTGGAAACTCATGTGTACCATGCCTAATATCAAACCACATGTATTGTACTTTGTATTTTTATGTTTGACCTATGCAGAAAGAGAACAAATGGCTAACTACAGTGGCTCCAGATTCACAGTATTGTGCCAAATGCTGCTTGCCATTAGAAGGGCAGGTAAGCAGTCTGGCTAAGACGACTTACTATACGATTAAGGAGGGAAAGAAAAGGGAGAAAAAAAAGCCTAAAGTTCAAAATCACTTTTTACATGTTAAAACAAAGTCACTCATCTGTACAAGCCTTGTTTTTCTCTGCATCATGTTACAAACAGCGTATTAGATCATGCTGTTAAGCAGGTATGGAGCATTTGAATGAGGATGCGGACTCAACACTTCTCTTAAGAGATCAAGAAAAGAAAGATTACTGCGAAGATCACTGATAGATATAAATAATCAGGGCTAGGAAAAACCTTCATCTGCCTAAATTAACACCATATGACATACAACCCTTCCACTGAAAACCACGTTAACAATAGGCAGCATTTACTACTTATGCCTTCATGCAGTGGACAAGAGCCATTTTTACAAGCTTAAAACAATTTGAGGGGCAACTAAGGCGTATGGGTTTTCTGTGGGAACATTCAAAGGAACTGCTGCCTTTGACCAAATAAAAAGTGCCTTCAACTCGCTCAACTTAAATCACTTGATAATAAATTAAAAATGAAAATTGATATGTGCCTATGTTTGGTTCTTTTCTACCCAAACTGGTTACATCCACCTTTATCATCCAACGTAACATGCCTTTTAAATAATTTTAGGTTTAGTGGTTTTTGGCATTGAAAATTTAGGACTTGTTTTGTTTTCTTTCTTTTTACAGACCTCTTTTCGCTGGCACACTTTCACCATCAAAACATTGAAATGAACGAAGGCTTGTTTGAGAGATTAACAACATGCCAAACCTCAAGGACCATTTTATATAATAATGAACATGTAGGACACACTGCTGACCACACAAAGCACACAGCCTTTACACTGAGGTTTGACTGAGGTTTCCAAAGCTAGTTTGAATTAAAAAAGATGCTCTGAACCAAGATGCTAACATGAACAACTGTGAGCAGACACAAAAAGGGCATGAAACCCATCAATTAGCATGTTATGTTAACTATAAGCCCGCCAAGCTTGTATCATTTCACTGTTATTGTCAATGTTGAGGTGAACTATCACCGTTAAACTCAGTATATTGAAAGACTCAGGTTCCACCCTCTAATTAAGGACCAAGCATAAGTAAGCCCTCTGCATGAATTTCTTCTTCTCACAAAATATTTACAAAATACCAAAAGGGGCAAATGGGGAGAAAGAGCACTACTCAGAAGACCTACTGACACCAAATACAGGTTGAACATTCATCAGATCACCCAAACTCGTAAGACAAATAAATATCAGTGCTCATGCAAAACAACTGACTTCTCACATTTCCATCCGTTCAGGCAGCTAAGCGTTTCCTTCTCACTGTGGGGTGGTTCAGAGAACGAACACATACACACACTATCACTCACACACTAATACGTGCTCACTCACTCTCACAAACAGAAAAATGAATGCGTAAAAATATTGAAAGCCTCAAGCATAAGCACTAGGCTATGTGTATTTACATCACAACAGTAAAAAGTAGTTCTTGCATTCATTTAAACTCACACTTGGGCCACATAGAGGGCACTAAAGAGGGTTGGGGTATGGGGCAGAGGAGAGAGAGGGTATTTCATGCAACTGTCCATTTGTAAGGGAAAAATCAGAGTAGAGAGACAAACATTAAATTTACATTTACAAAACATGTTTTTGAATATTTATCCAACACTTGTCAAGTTTGTGCCACCTTTCTGGCACTCAAAAAGGGTTGGCAAGGCAAACCATTTTTAAAGAGAAGGAAAATGAGAGAGAGAGAGAGAGAGATAGAGAGGCAGAGAGAGGCAGAGAGAGAGAGACAACTGAAAGAATAAGAGCGAGAGTGGTGGCGGAAGCATCCAGAGTGTCAGTGTTGTGTATTAGTTATCTGATATCAGATACAGAGCTCTGATTTATGTTGTAGGTGGGCGATAGGTCTCCTCCTATCGTGGCCACTAGGGGCGTCCCGTTACTGGTCAGGCAGCCCTCCTGCAGAGCCTCGAAGTAGGTGGCCTGAACTGGCTTGTGACACTGCAACACTTGTATGGCATCGTCTATTTTAAACCATTCCCTTTTTCTCCCTGTCAACAGAAGAGGAGGCACAAGCCCTCAGTTGTTCAGTCTTAGGCAGAAGGACTGGTCAATTCATATAAAGTAAGACTGCTTTTCTGGTAGAACAATATTTAAAGTGACATGCTGATATTGATATAAGCAGTATATCCACAATGAGCATTAGATCCATAGCAGATCCATTTCATCTGTGGCATTCAGGACAGTTAACTACAAAGCTTATACATTTACTGAGTTCTTGAAAAATAAGTTAAAATCTCATAAAACATATTAGTAATATTTGATTAACTTCATTAATGTTTAAAGCTTAAAGACCACCTGATACGATGATATATTTATAAACCATGATACTGAATAAGATTAACATCACCCAGCTGTACTACACACTATTCAATGCACTTATGGCACAGTGTAAATAATCAGTTCCATGTTTCCATCTATAGTTACACTTATCTATAAATAAACCTCAAATACTCACCAATGTTTACAGAGTCCTCCCAGTCTTCCAGTACTTCTTTTACAATAAGAACATACACATACGTCCTGTGTTTCCTATCTCGATTCTGAATAAGAGGAAAAATCTTTCAAAATATTGTAGTGCAGCAGACACACTGTACCTGGGTATGGGTTACAAATCTCACATCAATATGCAACTGAGAACAGTCTGTCTCTGAAATAGACACAGCAAATATCTTAAAAGAAGACTAAAACTGATCACATGAATCTCCATCCACGTGCCGTTATTTCACCTAACTGAACATTATCTTGTTTCCCTCCAAATTATAATTGTGTCTATTGAATTCTCCTATTCCAACACTGCAGGAAATCTCCTGTCACACCCTGCGTTCAAATTGGCAATGACGCAACATGACAATGTAGCTGAAGTTCGTTCATTTTTAATGAGAGCTGGTGATTTCCAGCAGCACGAGGCAGCGTGAAGGCTGGCAACACCAAGTGGGTGGAGTCAGTGACGTGATGACACTGAGCAAAGTTTAACTTAGGAGCAAATTGATGTGGTGATAACCAGTAAGAATTTAGCATCTACACCACTATGTTCAGTTTCGGTGAAACTGTGGCACTGAAGTTCAGCTTGATTTCATAAAGGCCATGATCAGCAATTTGATCAACAAAAGATGGAAAGTCGCTGCAGGTGTGAATGTAGAGTTAGAATTTGAGCTGAATATAGAATTTCTGATCAGACAAATTTCTAAATCAGAAACAAAATTTGGGTAACAACAAGTTTGACATTAATGCAACTTACCTCAAAAATTCCTACTAGTCTTCCTAAAGTGCCTTTCACACCAGCCTATCAGAGCAGAAGAAGCACATTTACAGTTTTTATCACTGAAAAATAGAGGAACCTGTGGAAACTGAAACATACTCCAGTGTTGAAACCAGTCATTTAACAAATGTAGTAGGAAAATGATTCAGTTTTTCTATTCATAATTCAATAACAGCTTTTAGCACATTCAAAACAAGGCAACACTTCTTTTGATCACTAAATAAACAACTTTTGAAAATTCTTAAGACCTCAAGTAAAAACTGGTTAAACAGTATTGACTGTTTATGTCAGTCTGAAACAGGGTTTAATCTGAACCTGGGAAACTGGCCTCTGTGTAAACACCTTGAAGAAAAGTAAACAAAAGATTCTTGCATTACCGGACTGGGACAATTATCCATACTGATAGACACACTATTGTGAATCGTAAAATTTCTGAAATATATGCTTTGTTTTAGAGTATTAAAAAACCTCCAAGATGTTAATAACACTTTCCCCAAACAGCAAAACACTTTTCAGATAGTCTGTTTAACAGAATACTTCAGTTGCATTTTGTCAGTTTACCATTTCAAACCTAAAACACAAATAATTGGACAATTCAAATGATAAGAGGACAATTCAAGTGACGTTGGCACACACTCTGCTTGGATCCTGGAACATGTGCTTCTAGGCAGGACAATCGGTTTCAAATACCTACATAATGCTAATTCAACAATCTATTCATT
The DNA here is from genome assembly GCF_029633855.1 of Hoplias malabaricus. Lineage (NCBI taxonomy): Eukaryota > Metazoa > Chordata > Actinopteri > Characiformes > Erythrinidae > Hoplias > Hoplias malabaricus. The sequence continues at coordinate 43,538,776 of NC_089802.1, read as the reverse complement.
ATTCCTTATTGTGGCAGTACACTGATCATACAAAGGGCAAAAGTCTGCATTCTCTGTGGTCTAAGGAAGCTTAGCCTAGTGTTGCTTCTGGAGTTCTGCCTAACTGGAGCACAGCCAGGGTGTAGAGTAAAGAGCAGTAGTTAATCTGAGTTTAACGCCCTTTAACACTCCACTGTAATGTGATCGCTCTCTCCACGAGTGATGTGTATCACTGCCCATCACAAGAATCTTTGAACAGAACATGGGGTTAGCTCAGAAGGGCTATAAAGATATAACAAAGACCCAGCTATCTAAAGCACAAAACTCTGCCCAATACGAACAAATAGCGTTGAACAATTCAACAATGTTACTTTTTTTTTTAAATTGCCATTCCTATCAAAGATGCATAACTGGCAGTTATACATTTAATACAGTTGTAAACTCTACTCAGATGATTTAAGGATGTGTCATTAGTCAGTTATTCAAAATCCACTGAATTGTCCTGCATCGGTAACAATGCTACAACAGAATCCACATTCAACATTAATATCTAAGAAGGGGTCTAACCTCTTCACAAACTTCTCGGACAGCAGCAACATTGGGCTCTTCCTCTGGCTCCATTCCCCCTCCTGGTACGATCCACTTGTCTGGATGTCGACTGCTACTCACCAGCAACACCTGAATCAACACAGCAATCAACAACTGATTCAGTACAGTTTACACAGCAAGATCTCACAGATGACTTCACATATCTCCACGGTCTCACAGAGGTGGATGTGATATACACAGGCTGTGATTTGGTTGGCATAATGAACCAGGATTCAATTGCCAGCTCTGCCAGGAACACAACACTATACACTAAAGAGTCCTTAGGCAAGACTCTTAACATCTTCCCTGGTAACATCTTCCCATGAAAACATGATTAAAACATAAGTCAAAATGAATAGAAAATCTACCAATTAATGTATGGTAAATGCTGGTATTCTACAATATTAAACAGACACTATATTTTTATAATGGTCAACTCTGAAACCAGTGTTTTTAGGAAGACAATTGGCCATTTCACCAAGTTCATGTCGTGTAAGAGAAAACTAGGATCCCCTGGGGATCAATAAAGTATCTATCTATCTATCTAGGACTTAAGGATTATTGTTGGTCAATGAACAAAGATTTTCTTAATCATCTGATAAAAAGGCATTTATATTCAGGCTCAAGTGGCCTGACACCTTCTTTAATGTTTTTAGCACTATTTGGCTGTTCAAACTGTAGTTTTATGACATATGAAGTTCACTAGATAGGCCATAGGGTTACATTTGGTTTAAGAAAAATAATAAAATGTTGACAGTGCCTTTAGCAATAAAAGTAGTGGAAAATGTTCCTAAACATGTATGAGGCAAAAGTTAAGCTGCCCTCAAAATTTAACAAAGAATTATCAAGCCATAATAAAATAGTAAATAAAAACGGTGTTGAAAGTCGATTGTAATGGTTAGAGACACCCTCTACAGAAAATCAAGTTTTTAACCTTGTTGATGTGTCTCTGTTGTGTTGTGTATATGCTAGAAAACATAACACTAGTGAAATAAGAAATGAACACCATGGCTGAGCATGTGAACTTGAAATGGAAGTGAAATGGCAGTATTTCAAAATATTCAAATTGGCGTAATCAGACAGCTGGGTTTTCTTACATCATAAACCTATGGAAACCATTCCTGTCAAATTGCAGGGCAGAGCTTTCAAGCTGCTGGTCCCCGGCAGAGGGGTGGGTGTAGAGGGATGCGAGGGACTATATTCATAGATCCACTCATACTGAATAAGGGCAAAGGGGGAGAATTATGTATAAGAAACTTAGTGGGCATTACAGGACTTGTTTTTCTTGGAAAAATTCTAAATATGTGTTTTTTTGTTTGTTTGCTTGTATTTGATGAAAACATTAGCTTTTAGGGTTCAACCGATGGCCGGACTTTAAAATTCTATGAATAAATGTGTTCTTGGCCCTAATGTTTTAAAATAAGTCAGATTTCATAACTTGCTAGGATGGCTGAAAAGTCTAAGTAGGATTACTAAGCTCCGGCAAAACAATGGATGCATCTCAATAACTCCCTCTTCCAATGAGAGTGCACTATATAGATCCTAAAATAACGGCTTTTACTAAACATGTTCATGCAATAAGTTAACAGCTTAAATTAATTTTGTCCAGAGTGACTCGGTATCTAACATTTACAGCAGTGCTTGGCTTCAGAGGCCTTAGTTTCGTTACCTAAAAATTGCACTAGATACGAACTAGGAAACTCGGAGAGACAGCCAACGAATAGAGCTTAGCATTCGTCTTTTTTCGTTTTTGCTCACAAATCGGGTTACTTTTAAGCATCAATGAGTTTGGCCAGTGAAAGTAAAAGTAATTTCAATAGTTTATAAATTACACAGATATTAGTTTGCTGTTTTTCTCGCAGCTCAGTTTTTCACTGACAAACCGGACTCGGCTGAGCTACCGTTAGCTCCCTGTAATAGAGGAGAACCGACAGCTCAGTCTGAGCACTTGGTTAACAGCTGTATGAAGGTGAAGTCGGCTTCTTAATCACCGAGTTGTCTTTCTTTTTCCATTCCACATTAAAACACGCATTAAAACGTTTTAGACAAAGAAAGAAATTGGCTTTTACACTCAAATTGTTCGTTCCGCCTTAAAATGGTGGAACCTTAAAACACGAGGCTGACATCGGCTTGTTTCGCCAGTTTTTAGGTTTTAAGTCCTCATTCCACCTTAAAACTGTATTGTTTAAAACCCGAAGCTGCTATATGTCTATTTCTTCTCTAATTTCTCCGTTCCAGTTTAAAACGGTACTGATCTGCCTTTTCTCTCCTCTACCTGAATTCTCCGTGCCACCTTAAACGGTGCAATCCCCAGAGTGTAACTGCCGCACCATTTAAGGTGGAACGGAGAATTGCAATAAGAATGTGGTACGAAGCGGACTTCGGGCTCGTTTATTTATTAAGCTGAATCCATGACTCTGGAGCCAAACGATGCTCATATTTACAGAGCACTTCAATGTTTCAGAGCGACATTTAATCGTGTTTATGGCCCTCTGATCCAGGGCCCTCACCTCCTCCTCACTCTCGCTCCTGAAGCACAGACAAGCGGCCCTTTTCTTATAGCCATCTCCATCATACGTGCGAGTTTGATTGGACTTCAGCTTCATCATCTCGGCTCGACAGGGTCTAAAATCGCAGTTCGAACCTCCAGGAGATGACACGGCCTTCACACGCAAAGTTCACAAACGGAAACCCTGCGTTGTTAATAAAACAAAAAAGTTCTTCTACGCTTCATTTTTCCAAAGCCAAGCGCATCTCAGCCATAGACGCCATTACTGAAACCGCTGCGTCAAGCACGCAGCTCAGGCCTCCGTGAATGGTGATCCGCTCAAAAAGTTGCGTAGCCACTTTTGTAGAATCGGGAATCCATTCCACAGCGTGTCTACGAGAGCCTCTCATAACACACCGCAACACTTTCCACTTTCACAGGCTTAGACAGCTGCAAGGGTAGAACCTACCTCGCAAATTAATACACTTTCTACATCCTAAAATGTGGTTTAAAATCAGGTTAATAATTATGGAACGTTTCACTTATCACTCCAACATTTTAAGAGTTTTAAAACCTGTCAAATGATTAAAATTTCTTTATGACTAGCTTCTAAACTGTGATTTCAATTTTGTTTGGATTAAAAAAATGCTTTCCACTTGCACTGGGGTCACAGAGGAGGACTAAAGGCCAAAATTCTGATTAAATGTTTTATGCCAGTACCCAGTTCTATATAATACTGAAAATTGATTATTTGACACTTAACAATAGTAGAGCATATGATGGTGCTTATTTGAACCATTTAAAATAATTACAAAAATAAAAATAAAACAATAATAATAATAGAAACAAACAAAAAAAAACATTCTAATATTAACCTTTGTCAATTATATCAGTTCCACTTAATAGATGGGTGCACATTGTTTTTTCACAAATGTTAGCCCATTTCGCCCTGTTTCTCAACAGGACCACCAGAAAGCAGGCTGGTGGATCATTTTATAGACTGCACTGACACTGATGTGGTGGTGTGTGTTACTCTGGTGGATTAGGCACAGCAGTGATGATGGAGTTTTTAAATCCCTCAGTGTCACTGCTGGATGGAGAATAGTCCACCAACCAAAACATCCATCCAACAGCATCTTCTGACCACTAAAGATAAACTAGAGGATGAATAACTAACTGAGATGAGCTACTGTCTCTGATTACTGCACCTACGATTTGGACCAAAAAAGTGGGTGTACACAGTGGCCAGTGAATTCTGAGCTACCTTCATCATAAAAACTTGTTTATCAAGAAACACACATAACTACAGTATATTTTCACTAAACATATATTTTCAGCAATCAAGGTATCTGATTAAAAAGCATGTGAATTGGTATGTCATCTGACTAATATGACTAGTTGAGGCATCGTGTCTAAAAGGATTTCTTCTGATCACACTTCTCACACTTCAATCTCTAAAGTCATATATAGCTCTAAGACAAATTTCATACCTTTGGTCAGATAAGGATTTATCCACAACTAACTGTTGGGAGACATTTAAGGCGTCTAAGTGGAAAGTGCAAAATTCAACATTTGTAAATTAAATTCCTATGTCTTTGTCGCCCTGTGAAGGACTGGCGCCCCCTCCAGGGTGTGTTACTGAATTGCGCCCAGTGATCCTCGCCCTGAACTGGATAAGCGGTTACAATGAATGAATGAATTAATTAATACATTGAATTCCAGGTTTTCTGATGGTCCATTTTTGACATTTGGACCAAATGTCACACTAAATATACAGATTTGAATTGATCTCATGCATTTAAATTATGAGAAATATGTAAAATACTTCACGTAAGCAGCCACTATTGTTTCTTTATTTGTAAGAAAGGGTCATTTGGCAATATTTTTGGTAGAAGTTATTAATCGCCATTGAAATATTGTTTATTTATTTGGAGATCCATCACGATTCTTTTCCATCCAAGTTAATGAGTTATCTGTAATTATTTCAAACAGGGCTAAACCAGGCCAGAGGTGTTCTGCTGTTGGTTTGGAGATTATGCTTACCTCATAGTGCTGTACCAGTAGGTTTACTTATCTTTGCACAAAACATCAACGTGGTCTTCAGCAACTTGAGGAAATCTGCAATATTTATTTATTCATAAAGAAAAGTTAATTTAGAAGTTCATCTTCTGTTAGTGTTTTTTCTAACGAAAGGCTAATGGCTATGTGCTATCATGCCTATAACATTAGGGGTGTTTTCACCTAGATGATCATGTTTTTGTGCCTCTTTTTTTAGGGCTCTCATTCCTATCTACGACTGATATAGGCCTTTTATTTTGCAACGCATTTCTGTCTTATTACCTTTACTCAAGAAATGGTTTTTATTATATTGCACTTCAACATAATTCTGCTTTGAAAAACAAATCATGTTTTTACACAGTCGAGTCTTTCAGGTCAATTTGCATTCATTATCAAATTGTTAAGCCATTTTTGCTTAGAGAGGGCAAGTAAAATTGGCTTTATATTACATTTGAATAAATATTAGGATGAAGGTATTTATGTAGTAACTCAGATAATTCCAAAGACATCACAAACTTTATACCACAGGCAAAATTCTCAGGGGAAAAAAAAAACAAAACAAAACAAAAAAAACAACAACCCAGAAATGAGAAAATGTATTTTATTAACAACACAACATGCTACACAGGTACAATTTAGTTCTTAATTAGACATGAAATAAATATGTATCCTGCCGCTGCATCAACAAAATGTGGTATAAGCCTAAAAAAGTTTGTAGACAATTCCTCAGCTGCATCAAAAATAGGTGCAAGGCAAAGGCTATTTCTGAGTGAAAAGACAAAACATATTCTATACAGAAGTCATCAGTGCTATCTGAACACTACCTTGGTCTTTTGCTGCCTTTCTGTACACTGTAATTCCTGAGGTGGCTAATGCATATTGTTGTAATGGTTCAGAAAATATGGGCATGGATGAAATGTGTGACGTGAGCTCAGAGCAAAAAACAGTCATAACAAAAACGTGGGCTTGTCAGAGGCACAAGCCATGGTACTGAGGTATAGCAGCTTGAGTGAACATTATTTCACGTGTTCATTGTAAACTCCCAGTAGTATTTGCAGGGACTCATTTAGAATAGTAATAATTTAAATTTCAGAGAGTAGTGTTTATCAAATACAATATCATAAAGACTTTAATCCTCATCAGTTTATCTCGGGTATATAATCTGTTGGGTCTGTTAAAAACAGTTCAATCAAGCATGGCAAATTTGTCAATGACTAAAACACAAAGACTAACAGTCTATTGAATTTGGTCACAAAATTAGTGCTACTGGAATGTCCTTGAAGTGAGAACTATGCTCAAAACAACTACATCAACTAGTCAACTAATACAACAGATTGAGAAAGACTGCAGAGAATGGTTTCTCTTGATCTAAATCCCATTAATGTGTGGTCAGTATATCTCACAAACTACACACACTTAACCTTCAACAAATGTCCAATACTCACTCATCAACATGTATAATAAAGTAAATCTAATCAAATTAACTCTAGTCAGTTTATGGAGCAGGAGTGGTTTAAAACAACTGCATTTATGCAGAAAGCCCTCCACTAAAACTATAGGACCACTACACATCACGGTCAAAACATACAGCTTGCTCTTTCTAATTCTACATCCCCCGCCTTAGAAGCCACATAAAATACATAAAAAGCCAACCTGAACAAAAGTAGAAAAGCTCCCAGTAAGCACCATTAAATGTACTAAACACTTACATCATCTAATTCACAGATTTCTAAAATTATTCCAGTTTTTACATAAACTGATTGTGTTACAGAGAAAGAGAGGATATTTGATGTGTATCAGTCCTGTAAAGTTGTGAAATGGGTTGGAGCGAATGACATTCCCTTGTTAAACACAGGTTGCAGATTAGTGAGTGGTGCCAGGTTGAGTGTCTTGAGGTAGTGCTGAGGATGAGACAGCTACTGCTCCTCTTCCTCCTCCTCATCTTCCTCCGAGGAATCCTGAGGTGCCTGATCTTCCTTTTCCTAAAACACACAGCAAAATAGAAGTAAATAGTCGAGGTTACCATTTTGGGCACAAAACTATGGATGCACATTCAAAAGTCACCAGTATATTCAGAAATAACTCTGTATGTTTAGTCTATTACCTCTTTCTTGGGCTTCCCCTTTAGCTTCTTTGCTGAAGACGCTCTCTGTGAACAGACATTGTTTTAGCCTCAAACACATCAGTTTGTCAATTCTTTGTGCTACATTAAAGCTGGAGTAGGTCATTTGTCTTAAAAACTGTTCTGTTACATATATATCTTGATCTGGGTCTAATGACATTAGTGGAGACTTGTGCATGAAGATACATTGGCAAGTGTGTGTAGAAACAAGGCGGTGGTCATAATGTTATGGTTGATAAGTGTATATGTGACTCAGACATGAGGTAGGTAGAGGTTGTGCTCCTCTCTCTGATTTACCAAGCATTTGTGACATTTCTATGTTGTAAAGGAGTGGCTTTGGAATTAGGGCTGAATGTAGGGGGTGGGACTTTTTGGTTGCATTTTTTCAAGCTTACACACTGGTTTATACAAAATCACCTACTCCACCTTTAGGACGGACAGTGTATTGCAAACCTTCCAGTTGGTGATAAGACTGTCATGACCATCCTAAAACAACGAAGAAAAAAAAAAAAAAAAAAAAAAAAAAGGAAGCAGAAAAAATATACTAAAAATAATTCAAAAAGATAAATGTTCATGCAGAAGTCCATTATCAGACATTACAATATAAACAAAGCTATTCCGAGTAGATATACTCTTAACCAGTTAGTGGTTCACAGCGATGGTGCTAGGAACAAGATGTCTGAAGGCTTTAAATGTGACCCTCTTTCCACAAGTTATCACAGCCCTGTTGAGAATGAGACCACATTTACTACAAATGCAAGGAGCCCAACAGCAACAAACAAGGAGCAGAAGCTCTGGTTCTTGACCATTTGTCCCCCTCTGTTCTCAATTCTGCCATATTTAATTAGTACTCTTATTTCACAGCATGCCTTTTGTTTGTTTTGATTTGTTTAACCTCTTTGTGCTCTCACATAAATGAGGGTCCAGTGTTGTGATTGGAGACACAGAAGAGGCCAACTCTGAAGTGTCTGCACTCTATGTAAAACACAGGACAAAATCAGAACAAATCATTTTATCCTATGTTTTCAGACTTGGGCAGATCAATACTGTCTGTGTTGTTTTATTTCACACTGAGGGCTGGGATCCCCACAATGTGCTCATGCACTCACTTCATGACTTTTTCACATAATATATCCCTTTGAATGAATCTAAATAGGGTTTGAGTGTAAAGGGTGTTGTAAGGCAAGTTAATTCCCAAAGAGAAAAAATTATTACAACTATTCTACTATTATCATTACATATGAAACTGTGAAGGTTCGCTAGCTATACTTGCTTCCTATCAGCAGTACTGTAAAATCGGTAACATACTCTGCAAGGATTATTCCATATCAGGACACTCTTAATGACTTTGTTTACATCTCCAGCACTGAATTATGTTTCTATTAGAATAGGTCGAATTCCCCTGTAAATATATCGCCAGATTTTCCAGTAGAGAACAGCAGAGGGTGCAATTGTTGAGCTTAAAACAGGTGGAGGGGGCAATGGGTTCATTGTGAGCTGTGACGTGGTGGGCGAGACAGACTGACAGTGCTGAGCCTATAGCTCTAGTAGGCCATCTACTGAAGGCCTGAGGATGATCCTTTAGCAGATAACACGCTCTCTTTAGGCTTACTGAACCTCAAATATACAGTTGCAGTTCATTCAGGACTCACTTTCTTGGAGGGCCCCTTGTTTTTGCTGCCTTTTGGCCTCCCTCTTGGTCGTTTCAGAGCTGGGGATCCACTGGACTCCTGGGATTGGGAAATACATAATCAAACATGAGGCTGAAGTTCAGAACTCTGCTCACAATTTTATTTTAGTTATGTGTGAATCTGGCAAAGGCTGTGCACACAGGCTTAACCCCCTTTACTGTATTAAAGTTACGAGGGACCTGTTCGCTCTGGCTCCGTCTCAAATTGCTCCCTACTTCCTACATAGTGATTTTTTGTGGGTCTTTAAATATTAGCTCGTGTGTCCAGAGATAATTGTGTGTTTAATATGAGCCGTTTGGTACCCTGCCGCATGTGCACAACAACTGTTTGAGCTAACACTACATTATCTATGCGAAAATGCCAAAACTCCAATAGTGCCCTAGGTGCGCCATTTGAGACGCGCCCCTTGTTGGTGAACGTTACCTTTGGATGTTTTCTCGGTCTTCCTCTTCCTCTTTTTTCCACTCCATCCTTTTCTGCCAGAGAGAGGCTTTGTTTTTCGGAATCGCTCATGTTCTCTCGTCACCTGGTCGAAGACAAACGATTTAGAAAGTCATTTATTCCGTTTAAAAACGCACTACGTACAAAACAGTGTTGCCGCGAGAACCCACGGACGTGTCCCAAATATCATCCACTTCCCTAAGTAGTGCACTTCGTAGGTCTTACAAGTAGGGATCCTACATACAAATAGGGCACTAAGGTGTGGGATAAGGAGTCTTGTAGAATATGATTGTTGTGAAAAGAAAATAACACGATTTGTGTTTGATTTCTTAACCCACAGAGTGCACTAGGTAGGGAGTAGGGAAAGATTTGGTGTTCTGCCCTCGTCTTACAGTGCGGTAAGGTTATTATATACAGACCAGCAGATTATAATTAATGTATTCCACCGCCCAAAACAACCCAGTGTATATGTCCATGACCAGAAGTAGAAAGACAGAAAGAAGCGCCCAAAAGCTCCAGTGTTTGTGATGTTTTTGAGGCTGTACTCGGCTCTGTATTTGGCCGAGATCAGAACTCACCGCGCCCGCGAGGTTTGTCGCGAAAGACCGCTAAGACTAAGGAACCGAGAGGAATGAACTGGAGGAAAAGCAGGAATCGTTAACTTACACGGAACGCTCCGCAGAATAGTTTTCACACAGACGAATAGAAAATAAACGCTGGTGTGCGTGTATTATTGTGTATCTGCTCTTAGCCCCACCTCCTGAGCACAATGTCTCCTCGATTGAATTAAATCACAATGTCCGCTCGCTGAGGAAGAAACCCGGCTACACCCAGAAAACTAAGTGCCCTTTATCCGTGCTTCTAGAAATAAACTCTCTCGAGAGGCTCCGAGAAACCTTACACCCTTCTCGGGACTGTGCTACGCTATAAAATATAATAATAACACACCAAAGCCCGTGGAGAAGTCGTGGGAGGCTCGGACTGATGCAGAAACAAAGAGGGCGGGGGAGACCATCTGCTTCAGCAGCTTCAACTCGGCTCTGGTCATTTTATTAAGCTCACAGTCTCAGCTGTAGTCCACTTAGAGAATGCAGAATCCCATAATAGCCTCACGAAAAACACGGCCGTTTACCAAGTCATAATGAATCATGTCTTAGTATCTCATAGTTACAGGAAGCTTTATCATTAAGTTCCACCTGTTTATGTTTAGCCACAGCTTGTTGATTGTTTGTACTAGTAAGTGTATTTGTTACCATTTCCCTCCACAGGAATAAATAGGGTGCAATAGTGTGTGCAACCTCGTGTCATACTAGTAACGCACAACATATACAGGATGTGACACTTAAGAACACCCTAGAAATCACATGGGGTCATAGCAACCTTTCTGAAGCACTCTAACAACCACCTGGAACACCTTAGCACAGAACCTTTTCCACCATTCGGTTCACCATAATTATAAAATATAATGGCCATCAAGAATATTCTCAACTTTTCATATAAAATGTTTTATTATTTCTCTAAATCTTACTTCTCATGGACTGACACGTGTGTTGTCAAATTCAGTTCAGTCACACAAATAAAAATGTATAACAATTTTAAACATGTACAAAAGTACATGGAAATAAATTATCCCCTTAGCTCCAGATGTTAGCTGAATATAAAACTTCACAAATTTACTATATAAAATTATATTTCCATCATTATATGTTAATCTGACAGATGTACAAAGTAGTACATTTAATCATTTTTATGGTAGTATCATTGTGATTGCTGCAGCTTGCTTCTGAGTCAAGAAGAGAAACCCTTGGTGGGATGGATGAGAGGCAGACTCTTGACAGTGCCTCCAGAGTTGTCTTCAATGTGTTCCTGGATCTTCCCGTGTCCGCGTGGGTTTCCTCCGGGTGCTCCGGTTTCCTCCCACAGTCCAAAAACACACGTTGCAGGTGGATTGGCGACTCGAAAGTGTCCATAGGTGTGAGTGTGTGAGTGAATGTGTGTGTGTCTGTGTTGCCCTGTGAAGGACTGGCGTCCCCTCCAGGGTGTATTCCCGCCTTGCGCCCAATGATTCCAGGTAGGCTCTGGACCCCCCGCGACCCTAAATTGGATAAGCGGTTACAGATAATGGATGGATGGATGGTGTTCCTGGATTTTGACTTGTGGCCACATAAGGAAAAACAGGCTCACATAAGCAAGAATGGCAAAAGAAACTCATTGGCACTAACAGCAGGACAGCAGCATTCATATGAAAAACTGATCCAAATAGAATCGAAATCTGGCATGCTGCAGCTTTAAGCTGCTCTCTAATGAAAGTTTGATTAGCTACGATTCAAGTTCTGTGGGAATATCATTAGCAACAGGTGCAACAGGAAAAGGGTCTGAAATCCACATATTACTATCGCTTGGGATCCTCTGGAGGACATTCCATGAGTTTCTCTGTCGGCTCTGAAGGATGATAGAAGGCTGTAATGGTGACATTTACAAATTGAATATTTTCCAAAACTCAAAACCAGAAACATATCCATTTTCTCTTCCTTGACCCACCTAGTACACAAAGCCAGGTTACAGTCCTTCAGTCTTATCAGGAACCAAATTGATGTTCTTCTTTTTGCCATGGATTGACAGGTTGAGCTAGTTAAGTTGTGAAGATACAAACCCCATTTTTCCAGAAAAGTGGGGACATTTGTAAAGTACAATGAAAACCTGAATATGTGATGTGTTAAAAGCTTTTCAGAGTTTTCACTGATGAATTTCATTCATCTGTAAAGGACAACTGAATGTTAGTCGTGGCCTAATGGTTAGAGGAACAGGTTTGCTATTGGAAGGTTTCTGGTTCAATCCCGTGGCTGCCAGGGACATCCACAGCACATATACCCCAAAAGGCTCCTCGGGTGCTGAGGATGGAGACCTGCTTCCCTGGGCGTTGGTGTTCGCTGCCCTGATCACCTGTGTGAATGGGTTCATTGCCACAAAAAATGGGTTAAATGCAGCAGGAAAAATGTTATTCAACTGTATAGTTGTACATTGATCATAAAGCACTTCATTTTCGCTGTAAACAAATTTAGAATTTTATGCCTCAACACTCTCCAGAAAAAGTTGGGACAGAGGCAAAATAAGTGTGACAATTTTATAGAATATACAAGAAACATATAAAACTCAAATCATTCCATAATAAGCAGCTATAGTGGTAACAGGTGAAGGGATCGTGATCAGCTTCAAAAGGAGCTTCCATCAAGGGCTCAGAACTTTGTGCCAAAGTTTGTGAGAGAATTGTCAAACAGCTCGAAATGACATATGAATCAGTGGTGGCTGTTGAGATATTTTCTAGTTGGGGCTTTATGATGAATTTTCAGATTCAACAAACAAAATCCCAGTACAATTTAACACATTCTACAGGACACCAAAACTCAGTCATTTTTAATTGACATTTAAAACAATCAAAAGAGTAGTCACAAGGTACAATAATACAAATTATAACTAAATTACAGGGTGCAGCAGGTAGGTGTCGCAGTCACACAGCTCCAGGGGCCTGGAGGTTGTGGGTTCGATTCCTGCTCTGGGTGACTGTCTGTGAGGAGTGTGGTGTGTTCTCCCTGTGTCTGCGTGGGTTTCCTCCGGGTGACTGTCTGTGAGGAGTGTGGTGTGTTCTCGCTGTGTCCGCGTGGGTTTCCTCCGGGTGACTGTCTGTGAGGACTGGCGCCCCCTCCAGGGTGTATTCCCACCTTGTGTCCAATGATTCCAGGTAGGCTCTGGACCCACCGGCCACCCTGAACTGGATAAGCGGTTACAGATAATGAATGAATGAAAGAACTACATTACAGACCAGTTCAGATATATTCTCAAAAATATTATATTATGGATTTTTAGGCTGTATTGTATTGCTTGATTATATTGTGTCTATATATATAAAAAATAAATACATTAAAAAAACCTGAGCTCTCTCTCTTTCTCTCTCTCTCTCTCTCTCTCTCTCTCTGTGTGTGTGTGTGTGTGTGTGTGTCTGTAAATATCTAGACTAATATGGCTTCATATACACAGAATGTGTGTGATTGTCTGACCTGCCTGCAATCCACATCTGTCTCCTATGTGCATCATGGACAAGAGAATCACGCAAGAGTCCACAGACAGTTGAGCAGCTGAAGTCTTGTATCTAGCAAAAATGCAAATAAATTCCACTTGCAAAACTTTAACAATTATTATCAGAAATTAATGAGTGATTGAATGGTGAGAATAAAGGGAAAGGTGATGAAATACATAAATATACTGCTCTCCCAACTTTTTTGGAGTGTGGTGTGGCTGTGCATTATAAATCTGTTTATATTTTGAAAACACAGTCGACTTGGACAATGAAAGCATGCTAAATATTTCTTTGTGCTTTCGTCTGTTAAATGCATTTAAAAAAAATTAACAAATTACAGAAGAATTCTTTGTTTTTATTATATTTTACGAAATGTCCCAGTTTTTCTGGACCTGGGGTTTGTATATCAGCAAAGTAGTATATTGGGCAATTTGGCCAGAGAGTTTACATCAGCAAGTGGGTATTTATTTTTTCTCTGATAGAAAACGCTGGATTTAATTCTTGAGCTCAATCAATCAACTGAGGATTTGCCCTCTCGTTGCTGTCACTTCAGTGTGTTGCAAACACGGAATACGCTGAGCTTCTATACTTTCACTCAGTGTAAATAACATCCAGAGTTCACCGCATTTTTCTTCACATACTTTAACATTTTGATGGCCAAATCCATAACTTTGTGTTGCTCTGGTTACATCCTTTTTAATGCCAATCTCTCACATCATAGGACACAATGCGCTACCTGTCACGATTCTCTGGGTGGACTGATGGAGGTGGACACACTTGCTAAACACAAACTTTAATATAACAAAAGATATAACAAAACAAAGACAAGTAACTACGGAAGAGGAACATGACTAGAAAACACTACGAAACGACTAGGAAACAAAACGACGACTTAGAGAGGGAAAGAAACAACACGACATGACTAGGAACAAGAAATACACAAAACGACACGACTTGGACTAGGAACATAGCAAAACAACACAACATGGCTTAGGAAACAAAATGACTTGACTAGGAGAGGGAAAGAAACAACACGACATGACATGACATGACATGACATGACATGACAATAGCAAAACAACACAACATGGCTTAGGAAACAAAACGAATGACTGATACCAGGAAGTGACACACGGGAACTTAAATACTACATACAAACGAGACACACCTGAAACAGATAACGAGGGTTAAGGACAAGGCGGCGGAACAAAGGCGGGACATGGGAGGAGACAAGGACAACAGACAGAGCCATGTGCAGAGAGAGCACATGGCGAGGAAAACAGGCATGACAGGACGAGGGCGTGACACTATCGTTGATTTACCTGACAACCCCACTGTGCTTCCCTGTCACTGATGCTCCACCATCAGTGCATACCGCCAAAGAGTTTCTCCACTCCAGATAATTTTTGCAGAAGTAAATGTCCATCCATCCATCCATTCATGGGGCAGCAGTCTGAGCAAAGATGCCCAGAACTCCCTCTCTTTCAGGGATTGTGGGTGGGGGGATTTCCAGGCTATTTGAGAAATATAACCTTTCCAGCATGTTCTGGGTCTTCCCCAGTATCTCCTTCCCATCGGACATGTCACCTCAAACACCTAAAAAAAAAAACACCTTTCTTTCTCCATGCAACATCTGGTTACAATGTAACTGCATTTCATTGGAAACCTGGCCTTTGACATTATAGAAATTATTGTTTGCTTTTGGAGCTGCAGTCCATAATGTTTTTTAAGATGTCTGCAAGATTTGAGTAGTCTATTTCGTCTTGAGTAACCTCCTTAGTTTTGAGCTTCATCTGAGAGTCAAACCACATACTGGGCAATTGGATAATACAGTGTCAGCTGTGTTGTCTCTAATTGATGACATTTAGCACTAGAAGCTTGACAGCTGTAACCTCCTTCCTTGCTCCTGCCTAAAAGCATTAAACAAGCATTGGAACAAGCATTAAATAATTCAAACCCTGTTTCTAGAAAAGTTGACACGCAAATGAAAACAGAATTCAGCACCTCTCTTTTACTATAGGACAATGTCCTGTTGTAATTCATGCAGAATGTGGATTGACATTCATTTATTCATTACCTGTAACCATTTATCCAGTTTAGGGTCACAGTGGGTCCAGAGCCTACCTGGAATCATTTGGCGCAAGGCAGGAATACACCCTGGAGTCCTTCAGAGGGCAACACAGACATTCACACACTTTTGAGTCGCCAATTGCACCAGGAGGAAACCCACGCAGACACACGGAGAACACACCAACTCCTCACAGACAGTCACCCGGAGCGGGAATCGAACCCACAACCTCCAGGTCCCTGGAGCTGTGTGACACTACCTGTTGCACCACCGTGCCGCCCCTGGATTGACATTGTTTTTCTAAAATAAGCAAGGCTTTCCCTGAAGAACTCAATGTCTGGATGGCAGCATGTTGCTCCAAAACCTGTATCTATTGTTTGGCATTAACGGTGCATTCACGAATGTGAAAGTCATGTGTGCCGTGTGCACCCCATACCTTCATGGAAGCTGGCTTTTGAACTGTATGCTTACAATAAGCTGAATAGTCCCTCTCATCTTTAGATCAGAGGATGTGACATCCTTGATTTCCAAAAAGAATGTCAAACGTTTCTCGTAACACAGGACACTTTTCCACTTCTAATATGAGCTCGTGCCCAGAGAAGACGGCAGCATTTCTGGATCCTGTTTATATATGGTTTCTTTTTTCCATTTGTGAGTTTTAGCTGGCATATGTGGATGAAGAATCAAAGATGAGTTTCTGAGCCTGTGTAGTGATTCCTAATTTTAATGCAGTGCCACCTGAAAGCCCAAGAATCACAGCCAGCCAAAATTGGGCATTGTCCTTTGCATATAGAGATTTTTTTTCAGATTCTCTGAATCTTTTAGTTATATAATCTAGATAAAGAAGTCGCCAAGTTCTTTGCTATTCTGCGAAACATGATTGTCAAATTGGTTTAGTACTTGCCCTTTCATCGAGTGGTGAAATCTTGTCATTGACCTGATGGAAATTGAATCTAACTAATTCTTTTCCCTATGTGTAGCATTACACAACTTTAGCACACATCTTTGCCCTGTCCCAAATGTTTTGGAACCTGGTTTTGGCATCACATACAAAAGGTTTCAGTAAACAGTAACATTTCCAAGTTTCAACCTTTGAAATTTAGTATTTGTAATGTCTTCAAATAAGTATTGGGTTTAAATGGTTTGCACAACATTAAGTTCTGTTTTATTTACATTTTGCACAGAGGTAAAGGGATTAGTAGAGTCAAAGCAAGCTGAGCTTTCTTGGAGTGGTTTTACAAGTGTAGGGTGGCATTAACATATCTTCTCACTGCTACCATCACTCTGAACGTTTAATACCATCATGAGTCTGGCTAAATAGATCTGGCTTCTTCCTGAGTATGAAACAAGACTAAACTCACTGTGTCGCTCCTGGATCAGGTTGTTATTGCTCAGACAGAGGAGAGGGTAAGATCTAGTATGTTTTCCAAGAACGAGGACTGTTCATTAGTCTGGAAAATTCTTGAATTTTTACTAGTGAACCCTCTACATTTGGCACAACAGCTCAGTGTGGATTCACAAGAAGACCTTTTTCAGTAGAGACTAATTTGTTTGTTTTGACCAGATTCTTTCCTCAAATAAATGCAGAAATATTTAGGTGTCTAGTCTACATCTTTTTATATCTTATTTATAAAGAGGAAGAGGGAGTCATGTTTCAGTTAAGGTGGATGGGAATGGGGCGGCACGGTGGCGCAGCAGGTAGTGTCGCAGTCACACACTGGACCTGGAGGTTGTGGGTTCGATTCCTGCTCCGGGTGACTGTCTGTGAGGAGTTGGTATGTTGTCTGTGTGGGTTTCCTCCCACAGTCCAAACACACACATTCACTCACACCTATGGACACTTTTGAGTCGCCAATCCACCTACCAATGTGTGTGTGTTGCCCTGTGAAGGACTGGAGCCCCCTCCAGGGTGTATTCCCACCTTGCACCCAATGATTCCAGGTAGGCTCTGGACCCACCGCGACCCTGAATTGGATAATTCAGACAGGAAGAAAAGGACATGTAAATAAAATGAAAAGGGTAATTCTGTCTCTTAAAGAGCTAATGAAGGATGATAAAAATGATTCACAGCTTGATGAATTAATGCATCTGTCTGAGGATGCCAGTGCACTGCATGAATCTTTGCTGCCTTTAATTCCATCTGATGAGAAAGATAAGCAAAATGCATGGTTTTCAAGCATCACAAATTACAATAAAGGTTTTATTGAGGATGTTAAAATATGGCTTTCTGAGGTCGATAAATGTTCAAGCAGGTCATTTTTTGACACTGTGCCATCCCAAGAAACCTCATTAGAGGGGGAAATGGGTTTTCAAGACCACGCTGAAAAGAAACCTCAATTGTTTCTTAATCTTCAGCATGACATCTATGATGATGTGTTGCTATCCGATAGTGTATCTAATCAAGGCAGCAAGTTAAGCTCAAAGGTATCGTCAGCTACATCTGCACATCTCAAGGCAGAAGCTGAAATGGCTGCCTTGCTCGCATGTCAACGTATGCTCAAGGAGCAATTGAGGAGAAAGAAAGAACAACTTCAACTTGAAGCAGACATCGACGCAACTGTTGCAAAGGTCAATGTGCTGAGAATTGGATCAACTGCACATAGTACCGCTTCACAGAAATCCAATGGAATGGAATCATATTTTAAAACGTATTAATACTGATGCAGAGACCTTTTTTTCCACAGAAAATTAATTTAAAAGGAAATACAACTATTAGAAATGTGAAGCCTACTAAAACCAGTGCAGCAAAGCATGAAAAGGGATAAGCCTGCACCTCTCCTAAGGGGGCCTTCTGATCCTTTAAGACCATGTAGCACAATTCCAGGTCTGGATGCTGGTCTATCAACAAATTGTTTCATTACTGCCTTAAAGAGAAATTCCAGTCTTTGATGGCAATCCTCTGCACATTCATGCCTTCATGCGTTCGTTCGAACAGGTCATAGAAGCAAAAACAGGCAATGCTGACGATTGCCTGCATTACCTCGCACAGTATACCAGG
The DNA here is from genome assembly GCF_029633855.1 of Hoplias malabaricus. Classification (NCBI taxonomy): domain Eukaryota; kingdom Metazoa; phylum Chordata; class Actinopteri; order Characiformes; family Erythrinidae; genus Hoplias; species Hoplias malabaricus. The sequence continues at coordinate 43,520,268 of NC_089802.1, read as the reverse complement.
GGGCAGCCCAATGAACTCGTAAAGAGCTGTCAACATATGTCTGATGGTACTGGATATATAAAGGCGAAGACTCTGCTGTATGATCATTTTGGAAATGAACATGTAATTGCATCTGCTTATCTGAACAAGGTCCACTCATGACCATTAATCAGATCAGAGGATGGAAAGGCTATTCAAGCATACTGTTTGTTCTTACGTGGGTGTTGCAATGCGATGGAAGAGATTCATGGCCTCTCTGAATTGAACACGCCTGCCACTATGCTTGCTGTGATTAAAAGGTTACCATATATGTTGAAAGACAAATGGTGAACAGTAGCGTGTGACGTCCAGGAGAGGCAGCATCTCAGAGTTTCATTCGTTGATATTGTTTTCTTTCTTGAGCGTCAAGTTAAAATTGCAACAGATCCTGTCTTCGGATGTCTATGCGACACTCCTCCAACACATTTAATAGTAAAAGGTAGTGATGGAGGGAAACGTGCTTATCCAAGAGCTAAAGGATGCAGCTTTGGTACAACTGCTATTGCATTTGAGAGAAAAAACCAAACAGAGGCCCAAGATCATCACACTTCTGTGGAAATTTGTTTGTTCGGTAAGGGTGGACATACGCTGGAGTCATGCTCTCTGCTTGATAAGAAACCTCAAAATGAAAAGATTTCCTTTCTTAAAAGGAATGGTATCTGTTTTGGCTGTTTGTGTATTGGGCACATCAGCAAAGAATGTAGAAAACGCTTTTTATGTAAAATTTGTGGTTTCAGACATCCAAGTATCCTTCATATCCATCACAAGGGTGAGAAAGATATCGAGACTGACACTGAAGCAGATAACATTCCCGTTACAGTTCAGACTAGTGGTCTTACTGGGGCCAGTGAACAAGACTGTAAGCTTGCCATTGTACCAGTTAAAGTAAAATAAAAATAAAGGCCAAAGAGCAGTGGAAACGTATGCCTTCTTGGACCAGGGAAGTTCAGCATCATTTTGTACAGTGGGTCTTCTGGACAAATTGAATCTTGCTGGGAGAAAGACCAAGATTATCTTGCGTACCATGGGACAAGATAAAGTGGTGGACAGGACTGGATTGGAAGTTGTTGGGTTGGAGAGTGATTTTTACTGTGAAATGCCTGATCTCTTCACTCAACATAGAATGCCAGTTAATGTGTGTAACATCCCAACACAACAAGATCTGGATGACTGGCCACACTTGAAGCATGTTTATCTGCCAGAAATTGAGGCACAAGTGGAGCTTTTGATTGGCATGAACATGCCCAGAGCGTTGGAACCTCTGGAGGTCGTCCAGAGTGTAGATGATGGACCTTTTGCCATTAAGACTGTGCTTGGATGGACGGTAAACGGGCCACTTGGCAGGGAGTGCTGTGGAAGACCAAGATGTTCATCAACAGTCACCGCCAATAGAATTTCTGCTGTTGCGCTTGACAAGTTATGGAAACAGCAGTTTAAGATGGACTTCCCTGAGAGCAGCCAGGATGAGCAGCTGGGACAAGGGAAAATTCCAAGTTCTTGAAGTTGGTCAGTCAGACCACGATTCTGAGTGATAGGCACTACAGTATTGCCCTGCCTCTGAAGGACCGAGATATAAGAATGCCTGACAACCGTGCGATTGTGGAACAACGCACCTTAAGTTTGAAGAGAAGGTTCATCAGAGATAAAGACTTTCACAATGTTTACACCGCTTTCATGGAATATCTTATATCCAGGGGGTATGCGCAAAGAGTGCCAATCAAAGACTTGGAGTGCAGTGAGGGCAAGGTTTGGTATGTTCCCCATCATGGGGTTTACCATCCTTTTAAAGGGAAACTCCGGGTTGTCTTCGACTGTGCAGCATCCTTTCAAGGCATTTCTCTTAATGCGCAACTTCTAAGTGGTCCTGACTTGACGAATGCATTGGTTGGTGTGTTGACTAGGTTTAGGAAGGAGCCAGTTGTGTTGATGTCTGATATTGAAGCCATGTTTCACCATGTGCGTGTGCCAGAGGAAGATGCTGACCTTTTGAGATTCCTCTGGTGGCCTGGTGGTGATTTCAGTCAGAGCATGCAAGAGTATAGGATGGGTGTTCATTTGTTTGGGGCGACTTCTTCTCCGAGCTGTGCTAACTATGCCCTACGGAAATGTGCAGAAGATAACAAAGCACAGTTTAGCCAGCAGGTGATTAACACCATCCTATACAGTTTTTATGTGGATGATTGTCTCGACTCAATAGCCTCAGAAGAGGAAGCCATATCCCTTTATAAGGACCTTGGAGACATCTGCGCTAAGGGCGGCTTCCGCCTGACAAAGTGGAGAAGTAATAGCCACCACATTCTTGCCGTAATACCTGAGAAGGAAAGGGCAAAGGAAGTTAAAAACTTAGACTTGGACTGTGATCTTTTACCCGTTGAGCGAGCGTTGGGAGTGCGGTGGTGTGTGCAGTCAGATGCATTTAAGTTCTGCATATCCATCCCAAACAGGCCAATGACCCGCAGAGGAATCCTTTCCACCGTTGCTCCCATTACTTTCACAGCCAAGAAGATTCTTCAAGATCTGTGCAAGAAGGGGATAAGGATGGGACGACATTATACCACTCGCAGTTTCCCAAGAATGGAAAGACTGGGTTGAAGAGTTGCATCTGTTGGACAACATTAGCATCAGAAGATGTTTAAAACCTCCTGACTTTGGAGAGGTGACCACTGCTCAGTTACACCACTTTGCAGATGCAAGTGAGAATGGGTATGGTGCTGTTACTTACCTGCTCATGCGTAACAGTTGCTCACGCACCCACAGTTCCTTCATAATGGGGAAGTCCAGGGTGGCACCCCTAAATCTAGTAACGATTCCTTGTATGGAATTTACGGCAGCTGTGGTGGCAACTCGTATGGATATACTGTGGAGGAGGGAGCTAAGGCTCTCTCTCTTAGATTCAGTGTTACCTCTGTGTTGAAATATATCAATAATGAGACATCTAAGTTTCGTGTTTTTGTAGCGAACCGAGTGTCCGAGATTTTAAAAGTCTCCAGGGCCTCCCAGTGGAGGTATGTGAACACAACACACAACCCCGCAGACCTTGTTTCTAGAGGTATGAGGGCAGAGCCTTTTTTAATTAACACTGAATGGATATCTGGCCCTGCATTTCTTATGCAGCCAGAGAAAGAATGGCCTGTAAACCCAGAGAACATGCAGGAACTTCCACATGAAGACCTTGAAGTCAAAGTGTCTGACGCTATTAATGTTTTACAAGCAGATGATGATGGTGGCCCATTGACTGATTTAATTAGTCGTACCTCTTCTTGGATACGCATCTTTGGGGTGATGGGTTGGATCCTGAGGTTCAAGACATTGTTTTTGCATTGTGGAAAGGACAAGGCACGTTTTCAGCCTTTATCTGATGCAACTCAGCGTAAGGATGCTCATCGCAAGGTGGAGTTCCATAATGACTTTCTCTCATTGGAAGAGATTAAGGATGCTGAGATGCAAATAATAAAGTTCTGTCAGTGGAAAAGGTATGCTGAAGAAATCTCCTGCCTCCAAAAGGGAGAGACCGTGAAACGAAGCAGCTACATCTATAAACTGAATCCTGTTTTAGAGGAAGGGGCGGCACGGTGGTGCAGCAGGTAGTGTCGCAGTCACACAGCTCCAGGGGCCTGGAGGTTCGATTCCCACTCCGGGTGACTGTCTGTGAGGAGTTGGTGTGTTCTCCCCGTGTCCGCATGGGTTTCCTCCGGGTGCTCCGGTTTCCTCCCACAATCCAAAAACACACGTTGGTAGGTGGATTGGCGACTCAAAAGTGTCCGTAGGTGTGAGTGTGTGAGTAAATGTGTGTGTGTGTGTATGTTGCCCTGTGAAGGACTGGCGCCCCGTCCGGGGTGTATTCCCGCCTTGCGCCCAATGATTCCAAGTAGGCTCTGGACCCACCGCGACCCTGAATTGGATAAGCGGTTACAGATAATGAATGAATGAATGAATGAATGAATGAATGTTTTAGAGGATGGTGTGCTCAGAGTTGGCAGACGTCTTAGTAGGGCTGTTATGTCAGAAAATTCTAAACATTCTGCCATAATCGCTAAGGATCTTCATATTTCTAATCTCATTTTACAGCATATCCATAAAGAGGTGGGCCATAATGGTAGGAACCATATTCTCTCAAGGCTGCATCAGAAATATTGGATTCCTGGTGCGGGCACCTTGATAAGAAGCATCATGTCAAGGTGTGTGGTCTGCAGACGGCTTCATGGATCCTTAGGCCAGCAGCAAATGGCTGACTTGCCTGAAAGTAGAGTGGTCCCTGAGAAACCTCCCTTTAACTTTGTTGGAGTGGATTATTTTGGTCCATTTGAAATAAAGCGTGGGAGAAGTATTGTGAAGATTTATGTTCTTCTTCCATCTTTACGTGTTTGGCGATTAGAGCTGTACATATTGAGGTTGCCTCGTCTCTTGATACTGACTCTTTTATTACGCCGTTTCATTGCGAGACGAGGCCAGGTTCAAGAACTGCATTCCGACAATGGTACCAACTTTGTGGGGGCAGAGCATGAGCTGAGACAAGCTATGGAAGAGTGGAATCAGGAAAGGATTGCTGATGCATTGGCTTTGAAGGGGGTTAAATTAATTTTTAACCTTCCAACTGGATCGCATCATGGAGGAGCATGGGAGCGGTTGATTCGCTCCATCAGAAAGGTTCTCAAATCCACCTTGCAGACACAGTATTTTGATGAGGAGGGCCTTCAAACTGTCCTGTGTGAAGTGGAGTCAATCCTGAATAGTAGGCCCATTACACAGGAATCCAACGATCCAAATGATTTGGAAGCTTTAACACCAAATCACCTCCTCCTTCTCAAGTCTAATCCATGCTTACCACCTGGTCTGTTCCAGAAAAACTATCTTTATGCACATAAGAGTTGGAGACAGGTCCAATACATATCTGACCTCTTCTGGAAAAGATGGGTTAAAGAATATTTGCCACAACTTCAGCAGCGCCAGAAATGGGCACAGAATAAACGCAACTTTACTCCTGGAGATGTGTTTCTCATAGTGGATGACTCTACCCCTCATGTTTCCTGGATCATTGGCAGAGTCACAGCAGTTGCACCAGACAAGAAAGGACTTGTACGTCAGGTCTGGGTTAGGACCTCAACCAGCCTTGTACGTAGACCGATCACGAAGCTATGCCTTCTTCAGGAGGGTTCTGACTTATGACAACACCTTGGAACCAACTTGATGGGACTACAATATGACTTGATGTTGACAACACTACAGATATATTTCACAGACTGCCTTGATATTTAGGCTAAGTGCTGGTAACCTCTGGCCTATGACTGACTGACAAGAAGAAGAAAAGAAAGAAGGTTCCCAGATACATTGATCCACTTTATACACTACAGTAGAAATGGCATAAATGGTTCAAATACATTTATTTCCAAGAAATGTTTAAGGGTGCCAGTAATTGTGGAGCAGGTCATTTTATGTGAAATAATTATTTTTTAGTCAGGATTATTTCTTTCTTTCTTTTTTTTTTCACTTGAGTTGATTGCTTTTTTTCTACATTTTTAAAGAGTGAGATTATGCTTCTGCATTGAAAAGATTAATTTATTTTAAGGCTTTAAACACATTTTAACTAGGTGTGCCAATAATTATGGAGGGCGCTGTATTGGTCCACTGTCATAAAAAGGCTGGCACACCACTGACTGTAGACCACTGCTGGTCCACCATCGGACCACTCAGATTACTGTCCTTTACAGGATATAACTCATTTATAATCTCCTCAAACAGATTTTACATTCACAGAGACTTTTATTCTGGAAAACAAACTAATACAAATATTACCAACAACTGTAAGAGATATAATAACGAGTATAAGCCTGATATAAAATGATTAAATGCTAAGAATGTTGACACTGTGCCGAATTAAAATTATTTACTAATCATATTTATAAAGAATAACAAAAGAACCTAATAAAGGGAAAAAAAGGTGGAGCTAAAATGTGGCATTTGTCTAAAATTCTGTTTAATCACCAGCGGTCCGCCCAGAAAATCCTGTAATCAGGTGCTCAACTGATTCTTCTTTCTAATGAAGAGTGTGATGGAAAATTCCATTACACAGTGTGATTAGGTAGGATTCAGTATTTTAGAGTACGAGACATTGTGTTTAAGCTCTGTGTCTGTGATGCTTGTGCTTTTAAATACGAGAAACTACAAGAAGCAATGCCCTGGAACAGAACGTTCTCTTATCATAAAGCTGCTGAAACTTGCTTTTCTGTTCTGTTATATTCTCCCTGTTAGAACCAGAAAGAAAATTTCTGGTTCCCTATAAGACAACCACAAAGGGAAGTGAGGGCTGAATTGCTTTTTGCATTTCTCAATAAAAATGTTATTCGTATGCTGACCTGAAATATCTTTTTTAATCATTTATTATAATTTTTCCGGGACAAGAGGCATGGGTCTTATTTCTGGAGCAAGTCCTTTACACACTGCTACAGACGTCTTGCCCGTACGCTTTGCTGGTTTAGGGATTGTGGCAGGAAACTTGCCGGCAGACCTGCCTGAAGCCGTGAACCAAAGCAGAGTGGAACAGCTACTTTCTTCAGTTAACTCTGGTACTGGTTCTCTCCATTTAGGAATCTTTGGAAACCTGATCTAAAATAAGAAACAAAAAGAAAAAAATTATTTCTCATCCTAGAAAAATCTCATGATCACATTAGTACAGGCTTAGAACATACTGTCCTAATAAACTGAAATACAACTCCACATTACACAGTATTTCATAACATTATGTAAAATATTAATAATAGGTTTCACTCTGTAACCTGTTCATAAATCTCAACCTTTAAAGTTTGGATAACTAATACATTCTCAGTTTCACATGTGATAATCTAAAGGTATTTCCAAGATGTTTGCCTGACTTTTCTGTTCTGCTGAACGTTGTTCGCAGTGGTGGTTTTAATGTTAAGCTTCTCCAAGGTGGGTCTTTTTGGGCAAAGTCTTGAACCACAAGGGTTTGATTCTGCAGGCTGCTTCACTAAAGGATGTACAAATGTTAAGCACATCTGTAATGGCTTTTCCACTGCAGGTTTTATCACTTCAGGCTTCTTCACTGCAGGCCTTTTCAGTGCAGGCATTTTCACTGCAGGTAAAACAGAATATAAAGTTAAACACATTAAAACCTTCTTATGTGTTTTGTTTTTGAAAGGTAGAAATTATCTATAAATTAACAAATCATCTTTAATTAAACGTTGTAGTTGTTCTCAGATCTTACCGTTTTGTTTTAAGACGTTACCATTATTTCGCTCCTCTTTTTTCACGGTGCCAATGGATGGAAAGTTTACCCCTTCTTTCCAGATGGATTTGGCAACCAGACACTGAGGGATGCTCCCTACAGCAGGAGCCTGAAAGATGAGAAAGTAGAATCATCCTTTAATATAATGATTTAGTTAAATGTTCTCAGACCATAAACATCTAGACATTATGGCAAGACAACATAGAGCTGACACTGAACTAGAATTGTAGTTGTACAGGAACAGGAGTAGAACGTCTCTGGTCTGTTTTGGCATTTTACTTTATATCAAAGGATAGGATCAATACAGGAGGACAGCAAAATCCAAACATTTAAATAATATATATATGTTCACTTAAATTAAATGGTCACGTGCACACAGTAACTTGACTAGCATGGCTGTACAGGCCCTACCGTTTGTTGAAAATTGTCCTGAAGTCTGTTTCTGGGTTTCGGTCCGAGACTCCTCTCTTGCTTTACATGGGCCATTTGAGTGTCCATTGTCCTTCAGCACAAGCAAAACAAAATCTCAGATTAAAACACACTTCACATAAAGCCTTCCTAAAGAGTTTACTCCATTTTGGATTATTGCTTTATAATATTTGATCAAAGCACAAAATCAAGAGGTCAGATTGTCAGAGCATTGATCCATGCCAGTCTAGCCCTGGGAAAAACATTTACAGGCTTGCTTCATTGGTTGATTTAACATAGCCATGACACTAATTCTAGTGCTTTAACTGGGTAATGAATGTTTAAAATAGGTCAATGTTTACAAAGTGCGGACTTCTCAGGTGGAATTATTCATTAATATATAGGTTTAGGTCCTCATTACATTGTTTTTGTCCAGTCAAAATGTCATATTTGTCTTACACTTGTAGTTTGTTAATGTTATTGTTAATCTACAGAAAATGTAATGATCTAACGTGTAATTGTGTAATTCATCTGTGATGTGTTGAGGGACAACGTATGCCGTCTACGTATGCTGTCAATAAAGCAAAATTATGGTTTATAGCTATGGGGAGGGTAGAGAAAAAGAGAGTTGAAGGTATGAGGATGAGGGTCTCTAGAAAGAAAACGGAGATGGATTAGAAAATAAGGCGAGAAAACAGAAAGTTAGGGGAGGATTAGAGTATCTTACATTACTCTCATGGTTCCAGCGCTGTGTCTGTCACCTCCAAGCAGAACTGAGCTTTAAATAGAGTACCTCGCTATGTGACGTCACATGGAGACGTCTATAACATCATTTACATATTCTTATGAGGTCACAGACCGAACTCGCTCATAGAAGCGCTTACGTTCAGTGCAGTTCCAGTCTATGGAGAAGTTTCTCACTAATTTGGTCCATCAAAACATGCATGAGCTGAACCAATAGTCCTACAGGGGGCGCTAACAACCTTCAAATGAAAACAAAGATATATATAAGGGATACATTTTATTTTATTTCATTTTTTTAAATTTTTATCTGATCAGACGGAAAGGCTGAGGTCTTTGTCCTGCTTTTCATGTGCTACTAGAGTCAGGCTTTTTTATGTTGATCTTGGTGTAACCAAGAAAACAGTAGCAACATTTGAAGCTTTGGTATTGTGTCCTATTCTTATGGTGGATGTAGACAGTTAAAATGGTGTATGTAAATTTCTGAACACTGACAACCTGAGACATTAAAGCTGAAATAAAGCTTTCAAAGTTCAATAGCTTTAAAATGACCTCTGATTTGAACAAAGTAGATCCCTGAATTGACTTGAAAAAATACAGGTTTGATAGCATGACATTTGTAGAGTTGTGAAAGTGACTTTATAAAGTTTATATAACCTTTCTTCCTCATCTGAGGCTTCATACTCCTCTAGCCACTTGGCATTGAGCATGAAGACCTTGGGGTCATGTGCGTCTGATTCAGACACATTCAATATAATGCTTTTCTATAGAGATTATACAAACCATGTTTCACAACAGAACATTCTAGAACCAACATAGGGTTCACCTATGTTACAGAGTTCACAGATTTTAAAGGATAGCTGTGAAGTCTTTGACATGTAATTATAGCTTGATGAACAGGACGGATTCACAGCTAAATGCTGAAATTATTTAATCTCTATCTTTTCAAGTAGCTGCTGTTATATAGGCATCAAACTCCCGTTTGACTTTGTGGGTCGATATGGATGTCAATGTAAATATTGTATTTGTGGAGCATTTCTATTAGTTCGTTCATTATGACACTTTCACACAACGCGAAGGGCTGCTGTGTTTAAATGATGTAGTAAACTAAAAATGGACAAAAATGGAGATAAATTTTCCTTTGGACAGCGACAATAAAAAAAACTTAGTGCGGTACACAGCTGGAGTAGAGCGCAGCTGGAATTTACAGTAAAGTAAAAATGTACAAAATGTGGTGTTTATAGGTTTATAATGTATATTATTAGGCAGATGTATGTGTGGTAGACATTGAGTAAATCAATATGAAGGACAATGGTTTGGCTTGAACTTATTACGCTATTAGGCAGCCTGCAGTCTCAGTCGGAGCTGCTGGATGTGCTTCTGCTGAATCACAGAGTGCACCTTACCTGGAGCAGGAGAAGATACTGCTCAGACCTGACAGAGGCCCCATCCACACTCCTCTCTCCATTTTTGAACATATTCCCTTCCAGACAAATCCAAAAACAGCTGCATACTCATGCTAGTCCAGTAGAGGGCCATGGTAACTCTTAATGAAATTCCTGAATCTAGATATTAATAGTGCATTATATATTTTTAATACAGCATAATTTATACTTATTCATATGTAGGAGTCTTAGGTAGTGAAAGAACCGTTCCCACGGGACTGAGTGGAAGGACAGGAAACTGGGTCCGCCAATCAAGGATCACTCCAAACTCCAAATTTATTTTCACCCCAAGCGCTTAACTTTATTTTATTTACTCCAAACACAAAAATAACAAAAGAAAAATAAGTAAAAAGGATCATACAAAAAGAAAACAATAGGCCTATTTTCTTAGAGTACCACACACTGACTTCACAGCAATCTGTAGATTAAGGTTTGCCTAGTCCTCTAGGATAGCTCTTTCCAGCTCTCCCTAATGACTCTCCTTCTCTGCCCTTTATAGGTTTTGGCCCCGCCCCCTAATTAACTTGAGCCAACCTATTCTCCACATTCTGGTAGTACCTCTTTAAAACTAACTTCCATTATCCTCATACCTAAGATCTAATCCCTAAAAAATAAACATGCGTATGACATATATTTCATCTTACCGGTAAGTATACTCAATCCCATTCAAACTGTTCCCTTCTTTCCTCTACGGGTACCATATTAGATCACATACCCCCCTTTTTCAACTGAGGGCCCTTCGCCTTCTAAAAAAAAAAGGAAGTTGGATGGACCTCTCCTCCTCTACCCACACTACCTGAGGGACAAGCAGGTAAACACTTTTAAAACATATACATTTTTAACACATGGTCTACTACGTGTTACAGATTTAGTAATGAGGCAGGCCTTCACCTTATCACAAGGAGTCTGAAATCTAGTGCTAGCTGCATGTACATTGTAGTTTAATGACTTATGTACTTCATTATAGGGCAGGGGTAATTCATTATAATTCATTAAGGTCCAGTTAGAAAACATAATGTATAACTTGCATTATGATCAGTGCCATATCCTGTACATTAAAATTGGCTTAGAATTATAGCATCATTTTATGTAGTTAACAGCTGAGTGTCAAACCAGATTACACTTTAAATTATGTCTAAAAATATATTTTAACAAGATTTACAAATAATTATAAATAACAAATAGTCTTGTTCTCATTTCAAGTAAAATTTACAAATAAAACAAGGATTTTTTTAAAAAAACAGAAGCCTATTTTAAATAAAGTCCATAATGACTTGTCTTGTAGTTGAAGTTGACTTTACTGCTTTTCCATAAATAGCAATCTGATTGGCTCTTATTGCTGAAAGGCAGGACTTTATCCGTAAACAGAATCCATGTTCAGCTTTCCCTTATTTTTAATGTTTCTGGTTTTACCTCACATAACACTGTTGTCCTGAAAGTGTCCCAAAGGAGCTTTTATCATGTCCCTTGGGCTATTTTCACTGGCCTCAGGACAGCGGTGTCTGGAGTCCTCATTGGTGTCAGTCATTGGAGTCACAGTGCTCACGATAATGCACAGCTCTGATTGGCTGAGTAGCCGCTTGTGTGATATGCAGAAACACGTGTGATTAGTCTGTTCCTGGCGCTAAAACTAAACCATAATGACTAGAAGAGTCACACCCCTTAAAACACACACTCTGTTAAAAATTAAACAGCTCTTAGTAGTTTATCTGTTACAGGTCCAGGTCCGGAGAGGACAGCATCTGGGTCCGGACCAGGACTGCGGCCTTCCTATTGGTGACTCCTGTTACAGAGAGACAGGCACGCTGTGTGGCGTCAGCTTTTCTGAAAATATCCATATGCTTTCATCCATAGAAAAGAGTGACAAAGGCATTTTAAAACATCTCCACCTTGGAGAGCATTTTTGAAAACCTGTTTTCAGTGACCGTGTGGATGGGAGGCCAAGACAAATAAACTGAGTTTTTAAAATAAACTGTTAGGTGCTGGATGAGGTGTAGAAAGTGTGAGTAATGGACTCTGGAGGGGAGTAGTAACTGCAGCCATAATCTTTAGTTAATGTACAGAAACCTCAGCAATGTTTTGTAACCTCACTAACCTCCTCCAAACGTTACATAGTATAGCTCCTGGAGTGCTGAGCCCAGTGTAGCAAAAACAGTTTCCGCTCTATTCGCCTTATTACAGGTCAAATATTACTTAGTGTTCCTTTAACTCTGATTATGGACATAGACCGTATCTGTGTGTGTTGAAGAACTCAGCTTTTTGTCCTGTACTCTTACAGAGTGTGTTAGACTAAAATCTGTTTCAGTGTATGTTTGTGCCTTTGCTGGCGGCCTGTGTTTCTTTCTCTTCTGCTGCTGATTCCTCCTGTAAAACTAATAATGGCGCCAACATCTTCCCAAAGGCCAAACGCTATTTTGAAGTAATTGAGAGTCTTCGCTCAAAGAGCTCACATCAGCTCCGTGGAGAAGTTTGTGAACGACAGAACAGCAGAGCTCTCTCTCCTTTTAGATATCGGATGAACGAAACAGTTTTTTCATTCCACTGTTTTTAATCAAAGATTGTTTCAACCTACACTTAAATGACCAAATAACGGTATTTCTAGTTTTGCCTCTTTGTCTTGGTAGCATTCTGGGGTCTTGTGGGACTCTAGTAAACAAGTGGATAACTGAAATTGGCGATAAAGTCAGGGAAAATAAGCTGTTTAAAAGAAAAATAACAATATCGTATGGAAGCGCTAAAAGTCCATAGGTCTGAGAATATTCCCAGACAGTGAGTATGTACAGCGCCCTCCATAATTATTGGCACCCCTGGTTAAGAAGTGTTCTTTGGCTTCTAATAAATTCTTTTTTTAAATAATTATGTGGGAAAATCACACATTAAAAAAAATAAATCTTTTGAATGAAATAACATGTGCCACAATTATTGGCGCTCCTCTGGTGTTAGTACTTTGTACAACCTCCTTTTGCCAACAACACAGCACTTAATCTTCTCCTATAAATCTTCACAAATACAGAGATATGGGAGAATAGGAGAATACAGAAAGAGTGATCCTCGACCATTCCTCTTTGCACAACCACTTTTGAGGACAGGCATAGGCTTGGGTTTTTCTTGGTTTTGTGTGCACCTAAGGGATGATGTGCGCTAACTGGGTCACATGAAGTTGGTGGTGGTAATGGTTTGTAATATCACCTGTTTACTTGTTAGGTGAGAGGAAGTGGGTGATGGGGGATGCCTACTTTTTGCTGACCGACCAAAACGCTGTAATCTTGGCTGATGTGAACAGTTTTTGCCTGTGAACTGCTTGAATTGGATTTTATACCGTTGTCGATCGTGGATGTCTGTGGACCGATTCATTGATACTTTTAATGTTTGAACGTTGAAGATTTGATATAAAATAAAGCAACTTCAACTGAAGCTTGGACTGGTGTTTTAACAGCAGAACGCGCCGGGCATTAGTTTCCCCTATTCAGCTGCTCGGCGACTCTGAAGTCTATTGAAGTCGCCAAACATTTGTCAGCAAAAAAAGCACGGCAATGGCGGCTTCTGGATTCAGTGCACAGCCTGAATGCTGATGCGAGCCCACACACCACCGCCACTAAACCAACAAAAGCGGCCCGCCCGAGAGAGTCGGGAAAACAACGGTGGTATGTAACCAGTGCTTGTGCTATTTTTGGCTATTGCTTGTTTGAATGCAGTTTGGTTACTTCCACGTTGTGACGGGCTTGTCGCTGTGTTTGTTGGACCATGGCTACTGCCGTTTAGACCTGTGTGTAGGCCTGAAGTTCATTGGGAATTTGGCATGTGGGTTGTGGCTTTGCATGTGCTTAGCGAGCTGTTAAGAAATTGCTACTGATACTGAAGTCGCCTTTAAGCTGGTTTTGAATGTTATTTGTTTGAACGCTAAAAATGAGCGGATCACAAGCTGCATCTGTTGTTGGGTTCGATTCCCGCTCCGGGTGACTGTCTGTGAGGAGTTGGTGTGTTCTCCCTGTGTCTGCGTGGGTTTCCTCCGGGTGCTCTGGTTTACTCCCACAGTCCAAAAACACACGTTGGTAGATGGATTGGCGACTCAGAAAGTGTCCGTGAGAGTGAATATGTGTGTCTGTGTTGCCCTGTGAAGGACTGGTGCCCCCTCCAGGGTGTATTCCTGCCCAATGATTCCAGGTAGGCTCTGGACCCCCGCGACCCTGAATTGGATAAGCGGTTACAGATAATGGATGGATGAATGAATTCAGACAGGAAGAAAAAGGCATGTAAATAAAATGAAAAGGGTAATTCTGTCTCTTAAAGAGCTAATGAAGGATGATAAAAAATATTCACAGCTTGATGAATTAATGCATCTGTTTGAGGATGCCAGTGCACTGCATGAATCTTTGCTGCCTTTAATTCCATCTGATGAGAAAGATAAGCAAAATGCATGGTTTTCAAGCATCACAAATTACAATAAAGATTTTATTGAGGATGATAAAATATGGCTTTCTGAGGTCGATAAATGTTCAAGCAGGCCATTTTTTGACACTGTGCCATCCCAAGAAACCTCATTAGAGGGGGAAATGTGTTTTCAAGACCACGCTGAAAAGAAACCTCAATTGTTTCTTAATCTTCTGCATGACATCTATGATGATGTGTTGCTATCCGATAGTGTATCAAATCAAGGCAGCAAGTTAAGCTCAAAGGTATCGTCAGCTACATCTGCACATCTCAAGGCAGAAGCTGAAATGGCTGCCTTGCTCGCATGTCAACATATGCTCAAGGAGCAATTGAGGAGAAAGAAAGAACAACTTCAACTTGAAGCAGACATCGCCGCAACTGTTGCAAAGGTCAATGTGCTGAGAATTGGATCAACTGCACATAGTACCGCTTCACGGAAATCCAATGGAATGGAATCATATTTTAAAACGTATTAATACTGATGCAGAGACCTTTTTTTCCACAGGAAATTAATTTAAAAGGAAATACAACTATTAGAAATGTGAAGCCTACTAAAACCAGTGCAGCAAAGCATGAAAAGGGATAAGCCTGCACCTCTCCTAAGGGGGCCTTCTGATCCTTTAAGACCATGTAGCACAATTACAGGTCTGGATGCTGGTCTATCAACAAAGTGTTTCATTACTGCCTAAAAGAGAAATTCCAGTCTTTGATGGCAATCCTCTGCACTTTCATGCCTTCATGCGTTCGTTCGAACAGGTCATAGAAGCAAAAACAGGCAATGCTGACGATTGCCTGCATTACCTCGCACAGTATACCAGGGGGAAGCCCAATGAACTCGTCAAGAGCTGTCAACATATGTCTGATGGTACTGGATATATAAAGGCGAAGACTGCTGTATGACCATTTTGGAAATGAACATGTAATTGCATCTGCTTATCTGAACAAGGTCCACTCATGACCATTAATCAGATCAGAGGATGGAAAAGCTATTCAATCATACTGTTTGTTCTTACGTGGGTGTTGCAATGCGATGGAAGAGGTTCATGGCCTCTCTGAATTGAACACGCCTGCCACTATGCTTGCTGTGATTAAAAGGTTACCATATAAGTTGAAAGACAAATGGCGAACAGTAGCGTGTGACGTCCAGGAGAGGCATCATCTCAGAGTTTCATTCGTTGATATTGTTTTCTTTCTTGAGCGTCAAGTTAAAATTGCAACAGATCCTGTCTTCGGAAGTCTATGCGACACTCCTCCAACACATTTAATAGTAAAAGGTAGTGATGGAGGGAAACGTCCTTATCCAAGAGCTAAAGGATGCAGCTTTGGTACAACTGCTATTGCATTTGAGAGAAAAAATCAAACAGAGGCCCAAGATCATCACACTTCTGTGGAGATTTGTTTGTTCTGTAAGGGTGGACATACGCTGGAGTCATGCTCTCTGCTTGATAAGAAACCTCAAAATGAAAAGATTTCCTTTCTTAAAAGGAATGGTATCTGTTTTGGCTGTTTGTGTATTGGGCACATCAGCAAAGAATGTAGAAAACACCTTTTATGTAAAATTTGTGGTTTCAGACATACAAGTATCCTTCATATCCATCACAAGGAGGAGAAAGAGGTCGAGTCTGACACTGAAGCAGATAACATTCCCGTTACAGTTCAGACTAGTGGTCTTACTGGGGCCAGTGAACAAGACTGTAAGCTTGCTATTGTACCAGTTAAAGTAAAATAAAAAAAAAGGCCAAAGAGCAGTGGAAACGTATGCCTTTTTGGACCAGGGAAGTTCAGCATCATTTTGTACAGTGGGTCTTCTGGACAAATTGAATCTTGCTGGGAGAAAGAACAAGATTATCTTGCATACCATGGGACAAGATAAAGTGGTGGACAGGACTGGATTGGAAGTTGTTGGGTTGGAGAGTGATGTTTACTGTGAAATGCCTGATCTCTTCACTCAATATAGAATGCCAGTTAATGTGTGTAACATCCCAACACAACAAGATCTGGATGACTGGCCACACTTGAAGCATGTTTATCTGCCAGAAATTGAGGCACAAGTGGAGCTTTTGATTGGCATGAACATGCCCAGAGCGTTGGAACCTCTGGAGGTCGTCCAGAGTGTAGATGATGGACCTTTTGCCATTAAGACTGTGCTTGGATGGACGGTAAATGGGCCACTTGGCAGGGCGTGCTGTGGAAGACTAGGATGTTCATCAACAGTCACCGCCAACAGAATTTCTGCTGTTACGCTTGACAAGTTATGGAAACAGCAGTTTAAGATGAACTTCCCTGAGAGCAGCCAGGATGAGCAGCTGGGACAAGGGAAAATTCCAAGTTCTTGAAGTTGGTCAGTCAGACCACGATTCTGAGTGATAGGCACTACAGTATTGCCCTGCCTCTGAAGGACCGAGATATAAGAATGCCTGACAACCGTGCGATTGTGGAACAACGCACCTTAAGTTTGAAGAGAAGGTTCATCAGAGATAAAGACTTTCACAAGGTTTACACCGCTTTCATGGAAGACCTTATATCTAGGGGGTATGCGCAAAGAGTGCCAATCAAAGACTTGGAGTGCAGTGAGGGCAAGGTTTGGTACGTTCCCCATCATGGGGTTTACCATCCTTTTAAAGGGAAACTCCGGGTTGTCTTCGACTGTGCAGCACCATTTCAAGGCATTTCTCTTAATGCGCAACTTCTAAGTGGTCCTGACTTGACGAATGCATTGGTTGGTGTGTTGACTAGGTTTAGGAAGGAGCCAGTTTTGTTGATGTCTGATATTGAAGCCATGTTTCATCAGGTGTGTGTGCCAGTGGAAGATGCTGACCTTTTGAGATTTCTCTGGTGGCCTGGTGGTGATTTCAGTCAGAGCATGCAAGAGTATAGGATGGGTGTTCATTTGTTTGGGGCGACTTCTTCTCCAAGCTGTGCTAACTATGCCCTACGGAAATGTGCAGAAGATAACAAAGCACAGTTTAGCCAGCAGGTGATTGACACCATCCTATACAGTTTTTATGTGGATGATTGTCTCGCCTCAACAGCCTCAGAAGAGGAAGCCATATCCCTTTATAAGGACCTTGGAGACATCTGCGCTAAGGGCGGCTTCCGCCTGACAAAGTGGAGAAGTAATAGCCACCGCATTCTTGCCGTAATACCTGAGAAGGAAAGGGCAAAGGAAGTTAAAAACTTAGATTTGGACTGTGATCTTTTACCCGTTGAGTGAGCGTTGGGAGTGCGGTGGTGTGTGCAGTCAGATGCATTTAAGTTCTGCATATCCATCTCAAACAGGCCAATGACCCGCAGAGGAATCCTTTCCACCGTTGCTCCCGTTATTTTCACAGCCAAGAAGATTCTTCAAGATCTGTGCAAGAAGGGGATAAGGATGGGACAACATTATACCACACGCAGTTTCCCAAGAATGGAAAGACTGGGTGGAAGAGTTGCATCTGTTGGACAACATTAGCATCAGAAGATGTTTAAAACCTCCTGACTTTGGAGAGGTGACCACTGCTCAGTTACACCACTTTGCAGATGCAAGTGAGAAGGGGTATGGTGCTGTTACTTACCTGCTCCTGCGTAACAGTTGCTCACGCACCCACAGTTCCTTCATAATGGGGAAGTCCAGGGTGGCACCCCTAAATCTAGTAACGATTCCTCGTATGGAATTTACGGCAGCTGTGGTGGCAACTCGTATGGATATACTGTGGAGGAGGGAGCTAAGGCTCTCTCTCTTAGATTCAGTGTTACCTCTGTGTTGAAATATATCAATAATGAGACATCTAGGTTTCGTGTTTTTGTAGCAAACTGAGTGTCCGAGATTTTAAAGGTATCCAGGGCCTCCCATTGGAGGTATGTGAACACAACACACAACCCCGCAGACCTTGTTTCTAGAGGTATGAGGGCAGAGCCTTTTTTAATTAACACTGAATGGATATCTGGTCCTGCATTTCGTATGCAGCCAGAGAAAGAATGGCCTGTAAACCCAGAAAACATGCAGGAACTTCCACATGAAGACCCTGAAGTCAAAGTGTCTGCCGCTATTAATGTTTTACAAGCAAATGATGATGTTGGCCCAATTACTGATTTAATTAGTCGTACCTCTTCTTGGATACGCCAAGGTTGGATCCTGAGGTTCAAGACATTGTTTTTGCATTGTGGAAAGGACAAGGCATGTTTTCAGCCTTTATCTGATGCAACTCAGCGTAAGGATGCTCATCGCAAGGTGGAGTTCTGTAATGACTTTCTCTCATTGGAAGAGATTAAGGATGCTGAGATGCAAATAATAAAGTTCTGTCAGTGGAAAAGGTATGCTGAAGAAATCTCCTGCCTCCAAAGGGGAGAGAGCGTGAAACGAAGCAGCTACATCTATAAACTGAATCCTGTTTTAGAGGAAGGGGTGGCACGGTGGCGCAGCAGGTAGTGTCGCAGCCACACAGCTTTAGGGGCCTGGAGGTTGTGGGTTCGATTCCCGCTCCGGGTGACTGTCTGTGAGGAGTTGGTGTGTTGTCCCCGTGGGTTTCCGCCGGGTGCTCTGGTTTCCTCCCACAGTCCAAAAACACACGTTGGTAGGTGGATTGGCGACTCAAAAGTGTGAGTAAATGTGTGTGTGTTGCCCTGTGAAGGACTGGCGTCCCCTCCGGGGTGTATTCCCGCCTTGCGCCCAATGATTCCAGGTAGGCTCTGGACCCACTGCGACCCTGAATTGGATAAGCGGTTACAGATAATGAATGAATGAATGTTTTAGAGGATGGTGTGCTCAGAGTTGGCGGACGTCTTAGTAGGGCTGTTATGTCAGAAAATTCTAAACATCCTGCCATAATCGCTAAGGATCTTCATATTTCTAATCTCATTTTACAGCATATCCATAAAGAGGTGGGCCATAATGGTAGGAATCATATTCTCTCAAGGCTGCATCAGAAATATTGGATTCCTGGTGCGGGCACCTTGACAAGAAGCATCATGTCAAGGTGTGTGGTCTGCAGACGGCTTCATGGATCCTTAGGCCAGCAGCAAATGGCTGACTTGCCTGAAAGTAGAGTGGCCCCTGAGAAACCTCCCTTTAACTTTGTTGGAGTGGATTATTTTGGTCCATTTGAAATAAAGCGTGGGAGAAGTATTGTGAAGCGTTATGGAGCCATCTTTACGAGTTTGGCGATTAGAGCTGTACATATTGAGGTTACCTCATCTCTTGATACTGACTCTTTTATTAACGCCTTACGCTGTTTCATTGCAAGACGAGGCCAGGTTCAAGAACTGCATTCCGACAATGGTAACTTTGTGTGGGCAGAGCATGAGCTGAGACAAGCTATGGAAGAGTGGAATCAGGAAAGGATTGCTGATGCATTGGCTTTGAAGGGGGTTAAATTAATTTTTAACCTTCCAACTGGATCGCATCATGGAGAAGCATGGGAGCGGTTGATTCGCTCCATCAGAAAGGTTTTTGGATGAGTATTTGGATGAGGAGGGCCTTCAAACTGTCCTGTGTGAAGTGGAGTCAATCCTGAATAGTAGTTCCATTACACAGGAATCCAACGATCCAAATGATTTGGAAGCTTTAACACCATATCACCTCCTCCTTCTCAAGTCTAATCCATGCTTACCACCTGGTCTGTTCCAGAAAAACAATCTTTATGCACGTAAGAGATGGAGACAGGTCCAATACATATCTGACCTCTTCTGGAAAAGATGGGTTAAAGAATATTTGCCACAACTTCAGCAGCGCCAGAAATGGGCACAGAATAAACACAACTTTACTCCTGGAGATGTGTTTCTCATAGTGGATGACTCTACCCCTCATGGTTCCTGGATCATTGGCAGAGTCACAGCAGTTGCACCAGACAAGAAAGGACTTGTACGTCAGGTCTGGGTTAGGACCTCAACCAGCCTTGTACGTAGACCGATCACAAAGCTATGACTTCTTCAGGTGGCTTCTGATTTATGACAACACCTTGGAACCAACTTGATGGGACTACAATATGACTTGATGTTGACAACACTACAGATATATTTCACAGACTGCTTTGATATTTAGGCTAAGTGCTGGTAACCTCTGGCCTATGACTGACTGACAAGAAGAAGAAAAGAAAGAAATAACTTGGATGGATTTTTAAGTGCATTGTATATTCTTTTTTTTCTCTTCCTTTTCATTGAGAATCTTTGATGTAACGTGTTGTATGTCTTGGATTGTGGTGTTAGATGTATAATTATTACTGAGTGGTAATGTGCCTTGGTCATTATTTTGCTGAAAGACCCAGTGAACACTCATCTTTAGCTTTCAGGCAGAGGACACCAGATTCTGATTCAAAATGTCCTGATATTTCTAAGAGTTCATGATCCCATGTGTCCTTACAAGGTTCCCAGGTCCTTTGGAGGAGAAACAGGCTGACGGCATCACCGATCCTCCCCCAAACTTACCAGTGCGTGGTGCAAGATACACTTGCGTCCTCTTCCAGGCTTGTTTGTCACTGTTTGTCACATTTCCAGATGTTTTGAACTTTTTGATGATTGCTCTGTCTGTATATAAGGGCCTCTGCAGGTGAGTGGCTATTTTCTTGTAACCACTGCCTGATTTATGGAGGTCGACACACATCTGCTTTACTTGAACAGTGTGTCCTCTTGTCTTTCCCATGTTTAAAAGTGAGTTAGAGAAATAGGCCTCTGTGTAACGCCATATTTATACCCCAGGGAAACAGGACGTGATACATTACTAATTAAAGGTTCCCAGACACATTGATCCACTTTATACACTACAGTAGAAATGACATAAATGGTTCAAATACATTTTTTCCAAGAAATGTTTAAGGGTGCCAGTAATTGTGGAGCAGGTCATTTTATGTGAAATAATTATTTTTTAGTCAGGATTATTTCTTTCTTTCTTTTTTTTTCACTTGAGTTGAAGATTGCTTTTTTTCTAAATTTTTTAAAGAGTGAGATTATGCTTCTGCATTGAAAAATTAATTTATTTTAAGGCTTTTAACACATTTTAACTAGGTGTGCCAATAATTATGGAGGGCGCTGTATTGGTCTACTGTTATAAAAAGGCTGGCACACCACTGACTGTAGACCACTGCTGGTCCACCATCGGACCACTCAGATTACTGTCCTGTACAGGATATAACTCATTTATAATCTTCTCAAACAGATTTTAAATATTCACTGAGACTTTTATTCTGGAAAACAAACTAATACAAATATTACCAACAACTGTAAGAGATATAATAACGAGTATAAGCCTGATATAAAATTATTAGATGCTAAAATTGTTGACACTGTGCTGAATTAAAATTATTTACTAATCTTATTTATAAAGAATAACAAAAGAACCTAATGAAGGGAAAAAAAGGTGGAGCTAAAATGTGGCATTTGTCTAAAATTCTGTTTAATCACCAGCGGTCCGCCCAGAAAACGCTGTAATCAGATGCTCAACTGATTCTTCTTTCTAATGAAGAGTGTGATGGAAAATTCCATTACACAGTGTGATTAGGTAGGATTCAGTATTTTAGAGTACGAGTCATTGTGTTTAAGCTCTGTGTCTGTGATGCTTGTGCTTTATGATACGAGAAACTACAAGAAGCAATGCCCTGGAACAGAACGTTCTCTTATCATAAAGCTGCTGAAACTTGCTTTTCTGTTCTGTTATATTCTCCCTGTTAGAACCAGAAAGAAAATTTCTGGTTCCCTATAAGACAACCACAAAGGGAAGTGAGGGCTGAATTGCTTTTTGCATTTCTCAATAAAAATGTTACTCGTATGCTGACCTGAAGTATCTTTT
This sequence comes from Hoplias malabaricus, assembly GCF_029633855.1. Classification (NCBI taxonomy): domain Eukaryota; kingdom Metazoa; phylum Chordata; class Actinopteri; order Characiformes; family Erythrinidae; genus Hoplias; species Hoplias malabaricus. The sequence continues at coordinate 43,498,220 of NC_089802.1, read as the reverse complement.
TGAATCATTTATTATAATTTTTCCGGGACAAGAGGCATGGGTCTTATTTCTGGAGCAAGTCCTTTACATGCTGCTACAGACGTCTTGCCCGTACGCTTTGCTGGTTTAGGGATTGTGGCAGGAAACTTGCCGGCAGACCTGCCTGAAGCCGTGAACCAAAGCAGAGTGGAACAGCTACTTTCTTCAGTTAACTCTGGTCCTGGTTCTCTCCATTTAGGAATCTTTGGAAACCTGATCTAAAATAAGAAACAAAAAGAAAAAAATTATTTCTCATCCTAGAAAAATCTCATGATCACATTAGTACAGGCTTAGAACATACTGTCCTAATAAACTGAAATACAACTCCACATTACACAGTATTTCATAACATTATGTAAAATATTAATAATAGGTTTCACTCTGTAACCTGTACATAAATCTCAACCTTTAAAGTTTGGATAACTAATACATTCTCAGTTTCACATGTGATAATCTAAAGGTATTTCCAAGATGTTTGCCTGACTTTTCTGTTCTGCTGAACGTTGTTCGCAGTGGTGGTTTTAATGTTAAGCTTCTCCAAGGTGGGTCTTTTTGGGCAAAGTCTTGAACCACAAGGGTTTGTTTCTGCAGGCTGCTTCCCTAAAGGATGTACAAATGTTAAGCACATCTGTAATGGCTTTTCCACTGCAGGTTTTATCACTTCAGGCTTCTTCACTGCAGGCCTTTTCAGTGCAGGCATTTTCACTGCAGGTAAAACAGAATGTAAAGTTAAACACATTAAAACCTTCTTACGTATTTTGTTTTTGAAAGGTAGAAATGATCTATAAATTAACAAATCATCTTTAATTAAATGTTGTAGTTGTTCTCAGATCTTACTGTTTTGTTTTAAGACGTTACCATTATTTCGCTCCTCTTTTTTCACGGTGCCAATGGATGGAAAGGTTACCCCTTCTTTCCAGATGGATTTGGCAACCAGACACTGAGGGATGCTCCCTACAGCAGGAGCCTGAAAGATGAGAAAGTAGAATCATCCTTCAGAACCTTTATTATAATGATTTAGTTAAATGTTCTCAGACCATAAACATCTAGACATTATGGCAAGACAACATAGAGCTGACACTGAACTAGAATTGTAGTTGTACAGGAACAGGAGTAGAACGTCTCTGGTCTGTTATGGCATTTTACTTTATATCAAAGGATAGGATAAATACAGGAGGACAGCAAAATCCAAACATTTAAATAATATATATATATTCACTTAAATTAAATGGTCACGTGCACACAGTAACTTGACTAGCATGGCTGTACAGGCCCTACCGTTTGTTTAAAACTGTCCTGAAGTCTGTTTCTGAGTTTCAGTCCCAGACTCCTCTCTTGCTTTACATGGGCCATTTGAGTGTCCATTGTCCTTCAGCACAAGCAAAACAAAATCTCAGATTAAAACACACTTCACATAAAGCCTTCCTAAAGAGTTTACTCCATTTTGGATTATTGCTTTATAATATTTGATCAAAGCACAAAATCAAGAGGTCAGATTGTCAGAGCATTGATCCATGCCAGTCTAGCCCTGGGAAAAACATTTACAGGCTTGCTTCGTTGGTTGATTTAATATAGCCATGACACTAATTCTAGTGCTTTAACTGGGTAATGAATGTTTAAAATAGGTCAATGTTTACAGGGTGCGGACTTCTCAGGTGGAATTATTCATTAATATATAGGTTTAGGTCCTCATTACATTGTTTTTGTCCAGTCAAAATGTCATATTTGTCTTACACTTGTAGTTTGTTAATGTTATTGTTAATCTACAGAAAATGTAATGATCTAACGTGTAATTGTGTAATTCATCTGTGATGTGTTGAGGGACAACATATGCCGTCTACGTATGCCGTCAATAAAGCAAAATTATGGTTTATAGCTATGGGGAGGCTAGAGAAAATGAGAGTTGAAGGTATGAGGATGAGGGTCTCTAGAAAGAAAACAGAGGTGGATTAGAAAATAAGGTGAGAAAACAGAAAGTTAGGGGAGGATTAGAATATCTTACATTACTCTCATGGTTCCAGCGCTGTGTCTGTCACCTCCAAGCAGAACTGAGCTTTAAATAGAGTACCTCGCAATGTGACGTCACATGGAGACGTCTATAACATCATTTACATATTCTTATGACGTCACAGACCGAACTCGCTCATAGAAGTGCTTACGTTCAGTGCAGTTCCAGTCTATGGAGAAGTTTCTCACTAATTTGGTCCATCAAAACATGCATGAGCTGAACCAATAGTCCTGCAGGGGGCGCTAACAACCTTCAAATGAAAACGAAGATATATATAAGGGATACATTTTATTTTATTTTATTTTATTTTTATCTGATCACAGAAGGGAAGGCTGAGGTCTTTGTCCTGGTTTTCATGTGCTACTAGAGTCAGGCTTTTTTTGATCTTGGTGTAACCAACAAAACGGTAGCACCATTTGAAGCTTTGGTATTGTGTCCTATTCTTATGGTGGATGTAGACAGTTAAAATGGTGTATGTACACTTCTGAACACTGACAACCTGAGATATTAAAGCTGAAATAAAGCTTTCAAAGTTCAATAGCTTTAAAATGACCTCTGATTTGAACAAAGTAGATCCCTGAATTGACTTGAAAAAATACAGGTTTGGTAGCATGACATTTGTAGAGTTGTGAAAGTGACTTTATAAAGTTTATAAAACCTTTTTTCCTCATCTGAGGCGTCATACTCCTCTAGCCACTTGGCATTGAGCATGAAGACCTTGGGGTCATGTGCGTCTGATTCAGACACATTCAATATAATGCTTTTCTATAGAGATTATACAAACCATGTTTCACAACAGAACATCTGTCCACAGATGGGTTCACCTATGTTACAGAGTTCACAGATTTTAAAGGATAGCTGTGAAGTCTTTGACATGTAATTATAGCTTGATGAACAGGATGGATTCACAGCCAAATGCTGAAATTATTGAATCTCTATCTTTTCAAGTAGCTGCTGTTATATAGGCATCAAACTCCTGTTTGACTTTGTGGGTCGATACGGAAGTCAATGTAAATATTGTATTTGTGGAGCATTTCTATTAGTTCGTTCATTATGACACTTTCACACAACGCGAAGGGCTGCTGTGTTTAAATGATGTAGTAAACTAAAAATGGACAAAAATGGAGATACATTTTTCCTTTGGGCAGCGACAATAAAAAACTTAACTGACTTAGTGCGGTACACAGCTGGAGTAGAGCGCAGCTGGAATTTACAGTAAAGTAAAATAAATATTTACCAAATGTAGTGTTTATATGTTTATAATGTATATTATTAGGCAGATTTATGTGTGGCAGACATTAAGTAAATCAATATGGAGGACAATGGTTTGGCTTGAACTTATTACGCTATTAGGCAGCCTGAATCACAGAGTGCACCTTACCTGGAGCAGGAGAAGATACTGCATCCACCCCATCCACACTCCTCTCTCCATTTTTGAACATATCCCATCCATCCATTATCTGTAACCGCTTATCCATTTTAGGGTCGCGGGGGGTCCAGAGCCTACCTGGAATCATCGGGCGCAAGGCAGGAATACACCCTGGAGGGGACGCCAGTCCTTCACAGGGCAACACAGACACACACACATTCACTCACACACTCACTCACACTTTTGAGTCGCCAATCCACCTGAAACGTGTGTTTTTGGACTGTGGGAGGAAACCGGAGCACCCGGAGGAAACCCACGCGTACACGGGGAGAACACACCAACTCCTCACAGGCAGTCACCCGGAGCTGGAATCGAACCCACAACCTCCAGGCCCCTGGAGCTGTGTGACTGCGACACTACCTGCTGCGCCACCGTGCCGTTGAACATATCCCCTTCCAGACAAATCCAAAAACAGCTGCATACTCATGCCAGTCCAGTAGAGGGCCATGGTAACTCTTAATTAAAGTCCTGAATCTAGATATTAATAGTGCATTATATATTTTTAATAAAGCATAATTTATACTCATATGTAGGAGTCTGAAATCTAGTGCTAGCTGCATGTACATTGTAGTTTAATGACTTATGTACTTCATTATAGGGCAGGGGTAATTCATTATAATTCATTAAGGTACAGTTAGAAAACATAATGTATAACTTGCATTATGATCAGTGCCATATCCTGTACATTAAAATAGGCTTAGAATTATAGCATCATTTTATGTAGTTAACAGCTGAGTGTCAAATCAGATTACACTTTAAATTATGTCTAAAAATATATTTTAACAAGATTTACAAATAATTATAAATAACAAATAGTCTTGTTCTCATTTCAAGTAAAATTTACAAATAAAACAAGGATTTTTTAAAAAAAAAACAGAAGCCTATTTTAAATAGTCTATAATGACTTGTCTTGTAGTTGCAGATGACTTTACTGCTTTTCCATAAATAGCAATCTGATTGGCTCTTATTGCTGAAAGGCAGGACTTTATCCGTAAACAGAATCCATGTTCAGCTTTCCCTTATTTTTAATGTTTCTGGTTTTACCTCACATAACACTGTTGTCCTGAAAGTGTCCCAAAGGAGCTTTTATCATGTCCCTTGGGCTATTTTCACTGGCCTCAGGACAGCGGTGTCTGGAGTCCTCATTGGTGTCAGTCACTGGAGTCACAGTGCTCACGATAATGCACAGCTCTGATTGGCTGAGTAGCCGCTTGTGTGATATGCAGAAACACGTGTGATTAGTCTGTTCCTGGCGCTAAAACTAAACCATAATGACTAGAAGAGTCACACCCCTTAAAACACACACTCTGTTAAAAATTAAACAGCTCTTAGTAGTTTATCTGTTACAGGTCCAGGTCCGGAGAGGACAGCATCTGGGTCCGGACCAGGACTGCGGCCTTCCTATTGGTGACTCCTGTTACAGAGAGACAGGCACGCTGTGTGGCGTCAGCTTTTCTGAAAATATCCATATGCTTTCATCCATAGAAAAGAGTGACAAAGGCATTTTAAAACATCTCCACCTTGGAGAGCATTTTTGAAAACCTGTTTTCAGTGACCGTGTGGATGGGAGGCCAAGACAAATAAACTGAGTTTTTAAAATAAACTGTTAGGTGCTGGATGAGGTGTAGAAAGTGTGAGTAATGGACTCTGGAGGGGAGTAGTAACTGCAGCCATAATCTTTAGTTAATGTACAGAAACCTCAGCAATGTTTTGTAACCTCACTAACCTCCTCCAAACGTTACATAGTATAGCTCCTGGAGTGCTGAGCCCAGTGTAGCAAAAACAGTTTCCGCTCTATTCGCCTTATTACAGGTCAAATATTACTTAGTGTTCCTTTAACTCTGATTATGGACATAGACCGTATCTGTGTGTGTTGAAGAACTCAGCTTTTTGTCCTGTACTCTTACAGAGTGTGTTAGACTAAAATCTGTTTCAGTGTATGTTTGTGCCTTTGCTGGCGGCCTGTGTTTCTTCCTCTTCTGCTGCTGATTCCTCCTGTAAAACTAATAATGGCGCCAACCGGCCCCGGCAGCTCCGGCCACACACAGCAGGGGGCGCCACATCTTCCCAAAGGCCAAACGCTATTTTGAAGTAATTGAGAGTCTTCGCTCAAAGAGCTCACATCAGCTCCGTGGAGAAGTTTGTGAACGACAGAACAGCAGAGCTCTCTCTCCTTTTAGATATCGGATGAACGAAACAGTTTTTTCATTCCACTGTTTTTAATCAAAGATTGTTTCAACCTACACTTAAATGACCAAATAATGGTATTTCTAGTTTTGCCTCTTTGTCTTGGTAGCATTCTGGGGTCTTGTGGGACTCTAGTAAACAAGTGGATAACTGAAATTGGCGATAAAATCAGGGAAAATAAGCTGTTTAAAAGAAAAATAACAATATCGTATGGAAGCGCTAAAAGTCCATAGGTCTGAGAATATTCCCAGACAGTGAGTATGTACAGCGCCCTCCATAATTATTGGCACCCCTGGTTAAGAAGTGTTCTTTGGCTTCTAATAAATTCTTTTTTTAAATAATTATGTGGGAAAATCACACATTAAAAAATAAATCTTTTGAATGAAATAACGTGTGCCACAATTTTTGGCGCTCCTCTGGTGTTAGTACTTTGTACAACCTCCTTTTGCCAACAACACAGCACTTAATCTTCTCCTATAAATCTTCACAAATACAGAGATATGGGAGAATAGGAGAATACAGAAAGAGTGATCCTCGACCATTCCTCTTTGCACAACCTCTTTTGAGGACAGGCAAAGGCTTGGGTTTTTCTTGGTTTTGTGTGCACCTAAGGGATGATGTGCGCTAACTGGGTCACATGAAGTTGGTGGTGGTAATGGTTTGTAATATCACCTGTTTACTTGTTAGGTGAGAGGAAGTGGGTGATGGGGGATGCCTACTTTTTGCTGACCGTCCAAAACGCTGTAACCTTGGCTGATGTGAACAGTTTTTGCCTGTGAACTGCTTGAATTGGATTTTATACCGTTGTCGATCGTGGATGTCTGTGGACCGATTCATTGATACTTTTAATGTTTGAACGTTGAAGATTTGATATAAAATAAAGCAACATCAACTGAAGCTTGGACTGGTGTTTTAACAGCAGAACGCGCCGGGCATTAGTTTCCCCTATTCAGCTGCTCGGCGACTCTGAAGTCTATTGAAGTCGCCAAACATTTGTCAGCAAAAAAAGCACGGCAATGGCGGCTTCTGGATTCAGTGCACAGCCTGAACGCTGATGCGAGCCCACACACCACCGCCACTAAACCAACGAAAGCGGCCCGCCCGAGAGAGTCGGGAAGACAACGGTGGTATGTAACCAGTGCTTGTGCTATTTTTGGCTATTGCTTGTTTGAATGCAGTTTGGTTACTTCCACGTTGTGACGGGCTTGTCGCTGTGTTTGTTGGACCATGGCTACTGCCGTTTAGACCTGTGTGTAGACCTGAAGTTCATTGGGAATTTGGCATGTGGGTTGTGGCTTTGCGTGTGCTTAGCGAGCTGTTAAGAAATTGCTACTGATACTGAAGTCGCCTTTAAGCTGGTTTTGAATGTTATTTGTTTGAACGCTAAAAATGAGCGGATCACAAGCTGCATCTGTTGTTGGGTTCGATTCCCGCTCCGGGTGACTGTCTGTGAGGAGTTGGTGTGTTCTCCCTGTGTCTGCGTGGGTTTCCTCCGGGTGCTCTGGTTTACTCCCACAGTCCAAAAACACACGTTGGTAGATGGATTGGCGACTCAGAAAGTGTCCGTGAGAGTGAATATGTGTGTCTGTGTTGCCCTGTGAAGGACTGGTGCCCCCTCCAGGGTGTATTCCTGCCCAATGATTCCAGGTAGGCTCTGGACCCCCGCGACCCTGAATTGGATAAGCGGTTACAGATAATGGATGGATGAATGAATTCAGACAGGAAGAAAAAGGCATGTAAATAAAATGAAAAGGTTAATTCTGTCTCTTAAAGAGCTAATGAAGGATGATAAAAATTATTCACAGCTTGATGAATTAATGCATCTGTCTGAGGATGCCAGTGCACTGCATGAATCTTTGCTGCCTTTAATTCCATCTGATGAGAAAGATAAGCAAAATGCATGGTTTTCAAGCATCACAAATTACAATAAAGGTTTTATTGAGGATGATAAAATATGGCTTTCTGAGGTCGATAAATGTTCAAGCAGGCCATTTTTTGACACTGTGCCATCCCAAGAAACCTCATTAGAGGGGGAAATGTGTTTTCAAGACCATGCTGAAAAGAAACCTCAATTGTTTCTTAATTTTCTACATGACATCTATGATGATGTGTTGCTATCCGATAGTGTATCAAATCAAGGCAGCAAGTTAAGCTCAAAGGTATCGTCAGCTACATCTGCACATCTCAAGGCAGAAGCTGAAATGGCTGCCTTGCTCGCATGTCAACGTATGCTCAAGGAGCAATTGAGGAGAAAGAAAGAACAACTTCAACTTGAAGCAGACATCGCCGCAACGGTTGCAAAGGTCAATGTGCTGAGAATTGGATCAACTGCACATAGTACCGCTTCACGGAAATCCAATGGAATGGAATCATATTTTAAAATGTATTAATACTGATGCAGAGACCTTTTTTTCCACAGAAAATTAATTTAAAAGGAAATACAACTATTAGAAATGTGAAGCCTACTAAAACCAGTGCAGCAAAGCATGAAAAGGGATAAGCCTGCACCTCTCCTAAGGGGGCCTTCTGATCCTTTAAGACCATGTAGCACAATTACAGGTCTGGATGCTGGTCTATCAACAAAGTGTTTCATTACTGCCTAAAAGAGAAATTCCAGTCTTTGATGGCAATCCTCTGCACTTTTATGCCTTCATGCGTTCGTTCGAACTGGTCATAGAAGCAAAAACAGGCAATGCTGACGATTGCCTGCATTACCTCGCACAGTATACCAGGGGGCAGCCCAATGAACTCGTCAAGAGCTGTCAACATATGTCTGATGGTACTGGATATATAAAGGCGAAGACTGCTGTATGACCATTTTGGAAATGAACATGTAATTGCATCTGCTTATCTGAACAAGGTCCACTCACGTGGGTGTATACGTGGGTGTTGCAATGCGATGGAAGAGGTTCATGGCCTCTCTGAATTGAACACGCCTGCCACTATGCTTGCTGTGATTTAAAGGTTACCATATAAGTTGAAAGACAAATGGCGAACAGTAGCGTGTGACGTCCAGGAGAGGCAGCATCTCAGAGTTTCATTCATTGATATTGTTTTCTTTCTTGAGCGTCAAGTTAAAATTGCAACAGATCCTGTCTTCGGAAGTCTATGCGACACTCCTCCAACACATTTAATAGTAAAAGATAGTGATGGAGGGAAACGTCCTTATCCAAGAGCTAAAGGATGCAGCTTTGGTACAACTGCTATTGCATTTGAGAGAAAAAATCAAACAGAGGCCCAAGATCATCACACTTCTGTGGAGATTTGTTTGTTCTGTAAGGGTGGACATACGCTGGAGTCATGCTCTCTGCTTGATAAGAAACCTCAAAATGAAAAGATTTCCTTTCTTAAAAGGAATGGTATCTGTTTTGGCTGTTTGTGTATTGGGCACATCAGCAAAGAATGTAGAAAACGCCTTTTATGTAAAATTTGTGGTTTCAGACATACAAGTATCCTTCATATCCATCACAAGGAGGAGAAAGAGGTCGAGTCTGACACTGAAGCAGATAACATTCCTGTTACAGTTCAGACTAGTGGTCTTACTGGGGCCAGTGAACAAGACTGTAAGCTTGCTATTGTACCAGTTAAAGTAAAAAAAAAAAAAAAAAGGCCAAAGAGCAGTGGAAACGTATGCCTTCTTGGACCAGGGAAGTTCAGCATCATTTTGTACAGTGGGTCTTCTGGACAAATTGAATCTTGCTGGGTGAAAGAACAAGATTATCTTGCATACCATGGGACAAGAGAAAGTGGTGGACAGGACTGGATTGGAAGTTGTTGGGTTGGAGAGTGATGTTTACTGTGAAATGCCTGATCTCTTCACTGAATATAGAATGCCAGTTAATGTGTGTAACATCCCAAGACAACAAGATCTGGATGACTGGCCACACTTGAAGCATGTTTATCTGCCAGGAATTGAGGCACAAGTGGAGCTTTTGATTGGCATGAACATGCCCAGAGCGTTGGAACCTCTGGAGGTCGTCCAGAGTGTAGATGATGGACCTTTTGCCATTAAGACTGTGCTTGGATGGACGGTAAATGGGCCACTTGGCAGGGAGTGCTGTGGAAGACTAGGATGTTCATCAACAGTCACCGCCAACAGAATTTCTGCTGTTACGCTTGACAAGTTATGGAAACAGCAGTTTAAGATGGACTACCCTGAGAGCAGCCAGGATGAGCAGCTGGGACAAGGGAAAATTCCAAGTTCTTGAAGTTGGTCAGTCAGACCACGATTCTGAGTGATAGGCACTACAGTATTGCCCTGCCTCTGAAGGACCGAGATATAAGAATGCCTGACAACCGTGCGATTGTGGAACAATGCACCTTAAGTTTGAAGAGAAGGTTCATCAGAGATAAAGACTTTCACAAGGTTTACACCGCTTTCATGGAAGACCTTATATCCAGGGGGTATGCGCAAAGAGTGCCAATCAAAGACTTGGAGTGCAGTGAGCGCAAGGTTTGGTACGTTCCCCATCATGGGGTTTACCATCCTTTTAAAGGGAAATTCCGGGTTGTCTTCGACTGTGCAGCACCATTTCAAGGCATTTCTCTTAATGCGCAACTTCTAAGTGGTCCTGACTTGACGAATGCATTGGTTGGTGTGTTGACTAGGTTTAGGAAGGAGCCAGTTGTGTTGATGTCTGATATTGAAGCCATGTTTCACCAGGTGCGTGTGCCAGTGGAAGATGCTGACCTTTTGAGATTTCTCTGGTGGCCTGGTGGTGATTTCAGTCAGAGCATGCAAGAGTATAGGATGGGTGTTCATTTGTTTGGGGAGACTTCTTCTCCAAGCTGTGCTAACTATGCCCTACGGAAATGTGCAGAAGATAACAAAGCACAGTTTAGCCAGCAGGTGATTGACACCATCCTATACAGTTTTTATGTGGATGATTGTCTCGCCTCAACAGCCTCAGAAGAGGAAGCCATATCCCTTTATAAGGACCTTGGAGACATCTGCGCTAAGGGCGGCTTCCGCCTGACAAAGTGGATAAGTAATAGCCACCGCATTCTTGCCGTAATACCTGAGAAGGAAAGGGCAAAGGAAGTTAAAAACTTAGACTTGGACTGTGATCTTTTACCCGTTGAGTGAGCGTTGGGAGTGCGGTGGTGTGTGCAGTCAGATGCATTTAAGTTCTGCATATCCATCTCAAACAGGCCAATGACCCGCAGAGGAATCCTTTCCACCGTTGCTCCCGTTATTTTCACAGCCAAGTAGATTCTTCAAGATCTGTGCAAGAAGGGGATAAGGATGGGACAACATTATACCACTCGCAATTTCCCAAGAATGGAAAGACTGGGTGGAAGAGTTGCATCTGTTGGACAACATTAGCATCAGAAGATGTTTAAAACCTCCTGACTTTGGAGAGGTGACCACTGCTCAGTTACACCACTTTGCAGATGCAAGTGAGAAGGGGTATGGTGCTGTTACTTACCTGCTCCTGCGTAACAGTTGCTCACGCACCCACAGTTCCTTCATAATGGGGAAGTCCAGGGTGGCACCCCTAAATCTAGTAACGATTCCTCGTATGGAATTTACGGCAGCTGTGGTGGCAACTCGTATGGATATACTGTGGAGGACGGAGCTAAGGCTCTCTCTCTTAGATTCAGTGTTACCTCTGTGTTGAAATATATCAATAATGAGACATCTAGGTTTCGTGTTTTTGTAGCGAACTGAGTGTCCGAGATTTTAAAGGTCTCCAGGGCCTCCCAGTGGAGGTATGTGAACACAACACACAACCCCGCAGACCTTGTTTCTAGAGGTATGAGGGCAGAGCCTTTTTTAATTAACACTGAATGGATATCTGGTCCTGCATTTCTTATGCAGCCAGAGAAAGAATGGCCTGTAAACCCAGAGAACATGCAGGAACTTCCACATGAAGACCCTGAAGTCAAAGTGTCTGCCGCTATTAATGTTTTACAAGCAAATGATGATGGTGGCCCATTGACTGATTTAATTAGTCGTACCTCTTCTTGGATATGCCTCTTTGGGGTGATGGGTTGGATCCTGAGGTTCAAGACATTGTTTTTGCATTGTGGAAAGGACAAGGCATGTTTTCAGCCTTTATCTGATGCAACTCAGCGTAAGGATGCTCATCGCAAGGTGGAGTTCCGTAATGACTTTCTCTCATTGGAAGAGATTAAGGATGCTGAGATGCAAATAATAAAGTTCTGTCAGTGGAAAAGGTATGCTGAAGAAATCTCCTGCCTCCAAAGAGAGACAGCGTGAAACAAAGCAGCTACATCTATAAACTGAATCCTGTTTTAGAGGAAGGGGCGGCACGGTGGCGCAGCAGGTAGTGTCGCAGTCACACAGCTCCAGGGGCCTGGAGGTTGTGGGTTCGATTCCCACTCCGGGTGACTGTCTGTGAGGAGTTGGTGTGTTGTCCCCGTGGGTTTCCGCCGGGTGTTCTGGTTTCCTCCCACAGTCCAAAAACACACGTTGGTAGGTGGATTGGCAACTCAAAAGTGTGAGTAAATGTGTGTGTTGCCCTGTGAAGGACTGGCGTCCCCTCCGGGGTGTATTCCCACCTTGCGCCCAATGATTCCAGGTAGGCTCTGGACCCACCGCGACCCTGAATTGGATAAGCGGTTACAGATAATGAAAGAATGAATGAATGTTTTAGAGGATGGTGTGCTCAGAGTTGGCGGACGTCTTAGTAGGGCTGTTATGTCAGAAAATTCTAAACATCCTGCCATAATCGCTAAGGATTTTCATATTTCTAATCTCATTTTAAAGGCATATCCATAAAGAGGTGGGCCATAATGGTAGGAACCATATTCTCTCAAGGCTGCATCAGAAATATTGGATTCCTGGTGCGGGCACCTTGACAAGAAGCATCATGTCAAGGTGTGTGGTCTGCAGACGGCTTCATGGATCCTTAGGCCAGCAGCAAATGGCTGATTTGCCTGAAAGTAGAGTGGCCCCTGAGAGACCTCCCTTTAACTTTGTTGGAGTGGATTATTTTGGTCCATTTGAAATAAAGCGTGGGAGAAGTATTGTGAAGCGTTATGGAGCCATCTTTACGTGTTTGGCGATTAGAGCTGTACATATTGAGGTTACCTCATCTCTTGATACTGACTCTTTTATTAACGCCTTACGCTGTTTCGTTGCGAGACGAGGCCAGGTTCAAGAACTGCATTCCGACAATGGTACCAACTTTGTGGGGGCAGAGCATGAGCTGAGACAAGCTATGGAAGAGTGGAATCAGGAAAGGATTGCTGATGCATTGGCTTTGAAGGTGGTTAAATTAATTTTTAACCTTCCAACTGGATTGCATTATGGAGGAGCATGGGAGCGGTTGATTCGCTCCATCAGAAAGGTTCTCAAATCCACCTTGCAGACACAGTATTTGGATGAGGAGGGCCTTCAAACTGTCCTGTGTGAAGTGGAGTCAATCCTGAATAGTAGGCCCATTACACAGGAATCCAACGATCCAAATGATTTGGAAGCTTTAACACCAAATCACCTCCTCCTTCTCAAGTCTAATCCATGCTTACCACCTGGTCTGTTCCAGAAAAAAACGATCTTTATGCACGTAAGAGATGGAGACAGGTCCAATACATATCTGACCTTTTATGGAAAAGATGGGTTAAAGAATATTTGCCACAACTTCAGTAGCGCCAGAAATGAGCACAGAATAAACACAACTTTACTCCTGGAGATGTGTTTCTCATAGTGGATGACTCTACCCCTCATGGTTCCTGGATCATTGGCAGAGTCACAGCAGTTGCACCAGACAAGAAAGGACTTGTACGTCAGGTCTGGGTTAGGACCTCAAACAGCCTTGTACGTAGACCGATCACGAAGCTATGACTTCTTCAGGTGGCTTCTGACTTATGACAACACCTTGGAACCAACTTGATGGGACTACAATATAACTTGATGTTGACAACACTACAGATATATTTCACAGACTGCTTTGATATTTAGGCTAAGTGCTGGTAACCTCTGGCCTATGACTGACTGACAAGAAGAAGAAAAGAAAGAAATAACTTGAATGGATTTTTAAGTGCATTGTATATTCTTTTTTTTTTTCTCTTCCTTTTCATTGAGAATCTGTGATGTAACGTGTTGTATGTCTTGGATTGTGGTGTTAGATGTATAATTATTACTGAGTGGTAATGTGCCTTGGTCATTATTTTGCTGAAAGACCCAGTGAACACTCATCTTTAGCTTTCAGGCAGAGGACACCAGATTCTGATTCAAAATGTCCTGATATTTCTAAGAGTTCATGATCCCATGTGTCCTTACAAGGTTCCCAGGTCCTTTGGAGGAGAAACAGGCCGACGGCATCACCGATCCTCCCCCAAACTTACCAGTGCGTGGTGCAAGATACACTTGCGTCCTCTTCCAGGCTTGTTTGTCACTGTTTGTCACATTTCCAGATGTTTTGAACTTTTTGATGATTGCTCTGTCTGTATATAAGGGCCTCTGCAGGTGAGTGGCTATTTTCTTGTAACCACTGCCTGATTTATGGAGGTCGACACACATCTGCTTTACTTGAACAGTGTGTCCTCTTGTCTTTCCCATGTTTAAAAGTGAGTTAGAGAAATAGGCCTCTGTGTAACGCCATATTTATACCCCAGGGAAACAGGACGTGATACATTACTAATTAAAGGTTCCCAGACACATTGATCCACTTTATACACTACAGTAGAAATGACATAAATGGTTCAAATACATTTATTTCCAAGAAATGTTTAAGGGTGCCAGTAATTGTGGAGCAGGTCATTTTATGTGAAATAATTATTTTTTAGTCAGGATTATTTCTTTCTTTCTTTTTTTTTCACTTGAGTTGAAGATTGCTTTTTTTCTAAATTTTTAAAGAGTGAGATTATGCTTCTGCATTGAAAAAATTAATTTATTTTAAGGCTTTTAACACATTTTAACTAGGTGTGCCAATTTTTATGGAGGGCGCTGTATTGGTCCACTGTCATAAAAAGGCTGGCACACCACTGACTGTAGACCACTGCTGGTCCACCATCGGACCACTCAGATTACTGTCCTTTACAGGATATAACTCATTTATAATCTCCTCAAACAGATTTTACATTCACAGAGACTTTTATTCTGGAAAACAAACTAATACAAATATTACCAACAACTGTAAGAGATATAATAACGAGTATAAGCCTCATATAAAATTATTAAATGCTAAAAATGTTGACACTGTGCTGAATTAAAATTATTTACTAATCTTATTTATAAAGAATAACAAAAGAACCTAATAAAGGGAAAAAAAGGTGGAGCTAAAATGTGGCATTTGTCTAAAATTCTGTTTAATCACCAGCGGTCCGCCCAGAAAACGCTGTAATCAGGTGCTCAACTGATTCTTCTTTCTAATGAAGAGTGTGATGGAAAATTCCATTACACAGTGTGATTAGGTAGGATTCAGTATTTTAGAGTACGAGTCATTGTGTTTAAGCTCTGTGTCTGTGATGCTTGTGCTTTATGATACGAGAAACTACAAGAAGCAATGCCCTGGAACAGAACGTTCTCTTATCATAAAGCTGCTGAAACGTGCTTTTCTGTTCTGTTATATTCTCCCTGTTAGAACCAGAAAGAAAATTTCTGGTTCCCTATAAGACAACCACAAAGGGAAGTGAGGGCTGAATTGCTTTTTGCATTTCTCAATAAAAATGTTACTCGTATGCTGACCTGAAGTATCTTTTTGAATCATTTATTATAATTTTTCCGGGACAAGAGGCATGGGTCTTATTTCTGGAGCAAGTCCTTTACACACTGCTACAGACGTCTTGCCCGTACGCTTTGCTGGTTTAGGGATTGTGGCAGGAAACTTGCCGGCAGACCTGCCTGAAGCCGTGAACCAAAGCAGAGTGGAACAGCTACTTTCTTCAGTTAACTCTGGTCCTGGTTCTCTCCATTTAGGAATCTTTGGAAACCTGATCTAAAATAAGAAACAAAAAGAAAAAACTAATTTCTCATCCTAGAAAAATCTCATGATCACATTAATACAGGCTTAGAACATACTGTCCTAATAAACTGAAATACAACTCCACATTACACAGTATTTCATAACATTATGTAAAATATTAATAATAGGTTTCACTCTGTAACCTGTACATAAATCTCAACCTTTAAAGTTTGGATAACTAATACATTCTCAGTTTCACATGTGATAATCTAAAGGTATTTCCAAGATGTTTGCCTGACTTTTCTGTTCTGCTGAACGTTGTTCGCAGTGGTGGTTTTAATGTTAAGCTTCTCCAAGGTGGGTCTTTTTGGGCAAAGTCTTGAACCACAAGGGTTTGATTCTGCAGGCTGCTTCACTAAAGGATGTACAAATGTTAAGCACATCTGTAATGGCTTTTCCACTGCAGGTTTTATCACCTCAGGCTTCTTCACTGCAGGCCTTTTCAGTGCAGGCATTTTCACTGCAGGTAAAACAGAATATAAAGTTAAACACATTAAAACCTTCTTACGTATTTTGTTTTTAAAAGGTAGAAATGATCTATAAATTAACAAATCATATTTAATTAAATGTTGTAGTTGTTCTCAGATCTTACCGTTTTGTTTTAAGACGTTACCATTATTTCGCTCCTCTTTTTTCACGGTGCCAATGGATGGAAAGGTTACCCCTTCTTTCCAGATGGATTTGGCAACCAGACACTGAGGGATGCTCCCTACAGCAGGAGCCTGAGAGATGAGAAAGTAGAATCATCCTTTATTATAATGATTTAGTTAAATGTTCTCAGACCATAAACATTCAGACACTATGGCAAGACAACATAGAGCTGACACTGAACAAAATCCAAACATTTAAATAATATATATATATATGTTCACTTAAATTAAATGGTCACGTGCACACAGTAACTTGTCTAGCATGGCTGTACAGGCCCTACCGTTTGTTGAAAATTGTCCTGAAGTCTGTTTCTGGGTTTCGGTCCCAGACTCCTCTCTTGCTTTACATGGGCCATTTGAGTGTCCATTGTCCTTCAGCACAAGCAAAACAAAATCTCAGATTAAAACACACTTCACATAAGGCCTCCCTAAAGAGTTTACTCCATTTTGGATTATTGCTTTATAATATTTGATCAAAGCACAAAATCAAGAGGTCAGATTGTCAGAGCATTAATCCATGCCAGTCTAGCCCTGGGAAAAACATTTACAGGCTTGCTTCGTTGGTTGATTTAATATAGCCATGACACTAATTCTAGTGCTTTAACTGGGTAATGAATGTTTAAAATAGGTCAATGTTTACAGGGTGCGGACTTCTCAGGTGGAATTATTCATTAATATATAGGTTTAGGTCCTCATTACATTGTTTTTGTCCAGTCAAAATGTCATATTTGTCTTACACTTGTAGTTTGTTAATGTTATTGTTAATCTACAGAAAATGTAATTATCTAACGTGTAATTCATCTGTGATGTGTTGAGGGACAACGTATGCCGTCAATAAAGCAAAATTATGGTTTATAGCTATGGGGAAGGTAGAGAAAATGAGAGTTGAAGGTATGAGGATGAGGGTCTCTAGAAAGAAAACAGAGGTGGATTAGAAAATAAGGTGAGAAAACAGAAAGTTAGGGGAGGATTAGAATATCTTACATTACTCTCATGGTTCCAGCGCTGTGTCTGTCACCTCCAAGCAGAACTGAGCTTTATATAGAGTATCTCGCGGTGTGACGTCACATGGAGACGTCTATAACATAATTTACATATTCTTATGACGTCACAGACCGAACTCGCTCATAGAAGTGCTTACGTTCAGTGCAGTTCCAGTCTATGGAGAAGTTTCTCACTAATTTGGTCCATCAAAACATGCATGAGCTGAACCAATAGTCCTGCAGGAGGCGCTAACAACCTTCAAATGAAAACGAAGATATATATAAGGGATACATTTTATTTTATTTTATTTTATTTTTATCTGATCACAGAAGGGAAGGCCTTTGTCCTGGTACTCATGTGCTACTAGAGTCAGGCTTTTTTTTTTTTATCTTGGTGTAACCAACAAAACGGTAGCACCATTTGAAGCTTTGGTATTGTGTCCTATTCTTATGGTGGATGTAGACAGTTAAAATGGTGTATGTACACTTCTGAACACTGACAACCTGAGATATTAAAGCTGAAATAAAGCTTTCAAAGTTCAATAGCTTTAAAATGAACTCTGATTTGAACAAAGTAGATCCCTGAATTGACTTGAAAAAATACAGGTTTGATAGCATGACATTTGTAGAGTTGTGAAAGTGACTTTATAAAGTTTATATAACCTTTCTTCCTCATCTGAGGCTTCATACTCCTCTAGCCACTTGGCACTGAGCATGAAGACCTTGGGGTCATGTGCGTCTGATTCAGACACATTCAATATAATGCTTTTCTATAGAAATTATACAAACCATGTTTCACAACAGAACATCTGTCCACAGTGGTTTCACCTATGTTACAGAGTTCACAGATTTTTAAGGATAGCTGTGAAGTCTTTGACATGTAATTATAGCTTGATGAACAGGACGGGTTCACAGCCAAATGCTGAAATTATTTAATCTCTATCTCTTCAAGTAGCTGCTGTTATAGAGGCATCAAACTCCTGTTTGACTTTGTGGGTCGATATGGAAGTCAATGTAAATATTGTATTTGTGGAGCATTTCTATTAGTTCGTTCATTGTGACACTTTCACACAACGCGAAGGGCTGCTGTGTTTAAATGATGTAGTAAACTAAAAATGGACAAAAATGGAGATACATTTTTCCTTTGGGCAGCGACAATAAAAAACTTAACTGACTTAGTGCGGTACACAGCTGGAGTAGAGCGCAGCTGGAATTTACAGTAAAGTAAAATAAATATTTACCAAATGTAGTGTTTATATGTTTATAATGTATATTATTAGGCAGATTTATGTCGGAGCTGCTGGATGTGCTTCTGCTGAATCACAGAGTGCACCTTACCTGGAGCAGGAGAAGATACTGCTCAGACCTGACAGAGGCCCCATCCACACTCCTCTCTCCATTTTTGAACATATCCCCTTCCAGACAAATCCAAAAACAGCTGCATACTCATGCCAGTCCAGTAGAGGGACATGGTAACTCTTAATGAAATTCCTGAATCTAGATATTAATAGTGCATTATATATTTTTAATAAAGCATAATTTATACTTATTCATATGAAGGAGTCTGAAATCTAGTGCTAGCTGCATGTACATTGTAGTTTAATGACTTATGTACTTCATTATAGGGCAGGGGTAATTCATTATAATTCATTAAGGTCCAGTTAGAAAACATAATGTATAACTTGCATTATGATCAGTGCCATATCCTGTACATTAAAATTGGCTTAGAATTATAGCATCATTTTATGTAGTTAACAGCTGAGTGTCAAACCAGATTACACTTTAAATTATGTCTAAAAATATATTTTAACAAGATTTACAAATAATTATAAATAACAAATAGTCTTGTTCTCATTTCAAGTAAAATTTACAAATAAAACAAGGATTTTTTTAAAAAAACAGAAGCCTATTTTAAATAAAGTCCATAATGACTTGTCTTGTAGTTGCAGATGACTTTACTGCTTTTCCATAAATAGCAATCTGATTGGCTCTTATTGCTGAAAGGCAGGACTTTATCCGTAAACAGAATCCATGTTCAGCTTTCCCTTATTTTTAATGTTTCTGGTTTTACCTCACATAACACTGTTGTCCTGAAAGTGTCCCAAAGGAGCTTTTATCATGTCCCTTGGGCTATTTTCACTGGCCTCAGGACAGCGGTGTCTGGAGTCCTCATTGGTGTCAGTCATTGGAGTCACAGTGCTCACGATAATGCACAGCTCTGATTGGCTGAGTAGCCGCTTGTGTGATATGCAGAAACACGTGTGATTAGTCTGTTCCTGGCGCTAAAACTAAACCATAATGACTAGAAGAGTCACACCCCTTAAAACACACACTCTGTTAAAAATTAAACAGCTCTTAGTAGTTTATCTGTTACAGGTCCAGGTCCGGAGAGGACAGCATCTGGGTCCGGACCAGGACTGCGGCCTTCCTATTGGTGACTCCTGTTACAGAGAGACAGGCACGCTGTGTGGCGTCAGCTTTTCTGAAAATATCCATATGCTTTCATCCATAGAAAAGAGTGACAAAGGCATTTTAAAACATCTCCACCTTGGAGAGCATTTTTGAAAACCTGTTTTCAGTGACCGTGTGGATGGGAGGCCAAGACAAATAAACTGAGTTTTTAAAATAAACTGTTAGGTGCTGGATGAGGTGTAGAAAGTGTGAGTAATGGACTCTGGAGGGGAGTAGTAACTGCAGCCATAATCTTTAGTTAATGTACAGAAACCTCAGCAATGTTTTGTAACCTCACTAACCTCCTCCAAACGTTACATAGTATAGCTCCTGGAGTGCTGAGCCCAGTGTAGCAAAAACAGTTTCCGCTCTATTCGCCTTATTACAGGTCAAATATTACTTAGTGTTCCTTTAACTCTGATTATGGACATAGACCGTATCTGTGTGTGTTGAAGAACTCAGCTTTTTGTCCTGTACTCTTACAGAGTGTGTTAGACTAAAATCTGTTTCAGTGTATGTTTGTGCCTTTGCTGGCGGCCTGTGTTTCTTCCTCTTCTGCTGCTGATTCCTCCTGTAAAACTAATAATGGCGCCAACATCTTCCCAAAGGCCAAACGCTATTTTGAAGTAATTGAGAGTCTTCGCTCAAAGAGCTCACATCAGCTCCGTGGAGAAGTTTGTGAACGACAGAACAGCAGAGCTCTCTCTCCTTTTAGATATCGGATGAACGAAACAGTTTTTTCAATCCACTGTTTTTAATCAAAGATTGTTTCAACCTACACTTAAATGACCAAATAACGGTATTTCTAGTTTTGCCTCTTTGTCTTGGTAGCATTCTGGGGTCTTGTGGGACTCTAGTAAACAAGTGGATAACTGAAATTGGCGATAAAGTCAGGGAAAATAAGCTGTTAAAAATAACAATATCGTATGGAAGCGCTAAAAGTCCATAGGTCTGAGAATATTCCCAGACAGTGAGTATGTACAATGCCCTCCATAATTATTGGCACCCCTGGTTAAGAAGTGTTCTTTGGCTTCTAATAAATTCTTTTTTTTAATAATTATGTGGGAAAATCACACATTAAGAAATAAATCTTTTGAATGAAATAACGTGTGCCACAATTATTGGCGCTCCTCTGGTGTTAGTACTTTGTACAACCTCCTTTTGCCAACAACACCACACTTAATCTTCTCCTATAAATCTTCACAAATACAGAGATATGGGAGAATAGGAGAATACAGAAAGAGTGATCCTCGACCATTCCTCTTTGCACAACCTCCCTAAATCGTCCAGAGTCCTGGGTCTTCTCCTATGCTCTCTCCTCTTCAGCTCACCCCACAGGTTTTCTATTGAGTTGAGGTCTGGGGACTGAGATGGCCATGAGAGGAGCCTGATTATGTGCCTTGTGAACCATTTTTCAGTATATTTGGCCACATGTTTAGGGTCATTGTCTTGCTGAAAGACCCAGTGAACACTCATCTTCAGCTTTCGGGCAGAGGACACCAGATTCTGATTCAAAATGTCCTGATATTTCTAAGAGTTCATGATCCCATGTGTCCTTACAAGGTTCCCAGGTCCTTTGGAGGAGAAACAGGCCGACGGCATCACCGATCCTCCCCCAAACTTACCAGTACATTTATTTCCAAGAAATGTTTAAGGGTGCCAGTAATTGTGGAGCAGGTCATTTTATGTGAAATAATTATTTTTTAGTCAGGATTATTTCTTTCTTTCTTTTTTTTTTTCACTTGAGTTGAAGATTGCTTTTTTTTCTAAATTTTTAAAGAGTGAGATTATGCTTCTGCATTGAAAAGATTAATTTATTTTAAGGCTTTTAACACATTTTAACTAGGTGTGCCAATAATTATGGAGAGCGCTGTATTGGTCTACTGTCATAAAAAGGCTGGCACACCACTGACTGTAGACCACTGCTGGTCCACCATCGGACCACTCAGATTACTGTCCTTTACAGGATATAACTCATTTATAGTCTCCTCAAACAGATTTTACATTCACAGAGACTTTTATTCTGGAAAACAAACTTATACAAATATTACCAACAACTATGAGAGATATAATAATGAGTATAAGCCTGATATAAAATTATTAAATGCTAAAAATGTTGACACTGTGCTGAATTAAAATTATTTACTAATCTTATTTATAAAGAATAACAAAACAAACCTAATGAAGGAAACGCTGTGTAAAACACTAGTGGACCTCCAACTTTGCCCTCAGTGGAACAACAGTGGTCCGCCATCTCTTTGCTATCAGGGTTTTACTGCATTTTAATGTGATAAGGGATTATGCATTTCATTATCACGAAATGAACTTTAAGTTATTTTATCATGGCATAGCATATGCTGTTTTATGGAGACAATATATTATTATTATGTCTAATTATTAAAGTTAATCACCACGACCCTGAAATGGAAAAGCGGAAAAGAAGATGATGATGATGATGATGATGTTATCAGGATCAGTTGAATCAGTTGATATTGGACAGAAAAAAAAAACGATTCCTGAATGACAATTTGTAAAACGTTGTGGACGAGCAAATCATCCAATCACAGCTCAACAATAGCTTCCCATTCTCCAATCACTTTCCTGGACTTAGAGTTGGGGGTATGTCCTAAATGACTCGTCGCCCTCGGTGTAGTGCACTACGTAGATCATGAAACCAGGAACGGTTATTATTTTATGACTAATATTAAGCCATAAGTGTTTATCTTTAAATTTGCCGACTTTCCACATAACAGTTAACGTCTTATATTTGTGTAGAAGTCACAGTCTCGTGACCTTTGAGGGGCACTATGTAGGGAGTAAGGACGCATTTGGAACCCCCCCTGGTGTTCTGTACAGGGAGAAGGCAGGACTTCTGGCTGACATGGCGCTGCAGGGGGAGCTTTCGTTAAACGGGACAGTGGCGTAAACAGATAACTGACCAAAACACAGCAATGACATTCATAAATACAGTACGTACGGCGCTGGGAATTCGATATCGTTAAGATATGAACGGAATGTACTTGCCAAAACCAAGCTATATAAAGTGGCAAACTATTATGTGCTGTTCAGTTGTGTTTATGTTGGTCAGCTGCAGTGTATCTAACGGTATCCATCTACTCACGTTAACAATACAGTTATAATAACAATACGACAGCGAGGAGAGGAAACGGAACATTTATGACTCTGGTAGAGTGATTCGTCTTAAGCAGTGTTATTAATAACGACGTTTGTTATCGCAAATAGCGTTATATCTTCACTAATCTGGGTTACGGAGTTAGCGTTGGGTTCACTAGTAAATTAGGGCTCAGTCTCGAATATCTCCATGCTCCCTTTAGAGTGGACGTAGTGTGTACAGTATACAGGGTTGTTGATAACATTCTAGCGTCTGTGCTCTAGTTGGAGATGGACAATTTAGTAACTAGTGCATGTTTTATTTAAGGAAATTTTAATTAAATGCAATTAATTCTTTTGCAGTGTAATATGTAAAGTATTGAGTTTTTGTGACTACTGCATTGGGTTGCTTTAAGAATGTTGTGATCTTTTTGGTTTATTATTAATTTACTTAAAAAAAACTTATCCATTCATCTTCCATTCTTCAGTTAATTCAGTCATTCCTTCATTAATTTTCAGTAAACACTTCATCCTGGTCAGGTTCGTGGTGGGTCTGGAGTCTACTCATAAACATTGTGCAAAAAGGCAGGAACTCAGTGCTCCAGTCAATCATCCATCATGTGGAACGGAATCAGAACTCCCAGAGGAAACCCTCACAGATACATGGATAACATGAAATTGTAATCTGATATGTTTGCCATAAGGCTTGCTCATCCCAACCCAAACCCAGCACTATTTGTCTAGTATGGAACTCTGCACATTTGGCTCAATACCATATGGGTATTTGTGTGACATATCATGCAGTTAGGAAGAGCTGAGTAGGAAATACTCACACACACTCAGGTACATGCACTCAAGAATGGAGTGTGGCATGTGACATGGAAAAAGGAAGTTAATGAAATATTTTCCATGATGTTATTATTATAAAATGTTTTTAGTGTCTGTTAATGACCAAAAACCCTTTCTATACACAAATATTAATAGTGTTAATGAGAAAGCCAGAGTTTCATCAGATTTAACACAAGCTAACAGTTCAGCTCAGTGTATGTCTCACTATTAATTTTATGTTTTTTATGTTATTAACTCTAGATTTATTTAGCCATCGATATTATAAGGCAGATTAGATTGTGAGCAGTCTCACTGTTAAAGACTCTTTTCACTGTTAAAAGATTCTTCTCTTATGGTCCCTCATGGAATAGCGGGGGTACTTTTACTGAATAACTGGGTTGTGCTGACTGCGACCCTGAACTGGATAAGCGGTTACAGACAATGAATGGATGAATGTGGTGATGTATATATATATATATATATACAGGTATCTATAGCTCTCTAAACATGAATCTGTCCTGCTCTCTTGCAGCAGACTGGTGCCCAGTCCTGGGTTTTTTCTCTGTAGGCCCCTGACCCATTTTGATCCTCATCAGCCTCATCAGAATGAATCAATTATTATTATTATTATTTTTAATGTATAGATGTCGGTAGTGATGTTCATTCAACACCTTTTATATTGCATGAGATTAGTAAGAATCATATTAAACAGGGTGACCACATCTAATAAGGTGAAAAAGAGGCCCCTTTTGTTGGGGGGGGCATTCACAGTTGTATGCTTAGCTAAACCTATGTGTGCTCTCAGGTCCTTTACACCTTTATTTGCTACACAAAACATGGGAATTTCTTTTTTAATTAATCCGAGAATTTACATTTACATTTCAGCATAGCTGCTCGAGATGAGGGTAGGTACATGAGTTTTGCCTGACGTGAACAAGGACTACTGACGTGCAGACTGACCAATTAAATGTTTACAGAGAAGATTATCGACCAATAACGGTAGCTCTACAGTCAGACCGTCCAATCAGAAGATTTTAGGCTACTTCACCACGCCCGCTTCTCACTCAAGCGAACCAATCGGAGTAGGGGAGGGCGGGACTAGTTTGTGAACGAAACGCTTCTCGAAAATTCGATGTAAACTCTAGAAAAACAAAATCCCGGACGTTTGTGAAATTCCACCCGGACATTTTTTTAACGGGACGTCTGGTCACCCTATATTAAAGTGTTAAACAAACAAATGGATTTTTGACTTAAGTTAAACTTCACCTCTCACTACAATTACATACAATAAAATAATCTCATTAGATCACGTGAACGATGAGTAAACCTAATTTTTAAGAAGCCTTAAAACCTAAACAGAAGACAAGGAAGAACAAACTCATTCGGCTTTGGTAAACAAATTGACAGCATTTAATAATAAAAAGGTCAAAGGGTTTACTACACAGAATGACTCTAAACCTTATAGTTTTCAGAAAGCAGTTAAGAGAGGTTATGCCAAGCTGCTGTTCAGACAGTAACAGGAGAGCTGATCTTGGATCAGATTCCTCTTTTATTTACAGAGACTTTACTGACAGGAACAGATCAGCACTGAGAAGCTTTATAACCATTGGTCCTGAATGTTTAAAGAGCCAGTGTTTTGTTAGCAAAGAGATGTCAGGGCCAGCTGCTGACTATTGTGCTCTTTAGTGAAAAAGTGTAGTTGACGTGAGTGTTTACTTGTCTGTAGTGTGATGCCAGACTAGAGCTCTATAATTCACACACTGGTTCAGCATCAAGCTTTTCCTGTTTCATTTGATCATTATTAATCTAAATATCACACCCTTTAAAGACTTGAAACATTTGTGTCATAATCAGTCTCTTACAGAAAAGTGTTCATGTGAATAATCACATGTTTTTTAGTCATTCCACTTTTATTTTGACACATGGAAAATGTTTAAACCTGTGCCATGTCGTGACACATCACAAGTGATCAAACATTCACCTGATGTTATTTGGCGTGATGTTATATGGTGTGTTTATTTGTGTATATTTGTGATTTGTTTGTAACTGAGCTAAAGTTTCTGGTAATACACCCAGAAAGGATTCATTTTTAGCTTATTACGTGAGGATCTGTCTTCCCTACGCATGCATAAATATCTTCCTTTTGTACTCGTATTTATAAAAATTTACAGGAACACATGATGTGTTTTAGAGCATGGACAGAAAGAAAGTTCACCAAAACTACGACTGGGAAGATCATGCTGAAGGCATCATTCAGAAATACTAATCTCAGCTTCATAACACTCCATTTAGCATTTTGATACACCAGTGTATCCTTAGTTTTAGAGAAACATTCAGTTAGGGGCTGTTATAATAAGAACCTGCCACTGTGGTCACTGGCACAACTAAAGAGAGCTAGAGGAGCCACAGATTTGCTTTGAAGCCACACCACAAGCAACAAAATGCAATATGGGCAATATGGTCTTGCTTTGTAGCTTAACTACAGTATGTACTTTATTTCTTTTAGGCCTGAGCAGCAGAGATCTCCTGGCCTGTACCTGTCTATCCCATTGAATAATGTCCTGTCATTAAAAATGGGAGGCAGCGGATCCAAGGCAAAGGGAGTCTGGCCTTTCTCTGGCTCAGGGGCCAGCGGAGACTCTCCTGGTGAGGTCAATGAACAATCTTTGGCCCGACTCCGTGGCTCCAAAAACGCAACTCCTTTTGTCTTTACTAGGAGAAGGTAAAGAGTAATTTAACTCTTTAAAGGCTGTTTCCATGAAATGTGTTGTTTTCAGAAGTCACACACTCTTTTGGGAATGATACTTTTTCAGTGAACACTTTTTCATACCTGGGAATTTCTTTTCTTTGCACTGTCTAAACAGCCCAGTTCAGAACGAACAGTTCAACAGCTCTTCATTAAATACTCTGGGCTCTAAGGACACATACTCAACTTTTGCAAATCTTCTTGAATTCACATTTACATACATTTCATCACTGTATGTTTCTTATCATAATATTCAGACTCTAAACAGTTTGTTATGAAACATACAGTGATTACATCGTCTACTCTGAAGTGCATAATCTCTATGTAGGATGCAGCACAAAATCAGAATGATTGATCCAGATCCCTATGCTAATATGCTTCTGCTGTCAAAAAGTGTATTTTGATATAATAATCAAACAGGCATCATGAACCTGTGTATGAATAGTGGCATCTGTTAGGGTTTCACAAGGTTTTGTGTGCTTGCAGTTCCCTGTACTACGACGAAGATGGAGATCTGGCTCATGAGTTTTACGAGGAGACCGTGGTGACCAAAAACGGACGAAAGAAGGCCAAGCTGAAAAGGATCCAAAAGAACCTCATACCTCAGGTAACACAAATCCCAGCAATCCTAGCCTATTCTAAACCAATTAAAAACAAACATACTTTATTTACTACCACACCAAATGCATGTACTGGGCTTTAAATCTATGTGAGACTGAGGAAACCCAGACTGAAGACTGCTTTTACGTCTCAGAGTGAAAGTCTATGTTAGATCATTACTGAAGATGGCAAATTATTATTTCATTTGTACTACTCTTGCAAAATTGTTAATTCATAGATGAAAGCTGTTAACATTCTTATTGTACTCTACACAACATAATGATAATATTCTGAAAAACCGCCTCGAATCATTCTTTTTTGACCAAACTGATTGGAGCGATCATCTTTCACTGCCTCTCGTTGAATGTGCAATGTTTTGTTGTCTTTAGTCCTACTTTAGAGCACCTATGTGAATGTTATATTTTTAATTACAAGTGCCCTTAGCTCCCTGAAGCTTTCATGCATCGTTTTTCTTCAAGGATTGCTTTTATAAAAATATACCCCAAGTATACGGATTTGTTTAATTGTAATTCTTTTTTTAGGGAATCGTGAAATTGGATCATCCCAGGATCCATGTTGATTTCCCAGTCATCCTTTGTGAAGTATAAAGACAGACCACCTGAGGCTAGGAGAGGTTGCAACAATCAAATTTACCACCTCTCTGATACCATCCTACCTTCCTCGATGGGCCTCAACTGCTCTCGATTCATTACGACTGTATGTGTCTGATAAAGGATGAGCCACATTTTCCTCATGTGGCCGGGAGGACTTACTGCACTTTAACAGGCTTTTCAGAGAGGCAGCATTCCAGTGCTGTAAAGTGGCATTTGAAAACCAGGGTGAATTACAGTACTATTTCACACGTCGGTGTACTGATAGACAGTAGACCTGCAATCTCCTGCCTTCTGTGATGTACAGACATGTTAGAGTGTGTGTTGTCAGAGTGTGAGTGAGGGAAAACAGTATTGAAATGCAGGGACTGTACTTAGTTCCTCCTGCATGGTCGTCTGTTGACCAAGTTTGGCATGTTTTTAATTGTATATAACTATTCTATTATATTGAAGTCTGCCTCTGTCTGTTGTATTTGAGCCCAGACCTGCACTAGTAATCATTGATGTATAGTAAGTTATTAAAGTTGACATACTTGAATAAAATGGTTTACCCGGCAAGCTAAGAAACTGCCTGCATTAGGAGAGTCCAGATAACAAGCTGTGACATGGAACACATTAATCATGTTTTGCGAAGTCATTTTTTAGGAAGGTTTCACAAACATGCCCAAGCACTTGCCCGTTGATGTTGATTTCATCTCGGAGACAATTATCCCAGTAAAGACATGCTTTATTTAAAGGGGACATTATATACACATGCAAAACAGAGTTGTAGGGTCTTAATAAAATATCCGTGTTTGGTCACGTTTTGTTCAAAGTACCACAAGGATCAAACAACACAGCACAATTTTGTCCCTCTCCAAACAGAATGGCTGGTTTCACTCTCTGTTCCTTTAAATGCCAAGCAGCCACTGTTTATCCCAATCTGAGAGGCCAGGCTTAAGGAGCGGGGAACGGAGGTTCTTGTCAATAGCCATTCTTGATTCTGGATGTCTTTCTTCTTTGTTTTAATTTTTGTACACCAAAAACAGACCGGGGGGGGGGGTCCTGTTTCACAGTTTGTGGGTTGGTAGGCTTCAGATTCCCAAATTAATCTGGTGATCAATTTTAATCAAATTAAAATGTGATGTTTCCAGCAACCTATATTTTAAAAGCCATAGACTCAACTTAAAATCCAAGGAGGTATTAGCAGATTTTTAAACTAAATGCCCTTAATTGTAGTTTTTAGTCTAATTACATCTGGACAATATGTTGTTTTCTACGTGGACATTGACAGATTGTGATATTTAATATATAATGCACATTATGAAAAGTGTAAGGTTCTGTTTGGTGTTATTTTATGAGAGGAAATGGAACAAAAGGTGGTCATAAGTTAAGACATGAATGTTTAATGTAGAGTAGCAGCGCTCACATGTGTACACTTATTAAATTGAATTGCAAATCAGTCCATTTAATGCTAATCACATGGCACAATATGATTTAATTCACCTATTCTTTTACATCCATTGTCTTTTACATCTGGACAGATCAGCTCCATTCCATCGCGGGGCTTCACATAGTTGCTTAGACACTCACACCAGTGTACAGTCATGAGAAGCCAGTCCACCTAGCCACTTTTATTTTTGGGCTACGTAAGTAACCTAGGGCATGGTGGGGAAACCCACACAGACACGGGGAGAACACAAGAGACTACTCACAGGCAGTGACCTAAGAAGAGGATTGAAACAACCCCAGGAGCATGAAGCTGTGTTGCGCACTTATTTTGTTATTATTGTAGAATTCTTTATAGCAGGTAAGTTTAATATATAAATAATATGTGCACATTTTTAAAGGGTTAATTAGTCATTAGTAAGTAGTGATATTTACAGGTAGTTCACTGTTTCAGGAATTAAAAAGGTTTAAAATGTTTGCTCTTCAGAGAATCCATATTCTCATTCCCATGTGTTATATTTAAGCTATGTGTCGCCCATAGGTTTAATGAAAGACTTGGTGTTTGCAGTCTGTAGCTATGCCACACTGTTCCCAGAGTGTGGAATGTGGGTGCGGTAAGGTGGAAAGGCCAGAGGTTAAGCTCTTTGTTGTATATCCTCTCTTGGTTTGAAGCTTAGCTCTGGTAGGGCCCTCCGGTGGCTTCTACTTTATGGTCCTGGCAGAAGACGCATTATCAGAGCTTGGTTTCTGCTTGAAGGTACATTCCATTGCAAACAGCTGCTTGGGACTGGTGTAAACAACAGGGAGGAGGCTTGCCTGCAGCCACTGGGCAAAGGCCGGCACCGGATACAGTGACATCTCTGAAAGTGCTGGAGACAGGGGTCCCACCCATTCACATATGGTGCGAACACACTGGAACAGGATGGCAAGCCTGTGCACAGTCACCAACACTGATAACGCAGATGAGGTGTGAATGGAAGGGTGTAGCAGCTGAACATTATGAATGTGGAACGTCTCAATCATCTCAGGGTGTGTGTGTGTGTATAGGGGGTTGGGGGTATGACATGTATGGCAAAGGCTATATAACACAGACGAAGGTGCTATCTGTGCAGACTCTATGACACTATGAAGCCTACAGCCTTGTCCTCTAGCCAAAAAAAGTGTTTTATTTGGCCCACCATAAATTACCCTAACTTCACTCTCTCACATATACTGTGTGTGTTTTGTGTGTGTGAATGTAAACATATATGTCCTTTCCCTCAAAATCTCAAATTTTACACATTTTTGTAACATACATATATTAAACTATGTACATTTTTATAAGTATCTTTTTTGTGTGTCTTGGGTCCCCTGGCTCCAACAGCAAAACATTTAGACAACTCCAGATTAGATTAAATAACAATTTTACTTCAAGCTTATTCTCAAAACTCAAACTGGAAGTTGCGGCTACATGTCCTAGGTCATAAGTCAAATTAGTTATATCATTTAAAATACAATATTCTAGCTTGCTCACAATCTTGAGACAAAGTGTAGTCTAAAAGATCTTTAGACGCATGATTATGTGGGCAACATTCTGCAGGCATGAAAAACATCCATCCATCCATTATCTGTAACCCTTATCCAGTTCGCGGTGGGTCCAGGGCTTACCTGGAATCATTGGGCGCAAGGCGGGAACACACCCTGGAGGCCAGTCCTTCACAGGGCAACACAGACACACACACACTCACACCTACGGACACTTTTGAGTCGCTAATCCACCTACCAACGTGTGTTTTTGGACTGTGGGAGGAAACCGGAGCACCCGGAGGAAACCCACGCAGACACAGAAAGAACACACCACACTCCTCACAAGACAGTCACCCAGAGGAAACCCACACAGACACAGGGAGAACACACCACACTCCTCACAGACAGTCACCCAGAGGAAACCCACGCAGACACAGGGAGAACACACCACACTCCTCACAGACAGTCACCCGGAGAAAACCCACACAGACACAGAGAGAACACACCACACTCCTCACAGACAGTCACCCGGAGGAAACCCACACAGACACAGAGAGAACACACCACACTCCTCACAGACAGTCACCCGGAGGAAACCCACGCAGACACTGGGAGAACACACCACACTCCTCACAGACAGTCACGGAGCGGGAATCGAACTCACAACCTCCAGGTCCCTGGAGCCGTGTGACTGGGACACTACCTGCTGCGCCACCGTGCTGCCATGAAAAACATATTAATCAATTTTATCACTATTTAGAAGCATCTGTGTCCATCATCCAGTAAAACTGCTGTCAGTAGATATGTATGAAATGCTGACACTTTCGTTAAAGCCCTGGGAACCTAATCTGTGTTTTCTTTCTAACGAAGTTAACCCGACTCCTTAGGGCCCACAATGTAAATGTACACATTATTTCTTATAAATATCTTCCCAAAATCTAATAAACATTTGGTGTATTTCACCAGTATTGCTCTCCTGACAGTGTAGAATGTGTTTGGTTAAACTTGGTAAAGCTTACATCCTTTATGTATGTACACATAAAACGGAGCATAATTAAGTTAAGCAATAAATCATGAGGCATCTAATGTTGTAAATACATTAAATGTCAATAATATTTTATGATATTTGTAATAAAATTCAGAACTTGGTCAGAAATTATGAGCCACAACTAATTGCTCATATACATTTTTTTATTCTGTATGCAGTCATTTATAAAAAAATAGCTAACTGCAGCATAAAATGAGTATCTATGAGTAATCATATATATTAAAAATCATATTCATTTTTTATTATTATTAATATTAAATCTATTTGTAGTAAAAGCTGTGGCAGCATAAATTTGATTTATAACCTGTATTAAATGCCCATCAAGAACAATATGTCTAACCTAACCTTTACATTTTTTTTTAAACTAAAACAAGCAAAATAATTAATGAGTGACCCTCCAAAGTCCTTGTCCTCTCCCATTGTGTTGAATGGGTGGGCTTATGTTCCTGGGGCATGGGTAACAGAGGGTGTGTGAGAGAATTCAGTTCCCCTCATTTTGTTCAAGCTTCCTGGCTCAGCAGCTCTGATGTAAATGCTTTTATAGGGTGAATGGGAAGTGTCAGGAGGAAGGAAGCCCCAATCTCTCTCTCTCTCTTTCTCTCTCTTTGTCTCTCACTCTCTCTGTCTCCCTCTCTTTCTCAACCCAGTATACAGAAGCACTAAGTAAGTGAGCAAAATGGAGGAGAAATGACAGGACAGGAACTGGGCAAGTCACTCTTGGACAGGAACTCAGTTCTAGCTGCAGGAACAGCGCTGGCCAGAAGTGACCTCATGTCCGACCTATCGTCTGCTCCCTGGAGGCCCTGGACTTCCACATTTCCTCATATCCTCTTCTATAGGACAGTCTTATCTCAGCAATGAATACACTCTTGATCTTCATAATTTCATTTATTTTTTTTATCTGTTATATTATTTATATCAACCTGGTTTTAAAAAACCTGGCCTAATATGCATTTTTTCTTTTGTTTTATAAGAGTTTAATGCACCTAAACAGAAATTATATTTTGAGACAAATGAACAGAACGTATCCAAGGTGATGTGAAATTAATATTTTGTTACATTATCATTAATTAAAAAAAGTGAACAAAACCTCAAATGAGTGTTCAAATGATGCAGAAAAATAAAAATTAAATAAAAATAGGAATCTACAATTTACTTATTGTATTTTAAAATGTATTTTTTATTTAGAGTCATTTGTGACCTTAATGTACCAAACTTCACTGGACAGATCAGTTCTAGCGACCAGGAGTTAAACTTTTTAATGATCCAAGTGAAGAGTTTCCACGTGGATCCCTCCTCTAGTTTTCACTGCGACTGACCGTTGAACAAGCAGAAAACCCCGCCCCCCTTTGCAATATAGAGACGTGGCCACGCCTATCTTCAGAATCATTGGTGATTTCCTAAAGCCACGCCCACTAGCGGCATGTCATAAATAAAGTTGACTTGTTGCTCCGCCTACTGCAACTATTCAATGGAAGAGTAGAAGCGAGAGTAGAACAGAGGAGCTCTCAGTGAACATTAGCACAACTTAAATGTAAATACTTTCACGACAAGCAGAGGTATTTGGTCTTGTGACACAATGCTTCGTGTTTGTAGTGACAGAGCAGTGTCTACATCTGACCCTCAGAGTCCAGGGGGCAACTTTTCATCTGGGAATGTTTCCCATTTCTGATGTCTGTGGTAAGTCAGTTTGGTCTCTTTCTTTATATAACTTCACGTTAAATGTACACACACATAGCCTGTGAGTAAAAAGCCTTCCCTCGTGGACAGGTCTGTAAAGATTCATGAGCTACTTTTTTTTTCAGAATCTGTCCCTGTCAATCATCTCTCTTCTCTTTGAGGCTACTTTACTGGCATGTGCCTGGAGTTTTATGAGCACTGATTGTAAATGATAGTATTGTAGTGGCTGTACTGTAGCTTTTATGATTTTAAAAGGCCAGAACTTACATCTTTGGATATTCATGCCTTTTATTTGTTTCCCTGAGGAAAAGCTATGCTTTTTCTTAGGGTTTAGATTTCCAAAAAATGGGCATTCCCAATACCTTGCTCTATCATATTGGAATTAACAGGCAGTTTTTGTTACTTAGCTTTTATGACTCTATTATATAACTGTGTGTAAATGAACTCTGTTCTGACTGGCTGTCGTTTCAAACTTCAACATGTTCAGCTCACAGCAAGTGCAATTCAGGCTGTACTGTTTTTGTGACATCACTTAACCACAAAACCTCAAAAAGACTGCCTAATTTCTATACATAGAGAGTATGAGCTGAGGTTAAACTATGTGGGGAAAATAATTGTGATTTTTCTGACCAGTACGGCAATTGTAATTTTAATTGTGATCGTTTTCTGGGAATTAGGGTTAGGTCCAGTTTTTATAACCAAGAATATTTAGGGTTCAAGCATGCATAATTTTTTAAATTATTATTATTATTCTTTTTCTCCTGAAAAAGCAGTTGTCGTACCGACCATTCAGACACCAGATTTGGAGAGTAGATATAATTGGCCCGATTCCTCAAGTCAAACCCTACAAAAAAGTTTCAAGAACCCATAAGCTCCGCCCACTTAGAATGTGAGTTAATTTGCATAATATGAAAAAAATCACACAAATGTTACTTCACATGCTTGCTCCCTATGGGTTTGGAGGATAGGATTAATTTGTGGTGCAACTGCAAACCTAGGTGGCGCTATAACAACAAGAAAACTGTCGGTATGCAGGTACTGAGTGACGTCCTAAATCTATGTCATTGATGTCATATTAGAAAAAACATCGGCCAATCAGATATCAGCAACTATTATATATGTGTTTGAATTTCTAAGCAGAATGCCTATAACCGGTCAGCAGAGTATGCAATAATTATTATCGCTCTAGCTTCATCTTCAAATGTCAAATGTTATGATTAATGTAAAAGTGGTATTGGCACCAGATGGTTCTAAAATATTATTTATTATAATGAGATTATGGCTGATTTCTTACTAGTCCATTGGGCATCATTATGGCATGCTTAGCAAAACGTTAAACTTTGAAAATTGAAATATTGCAGTTTATTTTATTTGTTTTATGGCAAACATAGATCAATTAAACAGACCAAAAGATATATGGTCAAAAGGAACTAAACTTTTGTTTATGGTCAACTATTGGTACTTTCTACTGCTATTAAGCCCATGTTACTCAATTGTTCCTGCAGCACGTCAATCAGTCTAAGTAGGTAGATCTGTATAAACTATTTGAACTAAAACTTAAGCAAATTAAGCTGCATCAAGAACAAACTTGGTTTCAGAGTTAATTTTATATTTATTCCTTTATTTATACATACTCTGAATTAGAAATACATCACACACAATCTGACACACCTCACAGGCTGTCAGACACACACAACACACATCACACAGACCCACTCGACCCAGTACCGTTTTGCCATAGCAACAATTGTCAATAAAATATTTCCTAATCAACTTATACTACAGGGGGCATCAGATTTGACCGTGTTGCCATAGTAGGCCGGTTCATGCTTGAACCCTCAGACAGCCCTTAGCAGATAGATTTGGCTTTGATTTTGAATGCTGAATGTAGAGTGCCAGACTGTCATTTAGTTGTGGTTGCTGTGATGTAAAAGCACAGTATTTTGGATGCCTCTGACTGGCCTAGATTAACTGAATTTTTAATCTGTTTTTAAATTGCAATTTCTATTTAAAAATTATCTTTCAGCCTTGTGTTACCCAGTGGTCTGTATAGGTCTCAGTATTTTAAAGCTGTCTACATAGCAAGTCAAAATCATATAAAAACCTAAAAGACCTTGTCTGTCTGTGACATCAGCCTTTAAACAGGAAGCAAAATCTCTCCTTGAACTTTGAATAGCTCTCTATTTCTACGTTTATTTTGCCCAGAATGATTATTTATTGACTTCCTTCCAGTTTAAATAGATGTGTGTGTGGGGGGTCTGACTGGAGCAGTCTTGTTGGTAGAGCTTTACACTGCTATGCAACTTCTTTCCTTTCTCTTTTTGTTTTTTGATCAGACATTAATAGATGTAAAGCTGCTGCTGTGAAGGTAACGCTAAAGTCATGGCTAACTGGTTTTTGTCTAAATGGAGAAGCTGGCTGCTGGTTCCACTAGTCTTGGACTACGTCACTGGCACCCAAAATCTGACGTGCACAAGATGGCCTCTGTTTCCTAATAAGCCTTTGCTCCTTGCCTGGAATGCCCCCACAGAGGACTGTAAAACCCGCCATGGCATTCACTTCAAATTGGACATGTTCCAGATCGTGGCTTCACCTACTGAGGGCTTCACCAAACAGAACCTCACAATCTTCTACAGGAACCGTCTGGGCCTGTATCCGTATTTTGACTATGGAACTCCAATAAATGGTGGGCTCCCTCAAATCGCCAGCCTGACACAACACCTTGAGAGGATGCCCATAGATATCGAAAAGTACATCAAGGACAAGTATGCACAAGGTCTTGCCGTCATAGACTGGGAGGATTGGCGTCCCCTTTGGATTCGGAACTGGGACACCAAAGACATCTACAGGAACCAGTCGCAGGCCTTTGTGTCTAAGAAGAACCCAACCTGGGACAAGAGCACAGTCAGAAAAGTGGCCCAGCAGGAGTTTGAGATGTCCACCCGAAAATTCATGCTGGAGACACTTCGCTTGGCCAAAAACCTGCGTCCAAACCAGCTCTGGGGCTACTATCTGTTCCCTGACTGCTACAACCACAACTACCGCATCAGCCTGGAGAACTATACGGGTCGCTGCCCTGACCCTGAGAGGGCACGCAACGACCAGCTGAAATGGCTGTGGAATGAAAGCACGGCCCTCTTCCCTTCCGTCTACATCGGCTCTGTGCTGCGTTCCACGTCCTACGCTCGCCAGTTTGTGCGGAACAGGGTGAAGGAGGGCATGAGGCTGGCATCTATGGGCGATGGACTGGCGAGACCAGTTTTTGTCTATGCCCGCCCCACATACGCCAATGAACTGAAGCTGCTTACTGAGGTGAGTAATAAGATAAGATAATCTTTTATTAGTCCCACAATAGGGTTAGGGTTAAGTGATGAGTGAGTGTCACAGAAAAAAGGACAATCACAGAAAAACTGTCACTGAGGTGATACCTTTTGCTGTCACTTTTGTTGTACCCTCAGGGTAAGGGTTGCAGAGGGGTGATTAATTTCAGTGAAGTAAATTGCCAGCAGCTTTCCATAACCGGTAACTTTAGCTCTGGAATTTTGGAAATATTCCAAAATGTAAAGTTTCCATGGAAATTTTGGACCTTTGGGAATTTATGAGAATTAATAGGAAATTAAGCAGCAGATAATTTAAAGGAACTATATCATACACTTTCATTAATGTACTATTTTTGCCAACAGCAGACCTGAAGATAACAACACAAAAAATAATGTAATGTCATAGGTGATGTAAGTGGTATTCTTCAGTTGAATAAAATGACAAAGTGTAAAATCATTAAAGCTAATGGTCTTCAAAATGTTAAATAAATAATTAATAAGTATTAATTCTTGGTTACAGAAAACCACTGAGGCAAAAAATATAGGTAGCTAGCTTATGCTAGCCTTGGTAAGCTAACCTCCTGCTAGCCTCGGTAAACATCTCTTAAATGAAATGCTCATTAAGCTTTTCTGATTTACCAGATAGCAAGCAACTGTGAGATCACATCTTGATTTAATAGCTCATTGTTATTATTGTCACCCCATTCTTTCTCCAGGGCGTATTATTTAAAATGAATGAATTACTTTATTTATTTTTAAACAGTTCTATACAAAAGCTTACTAATATTCACTTCTCCTTCTGTAGAAGAAAATGTAATGTAATTTTAGGAAACGCATCTGGATTTTAACAGCACTGCAGTACCTTTACACTGTGCTTTTAATAACAGGTCCTTATTTTTTTTGTGTGTAAAATTCACTTTAATCAGTTTCATAGTAAACCTACATCACTTGATCATCACATCAAAGATGTCTTTTCAAGTGAATCCTCTCACTTTCACCACTTTTTTCACCTCGCTGTAAATTATACTTATTTAGAGTCTTTAGAAGCAATAGTCTGATTTCTTAATATTTTAAAGTGATAGGACACGGACATCATAACATACACACCCTGAATGTAGCTGTTTTATATACTCTTCAACATGACCAGTGAATAAGCAGCCTGCATGCATTTCTCCATCTTAAGTTGATAAATATGGCTTTGGGCCAAACCCCTTACCTCTAAAAATTAAAAACCTAATGCTAAACATTTAACACTTAATGTAGAAGCTTTATTTGAAAGAAGTTAAAGGCGTCATGTGTCAAGTCTTGAGTTCTGAATAATTTCCTGTAAGGAGGAAATTTTCTGTTCTGAGGAAAGACTTGTCTGATGTGTTGACTGAGATGTCAGACAATGGAACAATTTCTCAGGTGATGGTGAGGGTTTCAATTGAATGTTGCTTAATATAAATGAGAAATACCCTCTGAGCCCACCACCTCCAGTCAGTCTTACATTTCCGTTAATGAATCTATAGACTTTTTATTTCTGTCTCTGTGTCTCTGTAACTGACCATACTTTTTTCACTAATTTTTCAGGACAATTTTCCATGAAGATTTGCCTTGTACCCTGAACTGAACCTTCACCCTTTATCTCTATCAGCAGACTTTTCCTGCTCATACCAGTGTGTGTGTGTGTGCGGGTGCGCCTGCAGGAAGGGTGCTGGTCACATTTTTCACCACCACCCACCGTACCAGCCCACCGGTTATTTCCGGTTATTAAAATAAGAGCGGACATGAAACATTGTCGCAAACTAAAATAGCCAGTTTGGAACTTCTGAATGTAGTTACAATTAGCAAGACGTCCTGTGAGTTGTGAATAGGTTTTCAAAGCAAAAATCAGTGATTTCCTTTTTGTTTTTTCTTTTTAGGCTGACCTGGTCTCCACCATCGGTGAGAGCGTGGCACTGGGGGCTGCCGGCATCATACTCTGGGGGGATGCCAGTTATGCCAGTAACAATGTAAGACTTTAAACATTAAATAATCACAAATCATTCAACCCCCCCCCCCCCCCCCCCCGCACACACACACACTTTTTTTTAAAGAAAATAATTTAAAAAATCACCCCAAAGTGAAGGCACAAGTAAATATCCTGTTATATTTTTGAGAAACTGCTGACCACTTAGAAACTACTGTGGAAATCTAATTAAGTACTCTTACCATTTTACTTTTAAACCACCTGCACTGTTTTTGTTTCTTTAAAATTGTTTTACATTAATGCCCTTGAGTATGATTTATGATTATTTAGTGTCGTAACATATAATCATGCCCCAAAAGGACAAAACATAAGTAAACTTCTATCTAAACTCATTTCATCAGTTCCACTGACCGTATAAGAGCACTTTATAGTTCTGCAGAAACTGACTGTAGTCGAGCTGTTGCTCTACAGGCCCTAACCTAAAATACTAGAAACATGGTAGAAACATGGGATCATTGTGCATATTATGCACAATGTGCATATGTGCAATGTGCATATTATGGCATATTATACAAATACATTTTTTATATACAAATATGACCTATTCATTCATTCATTACCTGTAAGCACTTATCCAGTTCAGGGTCGCGGTGGGTCCAGAGCCTACCTGGAATCATTGGGCTTCAAGGTGGGAATACACCCTGGAGGGGGTGCCAGTCCTTCACAGGGCAACACACACACTCACACATTCACTCACACACTAACACCTACAGACACTTTTGAGTCGCCAGTCTCAAACACACCACACTCCTCACAGACAGTCACCCGGAGGAAACCCACGCAGACACAGGGAGAACACACCAACTCCTCACAGACAGTCACCTATTCATATAAAATATAAATATATGGATTACCAATATTTTTTATGTATATACATGGATCACAGATTCAATTTGTGGGCCCAACTCAATCTAACTTATTCCATAGATGCCTATAAACCCTGATATTTATTATATCCCACATAAATGTTCTCAAAACATACATAACAGTCACATCTGAATGATTTCAGAGCTACAGAAGAGCTCTTTCCCATGGTTTAATTTAAAGGTTTTATTAAATTTGACGTGTTAAAATTCTCACTGTTCATTCCTCCAAAGACTGATATTACAAGAGTTTTTCAAGCGTGAATTATTCCCACACCGCTGCCACGATGCCTGCTTCAGTTTAGCTCCATCTACTGGTGTCACTCAGTAGCATAGTGCACATCAGATTCCTTCTTTTTTATTATGCTGTATTAAAGTGCAGCACTACTCAATACTGTATCAATAGTCTTTAAAAAAAAAAGGAACGTTCAGTGTATGATAAAGCCTGAGCTCTGTTGGCAGTCTCTCATTTGTGGAAACCACTTTAATGGAAACCGCGTTTAGGCTAATTGTAGGTTTTGTTTGTGTGTTTATATGTATGTGTGTATAGCTACTCTATTTCAGTAGTTTTATAGGGATTGAAAAGTGAGACATGTTCTATAAAGTTTATATGAGGCTATTCAGGTTTATATGTATTATTTTCTTATGTAATTAGATAATTGTATTGCACACTTATTTTTTACACACAAATATGTAGGATTTAAAATTTTATTGTTCAATTTAATGATTATAATTATAGATATTTTTCTTAAATTTGCTTGTTAATGGCTCAAGAGGCTTGATAGTGATTCTTTAGGAAACAAAGCTTTAGGCAAAAATGATGCTGGATGAGAACTGGTTGAAATCCTGCCTAATTTTAATCTTCGCAAATCTGAACCCAGTCTTTGGGACTCCTAGGCCCTTGTTCTCAGGACGGCTTGAGCAACTGGATACTTAAGAAAAAGTCTTTGTCGTCTAATCTGGTCTCGTTTTGACTGAGAATCGACTCAGTCAAATAAGTCTTTGACCTCTCTCTCTCTCTCTCTCTCTCTCTCTCTGTGTGTGTGTATCTGTGTCTCTTCAGGCCAGCTGTTCCAGTCTGAACGAGTATCTGCGAGGTCCACTGGGGCGTTACCTCTTGAACGTGTCCACAGCAGTGGAGCAGTGCAGCAGCTCAGTCTGCAACTCCCGAGGCCGGTGCCTTCGTAAGAATCCAGACACTGACACTTACCTTCATCTGGACCCTCAGAGTTACTCTGTGGTAAAGCAGGGCACTGACCTGACTGTCACTGCACATCTTAAGACTGAGGAGCTGAAGGACATGTGGAAGGACTTCAGGTGTCAGTGTTTTAGTGGATATCGGGGGGAAAACTGTGAGCTGCAGGACCCTCTTTATCAGAAAGGAGCTGGTCAAACACTGCAAACACTGTGGATCTCCTGTTTCATCCCTCTGCTGCTCATGTTACTGGACTGATTGAGCCTACAATGTGCATTACAAACACTAATTGTGCCTTTATATGCCTCAGTGCAATGAGGCAATGACTAAAATGCATCTATTTTTGAATTTAGTATAGTTTATAATTTATTTCTTTATGACAAAATCCATGGTTTTTGAACATGCTAATCCATAATTGCTGTTTTTCTACTGCAGAGTAAATGGTGTAGAGACTCCCGGAGTATCGACAGATCCTTTAGTCATAGGCTGTGATTATAATAATCAAACTGAACTGGATCAAGATGAAATTGCTGATTTCTTGATGCATTCATCATTACCAAATGAATCACAATATAAATGAGTGGTTATGAGTTCAGAGAATTGCACTCATGGACACTTTCCTACTGCTGGAGGTGATGCTGGTGAAGCTGTGCCTTGACACAATGTGCTTTTTTGTGTGTGCTGTAGAGCTGCAATTGCCTCTTACACACTAATGTTTTTTTTTTTTATTCCTAATTTAATAATTTCAGGAATCATTGCTGAAATATTACATTGTACGTATGTCTTTCTAAACCACTGCACTCTTAAACAAGGTGCCAAAAGTGCTCCTTAAAGAGATGCCATAGAAGAACCTGTTTTTTTTTTTAAAGAACCACTGATTGAAAACTCACTTAGGGAACCAAAAGAGCTTCTTGTATGCCTTTCTTAGAGTGGGTGGGTGCTGTGCTGTTAAAGGTGGTATGGGTGCACAAATCGAAAGTTTATGTAATGTGAAATATACATAAGTCCTGTTCCCAAGTGAGAGTGTTCCAAGATGAAATGTGAGAGTATAAACACAGGAAACTCCATGTCCAAATAAGCACTTGTGTTTATTGTCACTGATATGAATCCACTAAGGGCAGATTAAAGGCTTTATCAGCCTGTAATGACAGTCTTGCCCTATAATTACAGATAATCATACTGATAAATGATGGATTTTCATCATTATAGGATAGTTATATTTTCTGATGCTGGGAAATGTTTTAAAGACGTTAAATACACAAAATAGAGATCACACACAAAGACACTTTATAATCTGTGTTGCTGGAAATTGGTGAGTCCATTACTGAATTACTACTAAAGGAGTGTTGGTTGCTGTTGTCCTGATTCAACCCTTTTTTTTTTCATAAATGATATGAAGTGCTTATTGTAGTGTGTAAGTTTGTGATTTAAATGTCTGATGCTGTGTTTGTTGTTTTTCTATTGATCTATAGATGTTTTTAATTGACCTGTAGGATATGTGAGTGCACATACATAGGGCAAAGCTTTGGACTGCAGAGGAAACAAATAGTGTTCTTATTTCAAAATAAAAAGGGTTGATGTGATATGAAAACACTGTTACAGTGTGACTGGGTG
Source organism: Hoplias malabaricus (assembly GCF_029633855.1). NCBI lineage: Eukaryota > Metazoa > Chordata > Actinopteri > Characiformes > Erythrinidae > Hoplias > Hoplias malabaricus. Next base: position 43,456,001 of record NC_089802.1, on the reverse strand, counting down.
AGTGTGTGTGATGCCCTGTGATGGACTGTAGTCCATCCATGGTGTGTTCCTGCTTTGTGCCCGATGATGAGGTAGACACCAGACACAATTCCAACTTGAACAGGATGACGAGAGAGACATTTTACAGAAAATAAATGACGTATTGATTATATACTGCCCATTCCACTCCATGATTTTTATTCATTTATTTTCAGTAACCACTTTTCAAGAACATGGTTTGTAGTGGGTCTGAGGCCTAAGCCTACCTGGAATCACCAGGCACAAGGCAGGAACAAACCCTGGACTGGGCACTGGTCCATCAGTGGGCACATCTCCCTATTCGGGCTGAAGTTATTAGGCATGTTCCAGCCTGATTTTGAATAAGGCGTAATACAAAGAAGGTAACCATAAAAATTAATTCATTCATTCATTGTCTGTAAGCGCTTATCAGTTCAGGTGCGTCTGGAGCCTACCCAAAATCACTGGGCGCAAGGCAGAAACACACCCTGGAGAGGGAACACATACACTTACACCTACGGACACTTTTGAGTTGCCAATCCACCTACCAGTGTGTGTTTTTGGACTGTGGGAGGAAACCGGAGCACCCGGAGGAAACCCACACAGACACAGGGAGAACACACCACACTCCTCACAGACAGTCACCTGGAGCTGTGTGACTGTGACACTACCTGCTGCTCCACCATGCCACTCCCAGAAAAGATATGACCTCTTTTAAATGTTTATGAAATTTAATAACATATTTGGTAAATAAATTTACACAAAGTGGATCTCATGGGAACAAATTAAAATGCTAAAGCAATATAGAATATGGGTCCTGTTATGTATGTTTATGTCCAGTCGACCATTTTTTATTGCTATTCTTAGCATAAAAATACATGCTGTCAAGGATCTAATATGGTGATGAGGCATAAAATGAGCTGCTTACACACTGTATAATGCTGTACAACTAGAACCTGCTTTGTAAATGGCCAGTACCCTGCCAAGCCACAATTACAGCCCTTCATAAGCCAAGGAGTTATATTTGTGTCTTCTAGCTGATCTCATTTGCAGTATGAGTCATACAGAAATGGGTTGAGCTGACCAATATGCAAGAAGAATAAATTGTTGCTGCTCCAAATAATACTATGTACAGCAGTCATAAAATCCCTTTATGTTAACTTTAGAAGTAATGAATGTTTTTGCCTTCTCCTGTAAATCTGGAAATATGTGTAAGGGGTGGCATTTTTGTGTAACTGGTAGAGTTGCTGTCATACAACTCCAGGGTCCTCTCCGTGTGGGATTCTAGGTGCTCCAGTTTCACCCCATTGTCAATACACACATGCTGAGTGGACTGACTGTGTGAAATTGTCCACAAGTGTGACTGTGTGAGTGAGTAGAAAAGTGTTTGCAATTGTCCACAAGTTTGAGTAAGTGTGTGATGCCCTATGAAGGACTGGTGCCCTGTCCAGAGTGTTTTTACCTTGCACCCAATGATGCTGAGTGGGCTCCAGACTCACCATGACCCTGAACACAATGAAATGGTTACAGAAGATGAATGAATGAGATTCTTGTACATTTTTGCTAAGTGATATATAAATATACAGGGGTTAGACAATGAAACTGAAACACCTGTCATTTTAGTGTTGGAGGTTTCATGGCTAAATTGGAGCAAAGATTGGTTTGATGAACATGAAAGTGAAGTTGAACACCTCTCATGGCCTGCACAGTCACCAGATCTAAATATTATTGAGCCACTTTGGGGTGTTTTGGAGGAGCGAGTCAGGAAACGTTTTCCTCTACCAGCATCACGTAGTGACCTGGCCACTATCCTGCAAGAAGAATGGCTTAAAATCCCTCTGACCACTGTGCAGGACTTGTATATGTCATTCCCAAGATGAATTGACGCTGTATTGCCCGCAAAAGGAGGCCCTACACCATACTAATAAATTATTGTGATCTAAAATGACAGGTGTTACTTAAATGTGACATGGATATCTTTAGAGTGACCATTGTTCACAGTTTTAATTTGAATTACTGAGGTCTTTTCAAAACCTTTATGGTGTGTCCAGCATTTACAGGAATTTAAAAATTGTCGTCCTTCCCTTTCTGTGGAAATCATTGTGTAAATAGAATGTTGCAACCATCTGAATGCCAACAGATTGGAGTGAAATTAAAGATCTGAAATCAAGAAATGAATAACTTAAATTAAATGAAGTATTTTTTCATAAATGCACTGAATACTATGCTTTTGTCTCAAAACCTAGGGAGTTGGGCAACATTTGGCAACCTGAAATGGTATCTGGTTTCGATCTCTATAATTTGTGTTGAGTCATTTAATAACTTAGTAGACCTTGGGTATTTGTATTAGCATACCAACTAACTCTGCGTCCTCAGGCTATTGTTTGTGCATACTAACTAGCCAACATAATCTAACTTGCATTAAAGTATTAACAAACATCCTGTTCAATAATTATCCTGCTTTTAACGTTTGCAGGAGGTAGTTTTTGCTAAATTACATATTGTCAAAACAGAGTGAATCAATACGTTGTTTTATAAGGCCAGTTTAAATAGGCTATAGGGAGAAAGGCAGCACACTGGGCACTGCAAATACAGCTTGTATTATTTGATATCATAAGAACAACCCTGAAGCTTTTAGAATAGTGGCTGTCCAGCTTTGTTAAAAATTTTAGACCTGTTTGTTATTAGCAGCACATACTTTTAGGAAGAAAGCTTTGAAGAAAGGTTGTGGGAATGTGTTCTGTGAATGGTGCCTCCTCTGTTGCCTCCATATGGTGAACAGAACTTGGATTCAATCCTAAAAAAGTGCCAGCTTTCTGATTCAAGAGACTCAGGAGTCAACTCCATCGGATTCGATTCCACATAGTTGTGCTCAAGATCAAGTTATTCTGTTAGCACTGTCCCAAATGGAGCCCTAAGTCCAACCGTACTCCTCTAAGTCTACACTTTGATAATGTCAACAGTATTCAGACTATAGGGCAAACAGGCAGACCTCAAGGTACTTGGTTCAGACACCTGCATTTAGGACAGGCATATGCAATCTGGGGATGCTATAGTGCCTACTTATATTTGTAAATGTGCTCATTTGATAATCTACAGTTCAGATTTCAGGCAGAATGCATTTTAGTAACAGATTTGATTTACATTCACCTTTATATCTTTCTCTACTCTGTGTTTGTGTAAATCTTGTGTAAATCAAACTGTCCATTTGGATTATTTTAGTCAGTATCTCAAGTATTATTTGGCAATAGGTTTCTGTCACTCGTGAGAACCATATGATCTGCCAAATGAAAAATCTAACACCCTGCTGCCTCCTGGTCTTTGTCTGCACACATCTAAATGACAGGCTTCAGTTTCCTGCTCAGGTAATAGTTTATTAAGCACTAATAACTAGGGTTTTATTTTCAGCTGAATTATTATTTCCACTCTTATATTATTGTATCTGTATATATATTTATAAATATCTTAATGTTCTTCTATTTTTTATTTTTTTATTTTAATCTTTAACCAATTTAGTTTTGTACACATACCTAGCATTGGGTGCAAGACAGGACATACATACAGGACATTGAACTGCTTCAGACACTTACAGAATCACAAATACAACACTTATATTTAAATTTGGGGGTAAAAACATTTTATTTCCATCATTTTTACATATTATTCCCTATTTCCAACCACTGTGTAAAGTGCTACCAAGCTTTTCAGTTAATGTTCATGAATATTCAATATTAACTCTGTAAGAACAAATAAAGAAATCTGGCCAAACATGATACAAAATGGTGAATCTTTATTATAATACAAACAGCATCAAAACATGTGGGCCTCAAGATCCTGCAAGACACTGAGCATTTTCCAAACCACACAATATATATATTTAAAAATCATGTCTTGAGGTTTTGGATGTTGATTGATCTGCAGTGATCTTTTTATAAGTAATAACTATTTATATTTCACTCCCAACACTTTCATTTACATAATGTACATTTTTCGTAGCCCCACACTGAAAGCTGCAGCAGCCTTTGCTAAATGAGTTATTGATGTGATAAATACATAAAATGTCCTTTTTGTGATGGGAAAATGCAATATAACATGGTAATGAGCTAATAATGCTAATAATCCACCAATATACTCTATAATGATTGTTATAGACACATACATCCTGATTGAAGTATAGAACATATTGTGCTTAAGCTCATGACCTCAAAGTGCTTATTATATTGTGTCCTCAGGGCACGACCCAGGAGAGAGGGGAACAGAGATATCAGAATAGGAAAGTAGGTCCCTAGATAAATTTGAACTTGACTTAACCGTCTGCAATCATTTTGCTGACAATAGAAGATAACAGATACATGCCAATTAAGGGAATATCTGGGTTTGTGAAATGAGACGTTGTAATAACGTCCGAACGGTACACATGATGCTTGGTGTACGTGCAGAAGGGGCACATGACAGTGGGGTGTATGGGATTGGGGTCCTATATTTACTGCAACAAATGTTTGAATAAACTAGACATTGGAGTGAATATTTGACTCTGGGTCTTTATTCCTCTGATTTCTCCACGGGTCTGAAAATCGGTCTTCCTTCCTGGTTGCACTTAAACAAGCAGCTATGCAAGTTACCTTTGGGGTTTCTGCAATTTCTTACAGTTACAAAATAGGAAAACTTTTCTTATACTGTCCTTTATATGTTTTTTTTTCATATAAAAATATATCAGTTTAAGTGCATCTTATTCAATGTTCATAAACAATTACCAAATGCCTTGCTAAGATAAAACATGAAGATCACCCAGTGTGGACATAGACAAATTGTGCACGCACAGCTTGAAAAGTCACCATAAAAGTGCATGAAATGCTATTGGATGCTCTGAAGCATCCAGTTTCACTCATGACCCAAAAGCCATCATTCATTCATTCATTCATTCATTCATTCATTATCTGTAAGCGCTTATCCAGTTCAGGGTCGCGGTGGATCCAGAGCCTACCTGGAATCATTGGGCACAAGGTGGGAATACACCCTGGAGGCGGCACCAGTCCTTCACAGGGCAACACAGACACACAGATACACATTCACTAACACACTCACACCTACTGACACTTTTGAGTCACCAATCCACCTACCAACGTGTGTTTTTGGACAGTGGGAGGAAACCCACGCAGACACGGGGAGAACACACCAACTCCTCACAGACAGTCACCCGGAGCGGGAATCAAACCCACAACCTCCATGTCCCAAACATGCTCAACGCAAAATGCTGGCTAAAGAGAAGAAAACCCCATCATTAAGTCATGGAGCAGTGGGAGCTTTGATCTCTGAAATAATGGAGTACAATCCAATAAGTTTGGGATAAGCTGGAAAAGTGTTTGCGAACTGGAACGAGTCATCCAGCATCAGTACCTGAGCTCAGAAAGGTTCTTGTGGCTGAATTCCATCAAGTTCATACAGAAATGTTTTAAACATCTAGTGTAAACCCTTTCAAAAAGCTGTTAATACAGCAAAAGGGTTTAAAACCCTGTTAAGGTGTCTGCCAAGTTGGGTTTTATTGATTCTATGACAGCAAATAATAAGTAATAATATATAAATAATAATAATTCTTCAATGTTTTAACAATAAAGTTACAGCTTTACAACAGCACAAATTGTAGTGTGTGATACATTTAATTTCTTCAAATATTAAAAATTATAATCCCATCATTATATTGCCAATAAAGAGCCATGCTTGTAGCATTACTTCAAAATAAATTAATGATATTTTTCCTATTACATTTTCTTTTTCATTTTGATGCTGATTAGCTTCCATAAGGTGTGGGAAAGTGCTATTTAATTCATGGGAACAACTACAGGCATGGAAAGGGGAAAAAACATCTTAAACATTTCCACACCTTATTAAACTTTTCCCACACAGCATTAACCTTCTGGTCGTGTTCACCTCCCGTCCTTTACTACGTCTGTTTTAGCACAAAAATATTTTTCACCACCAAATTTTTATCAACTTTCTTTTTAGCTGTGATGTGAACAATGTCTCAAAGTAGTGTTTAACATGAACTTATAGAATTAGACATAAAATAACTGCAGTGAAAATAGAAATAGGCACTGAAAATGTATTACAAAATGAACATGTAATGTGGGTGCAGCAGGTAGTGTCACTATCACACAGCTCCAGGGTCCTGGAGATTGTGGGTTTGAGTCCCGCTCCGGGTGACAGTCTGTGAGGAGTTGGTGTGTTCTCCCCGTGTCCGCGTGGGTTTCCTCCGGGTGCTCCGGTTTCCTCCCACAGTCCAAAAACACACGTTGTTAGGTAGATTGGCGACTTTAAAAATTGTCCGTAGATGTGAGTGTGTGAGTGAATGTGTGTGTGTGTGTCTGTGTTGCCCTGTGAAGGACTAGCGCCCCCTCCAGGGTGTATTCCTGCCCTGCGCCCAATGATTCCAGGTAGGCGCTGGACCCACCGCGACCCTGAATTGGATAAGCGGTTACAGATAATGAATGAATGAGTCCAAAAACACACACTCCCTCTCCAGGGTGTGTTTCTGCCTTGCGCCCAGTGATTTTGGGTAGGATCCAGACCCACCTGAACTGATAAGCGCTTACAGACAATGAATGAATTAATTAATTTTTCTGCGTGGGTTTCCTCCGGGTGACTGTCTGTGAGGAGTGTGGTGCGTTCTCCCTGTGTCCACGTGGGTTTCCTTCGGGTGCTCCAGTTTCCTCCCACACTCCAAAAACACACGTTGGTATGTGGATTGGAGAGTCAAAAGTGTCCGTAGTGAATGTGTGTATGTTACCCTATGAAGGACTGGTGCCCCCTCCAGGTTGTGTTCCTGCCTTGCACTCAGTGATTCCAGGTAGGCTCCGGACCCACAATGACCCTGAACTGGAAAACTGTTACAGTCTACATGTGTTGTCTCTAGGGGCACAAAGCTCACAGTGCTTCCTTTTCTGTCCATGCCCTTGTTGGGGGAGAGCAGCCAGGGCAGCGGCTGTGGCTGGGGCTTGCACACTCCTAACCAGACTAGCAAAAGGCTGGTGTGTGGGGAATGTCCTGGTGCCATTGAATAAGAGGAGTCACCAAAGCTTTTCCCAGCTCTTGAAACCTCTTAAAACTCTTCGCCTGATTCCAGGTTGGGTCGATGGCTGTCCACACCACATATGCGTTGAAAGCAGACACATCAAGGATGTTGTGCAACAGTGCCACAGGCCAGTCTTCCACTTCTGAGACATCTCCCTCTATCTCTGGTTCAATTTCAGTGCCCTCTTCATCATGTCCAAAAACCTGGACCAGAACATCTTCGACAGATAACCGCTTGGTCAGTCGCCTACTCATTGTGCTCAGAGTAAAAGGAGTGCAAGGCGAACATCAAAAGCATGCACAAAAGCGTGGGAAAAAGATGTGCACCCGCAAAATACATTGTTCAGTCTGAAATGTTAATGAGTGAGTGAGTGAGTGAGTTGGAGGGTGGTGTGGTGTGGGGGTGTTTTCTGTATGATGGAGGATTATAGTCTGGATACCCATTCATTTCCTTGACTGGGAACACCACAGGTGTAACAAGGTTGATTAAAACACTCAAAATTCAATGAAAGAGGTGATCATTACTTTTATATGTTCAATTTCATCGTGTGGAGGATATCATAAGGCCTTGAGACAATCAGATGTAAAACACAATATTTATGAGTGTTTTACGTTGTAAATCGGTTGTAAAAAGGGTTAAGTGGTACGCACTCCTTAATTTATTTGAATAAATATATCACGAACAGGACTTCCTTCCGTACTGATTTTGAACTTGCGAACACACAGCTCCTCTGTGGGATCAACTCTTGGATTCGAATCCGATTCTCATCACTTGGAATGAATAGGCATGGGACTCGACTCTTACCTTCAATGAACCGAACAGCTGCAACTCAGTTTTTTTCTTGTTGTTTTCTCCGCCCTCTCTCTCTCTCCCCCCACCCACTGCCGAATGTGAGGATTCGGTTCCTCTTTATTTAGTCCCATACAAACATAGTCACGAGATTATGTTCAGTCTTTGGTGTTTGTCGCTGATCGTTAATCAAACAGACGAGACATAGGCGATAGGTAAGACTTAAAATTTTATGTTTTGTTAATTCTTAAAGTCTATAGCACTTTTCCTCAGAGATTCGGGAATTCATAGTTTTCCTTCCACATTACCTCGGCACGCTCTGTGTGTCTTTTCAACTTTGAGAAACTGAAGCAGATCAGTTTCTCGTACACATGCTGTTTGAAGCTTTCATGAGTTTGTCTCCGTAGAGAATTAAAGAGAAAGACGTGACAAAGTCAAAGTCTAGAGCCGTGGAAACTCAGTAGGAGCTGTTTCCTCAGAAGAGCCATTTGTTTAGATTTGTCTAGTCATAATAATGAGAGCATTTCTAATAGATTTTACTGTCTACATCTTAGATTTTTTTTTCCATTTCATTGTGTCCTTTTTAACTTTCATTGCCATCATTTAGAGAGGCTCTAAATTTGCAGACAAGCATTAGTGTTTAAATTTGATTCGGTTGTCTGTTGGGAGCCAGTGAAGGTAAAGCAGCAGTGGAGTAACCAGAGAAACCTGATGTTCTGGATGAGCTGAAATGGCTTGATGACCCACAGAAGACGACCAGCTAAGAGTGTGTTGAAGTAGTCAGATTTTGCGATAACATGAGACTGAAAAATCAACTGTGTGGCCTTCATTGGGGGGAAAAGTTTGTAGAGGTGGAACCTGCATGACTGAGTCAGGTTTGAAGCCATTGAGAAAGATAACTGGCCATCCAGAGTTACACCAGGCTATGTGCATCTTCAGATGGAGTGACTGTGGAGTTTCTGAAGGAGACAGCAGTTCCCTGGATGTACAGCAGCTCAGTTTTTCTTGGGCGGGCTGTCATCCAAGAAGAGGTTTCAGCCAGACATGCAGAGATGTGACTGAAAAACTGAGTGTTTGAAAGTGGGAAGGAAAGGTGAGTTGAGTGTTGTCAGTGTAGAAATGGTAGGAGAGACCACGAGAAAAGCGGTATATAGTGTAAAGAGGAAAAGCACTGCTCTTCTTGCAACAGATTTGGCAACACAGGCTAGCACAGTAAGATTGGACAAGATTTCTGTTACTGTCATGTTTTATGGCCAATTTTTTTTTGTTCTGCTGTTCACACTGTCTATATAATGTGACATATATCTGACATCAGTCGGAACAGATCACACTCTTAAACCCACATGAGCATAATTTGTCAGGCGCTGATCAGAAGGAATTGTCTGTTTCATACAAAGCACTTAAATTTTTTAATTGAAGGAATGGGATTTTACAGGTTCACTGTGTAGTGCTGTGTCACAAAAGACCCTAGTTTCTATTCCAAATGAGTTCTATGTTAAAAAACACACAATTAAATAAAGACTGTAAAAAAAATATTCAAACATAAACTGATGATTATTTCACTTTAAGAGCAAACACGTCTTCTCCAAATTAACAAGTGCTGATAAAGTGAGTTTAATATTTCTAAGATCCACATTTGAGTCGCTTCATTCCCATGTGAACAATATAAAACTGATGTAGAACTACTTAGAAAGAAGGTCTTTTCGTGTTTGTTTGATCAAAACACTTAATACACAATTCCACAATTTTTATTTTCTCATAAATAAGAGACGGGAACACTGGTTTCCGTGTCCTAAACACTGCAAATTAAAACAAAAATGCTTTGGACTGTTCAGACAGACTCGCATTGCTGAGATCCAATATGGATCGGATTTCAATAACGCATACAAAATTTGCCCAAACCTGATTTTCAGAAGAGCCGGATACAGTGCAATTTGTGCTGTTGCCACAGCAACACAACTGACACATCTGTGTCTCATATGAAAAAACAGATCGGATTTGGGCCACTTTTCCCTGCTGTGTGAACGTAGGTCATTGATGCAAATGTTTCATTACAGCAGGAAAAATTTCCACACATTGCTATTTTTTTATCTCGCATGAAGGCACTCACTGTTGCTTGAAGTGGATGATTATTATGGATAATAGGCTGTTCAGTATAACATACATTTTTGTTAAAACAAATTGCCTCCCATCATTGAAATTACCTTTTTGAAATTAGACTTCAAGTCACCTTAATTTACATTTAAATTCATTCGATTCATCAACCTGCAGAGGATCTCCTTTCTGGAGTTCTACATTTCTTTTCATATTCTCATGTCACTTCAGGTATGGATGCTAAGGCCTGCTGGACGTCTCCTCTGATCTTCCTCTGCCTTTTTACAACCAGTCCTGTTTTGGCTCGTCCACTTAAGTCGTTACCGCACCTCCCGTTCTTCACAGTATGGAACGCACCCACTGAGCTGTGTGAGTCCCGTTATGGTGTTGATCTTGACCTGAGTGTCTTCGATATTGTCCACAACAAGAACCAGACCTTCGCCGGTGGTAATATTACCATCTTCTACTCAGGCAAGTTGGGCTTGTATCCTTACTATGATTTCCAGAACAAATCAGTGAATGGAGGGGTTCCTCAAAATGCCAGCCTTAAAGATCATATCTGGCAAGCTGATAATGACCTGCGGAAAGTCATACCAGATAAAAACTTTGATGGACTGGCTGTGGTGGACTGGGAGAGCTGGAGACCACTGTGGGAACGGAACTGGGACAGTAAGGAAGTGTACTGGAAAGGCTCCAGGGAACTGGTGAGGATCAAACATCCACACTGGGAACCAGCGCGCATAGAAGCAGAAGCTATGAAAGAATTCGAACAGGCCGCACGTTCTTTCATGCAGGAGACTCTGAAGCTGGGCTTAAGGGAGCGACAGAAGGGACTGTGGGGCTTCTATGGCTTTCCCTGTTGCTACAATTATGAGTACAAGAAGAATGGTACATACACGGGACAATGCCCAGCACTGGAGATGAAGAGGAACAACAGGCTGTTATGGCTGTGGAACACAAGCACTGCTCTTTATCCTGATATTTACCTGGACCTGAAGCTCAGGAATCGTGGCCGTGATATCCTGCTGTACAGTCGGCATCGAGTCCTGGAGGGTTTGAGGGTGAGAGAGCAGGTCACTCCCGTCAAACCACCCGTCATTCCCTATGCCCGCATCGTCTTCACCTACACCCTGGAATTCCTCTCACAGGTTTGGCTAAAGAAAAATGCTATACATTGTTGACATATTTCACACTTAATATCAGTTATATTAATCATGCTACTCTGCTTTTGTTTGTTTTAAAGGAGGACCTAGTTCATACCATCGGAGAGAGTGTTGCATTAGGGGCAGCAGGCATTGTTCTATGGGGAGATTCAAACTTCTCCAAAAACAAGGTGTGGTCATATATTTGTTACTTCTTTTGTTTAAACTTCCGTTTAAAATTCTCCAATAATTGTTTTCAGGAACACGAAGCAGACTTGTCCACTGACCATACAAGGCACTTTATAGTTATACAATTACAGACTGTAGTCCATCTGCTGCTCAGAATACTTTGTTTGTCAACTTTCACCTTGTCCTCCAATGGTTAGGAGCACATATTATTTGGGTGGTGGATCATTTTCAGCTCCGCAGTGACACAGACATGGTGGTTGTGTGATGCTCTGGAATGAGTGGATCAGACACAGCAATGCTACTGGAATTTTAAAAACCAGACGTTGTCACTGCTGGACTGAGAATAATCCACCAACCAAAAATATCCAAAAAATACCTGTTCTTTGGTGGTTGTGTGGTTGTCTTGATCATTGACCAACAGGAGGCAGAGCAACAGATGGACTACAGTCTGTAGTTTCAGAACTATAAATTGCAGTAAAAGGGATGTGGTAGTAATGTTATGGATGATCAGTGTATATTTGTACAATGCAAGGTTATAGTAATCAAACACGAATTTAAAGTTACAGACTCTGCCCTCTTTACCAGGTGACCTGTCTGGCAGTGAAAGACTACATAGACACCACTCTGGGTCAGTACGTGGTAAATGTGACCGAAGCTGCGTCCATGTGCAGCCAGACTTTGTGCTCATCTCACGGACGATGCCAGAGGAAAAACACAAACTCCACTGCTTTTCTCCATTTGGACCCAGCTGAGTGGACCATCATCCACAGAACTCATCGTGCACATGGGGACGTCTCAAGTCCGTCATATGTGATTCAGAGGAAGGTGAACACGGAAAAAAGGGAGAACAAATCTTATACTGATCAGTTTAAGTGCCAGTGTTTCCATGGCTGGGAAGGCGAACACTGCCAGAATCCAGTTGCTAACTAGCTCTGGGATAGAATGTGAACAAACACCTTGAGAGTGTGTATGAACTTGAGAACTGAAGGTAAAGGATTCCTGTCTGTGTAGTTAACTTTGCTGAAACCTGTCAGGGCTGGGTTTCCCAAAACATCTTAAAACTAACAAGATCTTAACTTCACACTAAACACTCTCTCTTCCGGTTAAGTTGATTTTAACACTAAGATGTTTTTGGGAAACTGGGCCCCAGTTTGTAGCAGAAGTGTATTTTTAATGTGTCTGAATAGAAGGATGTGTTAATGTCTGTCTATGTAAGCGCTATAAGCCCAGCTAATGAGATAAGACTATTTTATTGATTTAAATCAAGCCATAGAACACCAAAGCAGTCATCAATATAACTTGCAGCATTTTTGTAAAATGGAAATTATATTAAATTACATTCCTCTGATGTAAAAATAAAAAGGGCATAATACAGTTTAATGACAATTTTAATTATTTAAAGTGGTTTGATTGAATTCTTTACAGTGGTGGAGATTAGATCCTGACACAAAAACTCTTTAATGCCTTTAAAAACAACATCAGAGCATTTATACTGATCGATTCATAGCAGTAATGAACATTTCAGCATGACATATAATAACTCAGAAGTAACATGTATAATCACAGGTAATTTTTTAAGAGTATACGGAATGGTTATGGCTTTATAGATATCTTTATTCCCAGTTGCCATCACCACCATTACTTAGAAATCAATATGTATGTTTACATTACATCATTTTACACCAGCACTCTTCAAAGCCAGACCTTGGATCCAGGTCTCAGTTGAGGATTTAAAAATGGCCAGCTGGTTTTACACTATAGCTTCACCTGTTAATGCACCTCCCTGACTGGCAATGTGTTGGTCATACTGGCTGGCCAGTGTAAAACGCCGACCTGGAAACCAGATTAAAGGTCTAGGTTTGAAGACCTCTGTTTTACATCAAACTGTACTGAAAGACTATGTTTACATCTCAATGATTGAATTGTGCACAAATGCCTGTCGCTGGAATATCCTTTTAATAAAAGATTTCATGCAAAAGCCTTGTACCTTATGAGTCACTGCAGAGCCTAAATACTGCATATGGGGATTAAAAAATGGACTTTAACAGTGCCTTAAACACAGTGTTGTGAATGTGTTATCAATGAGGAAGTTTATTTATGAACAATTGGAAGGAAATAGGGCCTGGAGGTTGTGGGTTCAAGTCCCACTCTGGGTGACTGTCTTGTGAGGTGTTTGATGTGTTCTCCCTGTGTCTGTGTGGGTTTCCTCCAGGTGACTATCTCTGAGGAGTGTGGTGTGTTCTCCCTGTGTCTGTGTGGGTTTCCCCTGGGTGACTGTCTGTGAGGAGTGTGGTGTGTTCTCCCTGTGTCTGTGTGGGTTTCCCCTGGGTAACTGTCTGTGAGGAGCGTGGTGTGTTCTCCCTGTGTCTGTGTGGGTTTCCTCCGGGTGACTGTATTATGAGGAGTTTGGTGTGTTCTCCCTGTGTCTGTGTCTGTTTCCTCCGGGTGACTGTCTTGTGAGGAGTTTGGTGTGTTCTCCCTGTGTCTGTGTGGGTTTCCTCCGGGTGACTGTCTGTGAGGAGTGTGGTGTGTTCTCCCTGTGTCTGTGTGGGTTTCCTCCGGGTGACTGTCTTGTGAGGAGTTTGGTGTGTTCTCCCTGTGTCTGTGTGAGTTTCCTCCGGGTGACTGTCTTGTGAGGAGTTTGGTGTGTTCTCCCTGTGTTTGTGTGGGTTTCCTCTGGGTGACTGTGGGGAGTTTGGTGTGTTCTCTCTGTGTCTGTGTGGGTTTCCTCCAGGTGACTGTCTGTGAGGAGTGTGGTGTGTTCTCCCTGTGTCTGTGTGGGTTTCCTCCGGGTGCTCCGGTTTCCTCCCACGGTCCAAAAACACATTGGTGACGCAAAAGTGTCCGTAGGTGTGAGTGTGTGTCACCCTGTGAAGGACTGGCGCCCCCTCCAGGGTGTATTCCTGCCTTGCGCCCAGTGATTCCAGGTAGGCTCTGGACCCAACGTGACCCTGAACTGGATAAGCGCTTACAGACAATAAATAGATGGAAGGAAATATTTTAGCTGAATCAACCATATGTGTATAGGTAATTCAGTCTTTGGAGCTGCCTCTCAATCCTGCTCATGTACACAGTGCATTGCCTTTGTATCTACATTAGCAAGTAATATTCAATTACAGCTTGCTAGCATCATGACTTATTAACCCTTAGAACCCAAATACAATGTTTTTATCTCAAAAATGCATTCTTACTACACACATACAAAATAATCAGAAAATGAGTGGTCAAATTCGTTAATTATATTTAATAAGTCACAATGCTGTATTCTGTTCATCCAGTCGCAAGATGAATCCATTTTCCTTCAGGAACAGGAGCAGCTGTGGAGTAGTGCAAGTGCCAGAAGCAAAGGTGGAAGAGCCAGAGGCAGATGAGGGAGAGAAGGTAGGGATACCAACGTAAGGGACGAGGATGTGGGGAAAGTGACGAATAATAATTAAAAGGTTTTTTAGCTCACACAGTAGCTCTAAAATGAATATGCTTTTGGGTATAATTCCGTTTGATGGATTTTTAAAACATCCTCAAGTTTGAGAAAGGTGCTATATAAATAAAATGCCAGGAGTGGCATTATTTACTTGCAGAAAGTGTTGAGATATGCCAACAGACTGGGAGAGGAATGTCTGTGGGCAGGAGCCAGCTAATTGTATTAGCATGTTACCAAACGTTTCCCAGTACTGCTTTGAAGAAAATCACTTGTAAATTCCTAGGCAGTGCTGTGAGGATGTTGGTTTTTAACTTTTAAAATGCTGTTTTTAACTACATCCAATAATTTAGATTCACTATTTTAAATGTTAATGTTTAAATGTTAAATGTTAAAGGGATTAAGCCTAGTTCTGGACTATATCCTACTTTCAATGGAAAATAACTTTCCAAAATGCTGTGTAGTCCAGGACTAAGCTTAATCCCTGCCTGGGAACACACCTGTAAATGTTCAGCACTGGTACGTCTTGTGACATTCGGAGTTTACAGTCATGTGTTTTGTATTTAGGGCTTTGAAGTATTGAAGATGCTTGTAAAAAAAAAAGAAAAAAAAAAGTCTGTCACTGCTGCACTCATTATGGAATCCCTGACTGCAAGGAGATGGCGGACCACTGTTGTTCCACTGAGGGCAAAGTTGGAGGTCCACCAGTGTTTTGCACAGTGTTTTCTGGGTGCACCACTGGTGATTAAACAGAATTTTAGACAAAATGCCACATTTAAGCACTTTTCCATTCCACAGTCCAATTTACATTTTTTCCTTCATTAGGTTTGTTTTGTTATTCTTTATAAATAAGATTAGTAAATAACTTCAGAGTCATAACAGAATCCATAATCATTTTATATCAGGCTTATACTCATTATTATATCTCTCATAGTTGATGGTAATATTTGTATTAGTGTGTTTTCCAGAATAAAAGTCTCTGTGAATGTAAAATCTGTTTGAGGAGATTATAAATGAGTTCTATCCTGTACAGGACAGTAATCTGAGTGGTGCGATGGTGGACCAGCAGTGGTCTACAGTCAGTGGTGTGCCAGCCTTTTTATGCCAGTGGACCGATATAAGCTCGCTGTCTGCTGTCAGAAAAAAAACAGCGCTTCTCCTCTGTTGCAGTGCTGGAGTGAATTAACACTTAAAGGTAGTTTCTCAAAGTGATTAAGCTTAGTCCTGAACTACACAACTTGAATACAGTATCCCTACTAAAAGAAAGATAGAGTAAAGGATTAGGCCTAAACCATCCTAGAATGTGCAGATTACCTGAATACACACTGCATATACAACATTTTAGAAAATGCTTATAATTAGTGAATACAGTTTACTTTTACGTGCATAGTTTGCACAGAGGCACACAGCTTATTGCTGATCAGCAAAATAATTGATTAATACACATTATTCAGGGGTAATGCAGTAATACACTATATGTCCAAACATAGTTTTACTGCAACAGGTTCTTAATATTGTGCCCCTGGCGTGGCCACAAGATGGCAGTAAAGGTGCGTGAAACGTATTTATTGGCTCGCTTTGATTAACCATATCCATACCCATTTACATGATCTACTACGTGCTCCAGGGCTCTTACAACGATTTTACAGCTGAACATCATTAAAGGATCAATAATGAAGAGGGGGCTGGACTGATCAGTGCCGAAACAAATGACTCTGTAGAAATGCATAGAGCTTAGCAATCCACCTCTTTTAACACTTGACTCGACATGCCTAAGGCTCAGATCAGATCCCCAGAAGATTTGGCACATAGTCTTTCACTCAGTGATTATATAATGTCACATCAATCTAGTTATTATTTGAAATGCTATTATTTGAACTATTATCCATTCAACTGGAGAGCCAGTCATGGGGAAGCAAGTTGTGAAATTATTTTGTGCTGTTCATGCTAGGAAAACACTTATAATAAAAGTTAGTTGACGCATTGAGATTAGGGAATATATGCTTTGAATCAACAGGTTATTTTCTGAATGCAGAAGAACATGCTGAAATTATTGTTCATGGTCATTAACAGCATGATATAGAGGAAATATGGCACATTGAGATAAAGCTAAAAAGACCTAGCCATTTGGAGTGGATGCACTGAGTGGATGCAAGTCGAAGATGAACTGCTTTCCCTCTGACACCTTTCACATACATTTTCTCCTGAATGAATTTACCAGAATATAACAAACTTCATCTTCCATGGAGTCTTACTAAAAGCTCTGAGTTTACGGTGGATATCTGGGTGGAGGAAAAGCGATGATATTACACAGGATGCAGGGCTTTAGCACTGTCAGTGGAGCCTTTTTTCGGATGCTATTTTATGGCTAGGTTGACCGGAACAAATCAGATTCTACTCCACTCAATTCCATGGGGAAAATATAGCAGGTCCAGATGTCCCTTGGAATTGAGAGGACTCCATCAGACTCAGGATCAAGAGCCACAAACACACCATCTTGATATTTTTCTCTGCTTTGCCAACCTTTCCAATAAGAGTGAGGCCAAAGACACATTTCCAAAAATGGGTTTTAAAAAATGTTTTAGCCTATTCAAACTATTTCTCTGAGTTTCACAAACTAAACTGAGCCATTCTGGAGTATTTTGATCTGTTTTCATCAGTGAACCTATATGAGCATCCAACTGTAAATGCATAGTAAACGTATAATTTGACAGGTTCCAACTGAGAGGCCATGATTAGAGCGAATCACAGGGTGCTTGTGGTGACCTACCAAATCGCAGCTGTTGTTATAGAAAAGGGGTCATCAATCCCAGTCCTGGATGGGCTGGAGTCCAGCACAGTTTGGTAGTTTTCCTGCTCATCAGTTAATTACTAGGTTTAGTGGATGTGTTTGAGCAGGGAAATCACCACACAGCACTGGAATTTATGACCACGGCTGCAGAGTGTACAGAGAAATAAAACAGGCTTGAATAATAATTACCTCAGCCAATCAATTATTTTTGTCAGAACTAAGAGATCATGCTGAGGATACTGCACTGTAGCCTGCACTAGGGCTTCCACTTTAGGCTTTATATGTTAAATGATAAACTGTTTTAGCATAAAACACCAACAAGTATATCCACGAAAAATCATTTCCAAAAAAGTTGGGACATTTTGTTCAATGCATTGAAACAAGATTCTGGGATATGCCAATGCCTTTGAAGCACAAAAAACATTTTCCAATGTTTCCACAGAACAATTTGAATGTATTTTGTAAAAAACATATTTATACCTTCATGCTCACAATAAAAAATATTTTAATTACACTGTTTAATCATTTAGAAACTGAGGTTACTAAATGTTCATTCTGACTTGCTACAAGACTTCAGCTGCTCAATAATCTGTGGTCGCCGTTGCCTGATTTTCCTCTTCATGACGAGCCATAGGAGACACAGGATTCACACTGGTAAGTCAGGCTCACACTCGGTGTCTATGAAGGCAAAATTGTAAAATGATTTTAAAGCCTATGTTCAATTCCTTTGTACGTTTTGTATTCACCAACTTATAGGTTAAAACTGTGTGACATGTCACATAACAGTGTGACAAGGTGGAATGTGTTTTTTTTGTGTTGGGGTGGGGGGGGGGGGGGGTTGGTGATAACAACTGTTGTTTATACCTGGCTGAAGTTAACGTTTCTGTAGATATTTATTCACTGTTTGAATTACCGCAAAAACTAATTTGTAACTCGAGTTGTTTAGTTTTTGGCACTTTCGGTAATGCAGTTAGTCGTCTCCTTAATTTGGAGACATTTCCACATTTAAGTGACACGAAAAATACAAATGTATTACCCACTTAGCAGGAGTAGAGCAATATTCTCTTCTCAGTTCATATTTTTTCTGTTGTCTAAAGGACTCCAGACGCCTCTGCCATGAACACACGAGAGAGAGCCTAGCATACTGGACTGAGAGAGTTTTTTTTTTTTTGCTTATTTACAGAAACCACATTAGTCTGTCTTCCTGTGCAAACCAACTGGAGAGGAGCTGAATGGTGAGGAAACCTCTGAGTTTTATAAAAAGTGTTATTTGATTACAATTGTGAACATTGCATTTAAACTTTGACAGCATTAAATATAAGGTTTCCAGTTCTCACTGAGTTACATTTCAGCTATTCATATTTAGTCAGTAATTCCATTTGTGTGTTTCATTTCATCCTTTTTTGTTGGTGCTCATTAGCCAGATTTAGTATCTAAAAAAAAGTAGATACAAAAATTATTTAAAAATAGAAGAGCAAAGCAGAGTAGAGCTTAATTCTCAAATTAAGAATTCCTACAGAAGTTATAACAGTTCTTCAGTACTTAACTTTGAACATCTTTTGTGTGTTTTTTTCACACACGGTATGAACAAAATTCTTTATTTCACCCAAGTAACAATACTGTTATTTGGCTATGGACGCCACCCACTTTACTAACCTCTTCTGCTACTGGTGTAGACCAAGTGGACTCCAACCCTTGTTTTTTTTTTTTCATGTCTTGAGATAGTTTAGTTCTAACATCAGTTCAGTACAATGTATCTAATTACTCAGCATCTTGATTAGTTATTGTTTGGTCCCTATTCTTAAACTTGAATTGCAGGTGTAATAAAAGTTTTCTCATTCCTAATAGCCAGCGTTATGACAAACGACAGTTATATAATGTGACCAAACGTGAAACGTGCGCAGGCATTTTTGTAAATGACATTGTTATACAGCATTTCAAAGGCACTGTGAGAAAAAGGAATGGAGATGGAATCAAGCCACAGCTTTTAAGTGGCCCCATGCTGACATGGCTTGTCAGTAAGAGAAAAGTGCTCTGGTAAAAACTGCATTATAGTCAAATCTGAGAAAAAACGGTGAATTCAACAAGACCATAAAATAAAACGTAAATAGTATTTCAGCGATTCCACTATTTGGCGAGATGGTGAGAGGATCCTCATTCGCTCACCATGAGATAAGGTAAACAAAGGCCATTAAATTCACTCTCCCTTCCGTACCCTAAGCACCGATTGAATTCTCCCAAAAAAGGCACGCCTGGGCTGATAAGCAGAAGCTGAAGCTGATAATAGACAGGGCTGTTAGGTGCTTTTCCATTTTCCCCCCACACCTCTTTTATCTGTTTCCAAGCTAGAACGCTGCTCCCAAGATGGCCTGAGTGAGCAGCCGTCTGTCTGCTGTTCTCTTTCTGCTGCCCTCTGCACTGGTTTGTCCCTTCAGGCCACATCTCGACTCGCCTTCCTGTTCTCTCTTTGGTGCCATGACTTCACTTCCGTCCTTGGTCACGCCTTTAATAAGCGCTTCGCCACGCGCTCCTTGCCCTTCAGAAAAGGCCGAAGCTACTGATTGCCTTTCTGCGTGAAGAGCCTCTTTCTTCCATCTCAGAGTCCTGGCTGTAAGCCTGCACTTTGTACTTTGATTGTGGGGCTTTGAGATTTGAGACTTTTTTTGGAAGGGTTTTTAAATGTGAAAAGTCTCCCATGTGCACATTTCGGCTCCATGAGCCCATAGTGGAAGTCTTACTCAGCTCTAGAAAGGGGTACAATACTGAAAAAAAAAAGCTGTGAGGTGCATTAGTGAAGCATGAAGTTACACTCAGGGGGCAAGCTAATAAACATGCAGTGTTCTCTTAGTGCTCTTCACACTTAGATTGCATCCAGAGCCTCCTAAGTAAGAATTAGCAAAGCAAATGGCAACAATCCATTTGGATGAATGAGCTTATAATCTAGTGTTAGTTGGGACATTAATAAACCTGCAACACTGTTTGCTTTGTTTTATTCACACTTTGATCACACCCAGGTTCTGATAATAAAAAATTAGCTACTTTACCATATTCAAATGACATTGGCAGTTAAACGGTGCACCAAATCTGAGCAAAATATAAATGTACACAAGTGTTTCAGTATATATTGCTGCTAATTAAATGAAAAATGTATTTGTATGTGGCTAGTTATTTTCCTAGAATCCTTGATTAATATCATTCATACTGAGGTACTTGGTCTTGTGAGGCCTAATAACCCATTCATAATGTGTGAAATGTAAAATATTATGTAAAACATTAGCAATTATTCTTTAATTCATTCATTGTCTGTAAGCGCTTATCAGGTTCAGGGCCACAACGGTACACCCTGGAGGGGGTGCCAGGCCTTCACAGGGCAACACACACCCACACACACACTCACTCACACACTCACACCTACGGACACATTTGAGTTGCCAATCCACCTACCAACGTGTGTTATTTTGGAGCATGGGTGGAAACAGGATCACCTGGAGGAAACACACGGGGAGAACACTGATAGTCACCCGGAGTGGGGCTCGAACCCACAACCTCTAGGTCCCTGGAGCTGTGTGACTGCGACACTACCTGCTGCGTTACTGTGTATATTTAATATATAATATTTACCTCTTGTGTTTTCCCAAGTATTTCAGCCACTTTGTGGTTATAAGAGTACAATGGACCCTAGTGGCTCAGTCTTACCCATCCTGGAAGCTATATTTTAATTAGCCCCAGCTACACAGTAAATTCACCAGTGTTAAATCAAAACTATTAGTGTTAACTTAATTTAACACTAATAGTGTTAATTTAACACTGGTGAGTTTACTATGTAGCATAGTGATCATTAGTAGGGTGACCAGAAGTCCCCTTTTTTAGACTTAAAAAAATGTTCGGGCAGAATTTCACAAATGTCCGGGATTTTGTTTTTCTAGAGCTTACATAGAACTTCAAGAAGCGTTTCGTTCACAAACTAGTCCCACCCTCCCCTACTCCGATTGGTTCGCTTGAGTGAGAAGGGGGAGTGGTGAAGTAGCCTAAAATCTTCTGATTGGACGGTCTGACTGCAGAGCTACCGTTATTGGTCGATAACCTTCTCTGTAAACATTTAATTGGTCAGTCTGCACGTCAGTAGTCCTTGTTTACCACAGGCAAAGCTCATGTACATACCCTCATCTTGAGCAGCTATGCCAACACGTAAATGTAAGTTCTCGGATGAAATAAATAAGAAATTCCCATGTTTTGTGTAGCAAATAAAGGTGTAAAGGACCTAAAAGCACACATAGGTTTAGCTAAGCATACAGCGGCAGCGAGGGGCGAGAGCTCATCACCACCACCCCACCGCCACCCCTCTTTTACTGCATCTCAGATCTGGTCACCCTATCATTAGTATATTTTATGATTTAAAGTGTGTATTTGTGTGTGTATGTGTGTTCGGTTGTTTCAAGATTTGCTATCTTAGCTGTAGTGTTTCTGATGAGAAGTGACCTGACACACTGTCACATGTACCTTATCCTTCTTTGGACAGCTCTGTGCTGTACCGCCTCCCACCTCTAAACCCCATTTATACTTTGAATAGGATGGACACACACACACACACACACACTCACACAGGCACAGACCTCCTGGAAGACTCCTTACAAAAGACGTGGTCTGACTGGTGGTCATCCAGGAGGAAAATTACTTTGACCAATCAATCACCATCAGAAGGCCTCTCCACTCTGTGCTGGCCAATCAATGGCTCACAAAGGGCCACATCCTTTCAGAAACGCCCAATCAATTGCTCTCAAAAGGTGTCTGGTCTTGCATTGTTAGATGGGAAAGCATGTAGCTTCTTTGTCCTCAAGATATCTGCGGTTGCTTAGAAGTACATGAACATTTGCAACAGCGTACCTGGTTTTACATGGTCCACTTATTTCTATGCTCATTATCATATGGGTGCACTTGGTAGGTCTAGATTTTCTTAACTGCTCATCTACCACTGTCCCTCGTCAACCATTTCTTCACTTACAATATCATATGTCTAACATTATCAGAAAGCTTTTTATGAAAACCTTGATTATTAAAGTATGTCTTGATGATCAAGGTGTAGCCTAAATATGCTGAAGATTTTGTGATGCAATATTGACATTTTTGTAGTATTTATAAGAAACATCATACAATGGGATATTTTCATAGTGCCTTACTAATCAATTTTTGTGTAATTACTGGCAACTCTGTGTGTGTGTGTGTGTGTGTGTGTGTTTGTGTCTGTGATGCCCTGTGATTGATTGGTGATTTTTTTTTTTTCTGTGTGTGTTCCTGCCCTGCACCCTACGATTTTCGGAAGACTCGTGACCTTGATCAGAATGAAGTGTTAACAGAAGATGAATGAATAGATGGACAATGAATTTAACTGTAGATCTATAGCCTGCACATATAATGGAAAGTGGACTTGATTAAAATGGCCAGTGGAAGAGTACTTACTTGTGGCATCTATGAAGTTAGCTTTTAGCATGTTCAGTCAAGCTAAATGCAAAAAATGTTCTTTTCATTCATACCCCATTTTCTCATATTACGAATATAGAAATGTTAGTTCAGTGGTGAAGAGGGGCTGTGGGAGATCAGCAGATAAGGATCTGCAGTTGGAGTGATATTTGACCCCCTGAGCAAGAGCCTTTAGCTCTAATTGTTCCAACTGTGCTGTACAAATGGAGGATTATAATGTGGTCAGAACCTGCTTCAAAAATATATGTCAGTGAAGGAGAAGAATCCCCTTTATTGATCCCCTTAGGGACATTCTGCACTTTAATCCAGCCATGGCAGTGAATACACACTAGTGAGCAATACTTAACATACACTAGGGGCAGTAAACACACACACCTTGCTCAAGGCACTTCAATTGTGAATGATTTTTTTTTTCCTGACAGTCCTGGGAATTGAACCAGCCACCCTCTGGCCTCAAACACACTCCTCTAACCGCAAGGCCATTGCTGCCTCCAGCATAGCTTTGAGGAAATAAGCTTCAAAATGAGAGACACACACTAAAGCTTAAATTGGCAATATGGGTACTATGGGTTTATTTGTGTTTATCAAGTTTTCTTGGTAGAAATAATTATATAAGCAATGTGAATGAATGAATTTGTGATGAGTGAGAGAGTGAATGAATTTGTGAAGATAAAAAGCTAATAAAAGAAGACACTAGGGCTACTGAGATGTGTCTATGATGGTTGAGTGCTGTTGTGAAAGCCCATGATAAAGTGCTACAATGTACCAGGACCTTTGGCACAAGAAAACCGCTTCTCCCATTGGGCACTATTCCAGTACCAAGGTTTCCCATTTGATGATACCAACAGAACCCAATGATAGCATGATGGCATGTTTGCCAGTGTGTTTATCACCTGAAGCCAATAACCAAATATTACATTTCATATTTTTCCAGATGAAGACAAAATCACCAAACACAGTTGTCTGACCAATAAAATCAGAATGAGAACTCAATGTTAGTCGATCAGTTGTTTCTTGAAGGAAAACATTGTAAAAATAATAATAAAAAAAAAGCTGCCTAGGAATTATAATTAGCATATATACTATATCTCCACATACCAAGTGGTTCAGTTCATATTTTCACTTTAAACAGAGACTTTTAAGCATATAATTGTCTGACAAATGAGCTTTGTGTATGTGTGGGCATAGCCCAAAGTACAAAACGGATTCCGGAAAGTTGGGACACTAAACAAATTGTAATTAAAAACTGAATGCAATCATGTGGAGATGGCAAATGTCAATATTTTATTCGTAATAGAACATAGATGACAGATCAAAGTTTAATCTGAGTAAATGTAACATTTTAAAGGAAAAATATGTTGATTCAAAATTTCACAGTGTCAACAGATCCCAAAAAAGTTGGGACAAGTAGCAATAAGTGGCTGGAAAAAGGAAATTGAGCATATAACGAACAGCTGGAAGACCAATTAACACTAATTAGGTCGATTGACATGAATGGGTATAAAAAGACCTTCTCAGAGTGTCAGTGTCTCTGTGAAGCCAAGATGGTAAGAGGATCACCAATTCCACCATTGTTGTGCAGAAAGATAGTGCATCAATACTAGAATGGTGTTACCCAGTGTAAAATAACAAAGACTTTTAAGTTACATCATGAAAAGATTCAGAGAATCTGGAACAATTGCTGTGCGTAAGGGTCAAGACCGTAAAACTCTACTGGATGCTCGTGATCTCCGGGCCCTTAAACGTCACTGCACCTCAAACAGTAATGCCACTGTCAAGGAAATAACAGAATGGGCTCAGGAATACTTCCAGAAAGCATTGTCAGTGAACACAATCCACCGTGCCATCCGCTGTTGCCAGCTGAAACTCTACAGTGCAAAGAAGAAGCCATTTCTAAGCAAGCTCCACAATTTCAGACGTTTGCACTGGGCTAGGTGTCTTTTAAAATGGAGTGTGGCAAAATGGAAGACTGTTCTGTGGTCAGATGAGTCATGATTTGAAGTTCTTTATGGAACACTGGGACGCCATGTCATCCGGACCAGAGAGGACAAGGATAACCCCAGTTGTTATCAACGCTCCGTTCAGAAGCCTGCATCACTGATGGTATGGGGTTGCATGAGTGCTTGTGGCATGGGCAGCTTGCATGTCTGGAAAGGCACCATTAATGCAGAGAACTATGCTCAGGTTCTAGAACAACATATGCTCCCATCTAGACATCATCTCTTTCAGGGAAGACCCTGCATTTTTCAACAAGACCACATTCTGCAGCAATCACAACATCATGGCTACGTAGGAGAAGGATCCAGGTACTGAAATGGCCAGCCTGCAGACCAGATCTTTCACCTATAGAGAACATTTGGCGCATTATAAAGAGGAAGGTGCGACAAAGAAGGCCCAAGACGATTGAACAGTTAGAGGCCTGTATTAGACATGAATGGGAGAGCATTCCTGTTTCTAAACTTGAGAAACTGGTCTCCTCTGTCCCCAGACGTCTGAATGTTGTAAGAAGAAGGGGATGCCACACAGTGGTAAAAAATGGCCTTGTCCCAGCTTTTTTGGGATTTGCTGACACCATTAAATTTTGAAACAACATATTTTTCCCTTAAAATGATACATTCTCTCAGTTTAAACTTTTGTTCTGTGATTTGTGTTCTATTCTGAATAAAATATTAGATGTTGGCACCTCCACATCATTGCATTCAGTTTTCATTCACAATTTGTTTAGTGTCCCAAATTTTTTGGAATCTGGTATGTAGTATATCAGACAAGTTAAGCCAAGTATAGCTAGCAGGTGGCTAAGCAGCAGAGAGGCATAAAATGCCTCAAAAGACAATACATCTTAAATTTATTTCCTCTGTGAAAAAGGAAGCAAAAGAGTGATTGGGATGTATTTTCCTTATTATAGACAGTCTGATATCTGGGCATATATACTTACGCTCCTGTACAGCACGACATGGGCTATTTTCCCTTTGTGCTGTTGTGAGAAGACTTGTGAAATGAATGAAAGGACAGCGCCTTTGAAACCACATGGCACAATTATGAAAATGTGCATATTGCTTTTCAAACCCCCATCACCACATCTCGTCTTGTCAACCTGTGTAATCAAGCGCTGACATACAGGCGCATTTCGCATTATGCACCAATTAATATGCAAATACATAGGCCACCAAAGTCAACACCCACTTGCCCCCTACCAGTACCACCACCCTTACAATAACACACACAGTGGTATTCCATTTCAGTTGTATGGATTTTATTTTCTTAATAATTAATTAAAATTATATTTCTCCAGCATGCAGTCCATAATCCAGTTCATAGTTTCTGCCTCACTTGGTTCTTTCCTTGCCCCCAGATTTTGAATAAACATTTCTCTCCCTGTGCTAATCTGGCTAATAAATTGGATAGCGCAGTAGAGACGTGTTTGCTATCGGCTGCGAGTCGCTCCAGTGCCTGTGGAGGGAATAGGAGTGACACACCGGTCACTCAGTTGTGGGTGCGTGCTGATTGCACTTGCATGAGAGCCGCATGAAACCTCCCTCCGTTTTTTTTCTAATGGATTATAATTTATCTGCAGGAAAGAGAGGCTGGGAAAGAGTGTCCAATCAACCCTGTGTGACATTGTGACTGCAAAGCTACGCGCTGGCCAATTTGACTGTGAGGCAGGCTTTTGACTACAGGCCTGAATATCTGAAGTGTGTGTGTGTGTGTGTGTGTGTGTGTTTTCAAGCAGTTTTTTCCTGTATGTGCTGGGTTATAGCATAGCCAAAGCCATTTCTGTAATTAGTAAATATCTTTCTTTGAATTGACCCTTTTTAGGGTAGTGTGTTCTACCCTAGAAACTGAATTTAATTGGTTAAAATCGAATGTCCAGTTTATTTAAAAAGACACAACAAATCAAAATTTCCATTTCTAGTTCTCAGTGATGCTACTTTAGTATCATATTGTGTTGTATGTAAAATAAAAAAAAACGTATTATTAATTAAATGTAATTCTTCTACAAACAATTTATAACACATACTTAGAGTTCCCTATTACCTGAAGGTTCATAAGCATTAGCCTGGACGTTTGTCAGCAACATATAGCACACCCTTAATTTGCATTTAATGAGTTCAAATCAAGTGTTAAATAAATAAGGAGGTAAGGTCAAATTAAGTGATTCCGTTCTCAGCCGGCAGCCGCTCATTGGTTTACAGCTACACCGAACGCCCTCAGCTTTGTATTCACGAAGACTTCTGGTAAAACGTTTCCATTGCCTGGGAGAGAGGTTTCTTTACGCAGGAAAAATACGGGGTTTTACTGTGGCTTGGTGAGCAGGGGATTGCGGAGCTTTTCTGATGTCTCTCCCGAGGCGTAAGTGACGTTTAAGGACAGAATCCTTAGTGGGTTTACATGTCTGTTATGTTTTAAAGTCTGAGGTTTAAATGGTGTCCTTTAAATAGGCTGTGCTCTCTTTGAATTTTACTGGAGTACAGACGACTGAAAATCGTTGTGCTGGTAGTTGGATTAATCTGAAACACAAGTTGGTGTTAACTATGGGACCGTTAGAGGGCGTGCACGTTTGCATGTTCGTTATCGGATCTAACGGAAAACTGTAGCACGTCAGACTCTAACGCTCTTCTGTCCGAATCTGAGTGAGACATTCATACACAGATCATATACACATAAGTCACATTTTCCATCCATCATCTGTAACCGCTTATCCAATTTAGGGTCGCGGGGGGTCCAGAGCCTACCTGGAATCATCGGGCGCAAGGCGGGAATACACCCTGGAGGGGACGCCAGTCCTTCACAGGGCAACACAGACACATTCACTCACACCTACGGACACTTTCGAGTCGCCAATCCACCTGCAACGTGTGTTTTTGGACTGTGGGAGGAAACCGGAGACCCACGCGGACACGGGGAGAACACACCAACTCCTCACAGACAGTCACCCGGAGCGGGAATCGAACCCACAACCTCCAGGCCCCTGGAGCTGTGTGACTGCGACACTACCTGCTGCACCACCGTGCCGCCCAGTCACATTTTCTTTTATCTCAAACTTTCCCCTAATTTTTCAGTTAATATAGAAAAAAAAAGAAAAAAAAAATAAGTCAAAATATATTTTTTTAAACTGTAGTGCTGCACATTAAAACACCACTGTGGTTTAGTCCCTTCATTACAAAAAGCAAAATGTTTTGGAACTGGTCACTGAGCCTGAAGCACTGTCCGTCTGCCCATGCAGGTCAGTTTAGGAGTGTCATCTGTTCAGACTGATGTCAGATTAAAGGTCACGTTATGTACATTGTGTGAACAGCAAAAACAAATAATCAGATTTGAATACAATTGGGCCCATTTTACCCACTGTGTGTGAACATAGACATTGTGTGTGTGTGTGTGTGCGCCTTGCTGTCTATTATGTATTTCTTGGATTATATCACATGTTCACTATGCTACATGGTTATTTATATAGACTGCTGCCACTGATGTTAAACTGCAGGACATCTGTGGCCCGTGCTTAATGAGCTGAAATGAAGTGCAAGAAATCGTACGTGCAAGAAGACAAGCTCGTCTAAATGTGGCTGAAGGAGAAAGAGATTTTCTGATTTCCCTGTACATTTTATGCAGTGACAGTGGAGATGTAGGCTGGCTTAGCTGATGGGATCTTTAGTTCCAACCTAAAGCAAACCCACACACACATACACATACACACGCACACGCTAGTAAGAGCAGAAGAGATTAGAGGGCTTCCCATTTCTTCATTTGCATATTTCTCTGCACATCATTTTTGTTATCCTTTAAGTCAAGTAGTGGCTTCCCACCACTCTTATCATTTCCCCACCAATTTCACTTGCAGAGATTCAGTGAGGCTTTCTTTTTAATGAACTTACCCTCGAAATTCAGCTCTCTTTTTAATTTGAAGCGCGGCCAGCATACTTTAAACATCTATCTGTGTCCCTTCTCTTTCTCTCTAGTACTCTCCAATTCCTTTGTTAGATTCTTCATCCTCTGGCTTGTTCAGGTACAGGGATATCTGTGTCTTTTTTTCTTTCTCACACATGCGCTTTACACACACTTATATGCAAGGATATTAAGGGTCTTGTAGTTGTTGGGTTTCTGCAGAAATGTCAGGGTGCGTTGTAACCTTTCCCCAAGCGCGTTATCTGCCTCCATAGCGAGACGGGTGGAGCGAGGGATGGAGAAGACGCAATGGAATTTGAAAGGTCCCCATCGGAGGCTGGCCCTGGGGCTATCTCCCCTTCACAGTTCAGTGACACTAGTGCCCTGCCGCACACACACATACTAACTTATATATCAGGGCTCTAGCTACGGGGGAGCCTTGGGGGCCTAGGTCCCCTCATTTAAAAGCCAAGTCCTAGATTTACGATTATTAAAAAAATTGTCCAATACCAATGAAAATATTGCAGAATGTAAGCTCATTATGTTCAAAAGGAGCTGAGTTTGCACACATGACCAACAAATGTGACTGTCACACTTAAAGCACCCAGTCCATTTAGAATTCATGCATTCATTTATTGTCTGTAAGCGCTTATCCAGTTCAGGGTCATGGTGGGTCCGGAGCCTACTTGGAATCATTGGGCACAAGGCAGGAATACAACCTCTAGGGGGTGCCAGTGCTTCACAGGGCAACACACACACATTCACTCACACACTCACACCTAAGGACACTTTGGAGTAGCCAATCCACCTACAGACATGTTTATTTTCTTTATAAATATATCTATATCTATATATATAAAACGAATGAACAAATGTGGGGTTGATAATGGAGATAAATACTAGACCCAAGCCCCTTTCTCACTTACTCCTCATGGTAATTTTCCTGACTTTACCCAGAGGAGCTGTGTGTGAATGAACGGAAATATCTATAACAGCTGTACTTGACAATATCTGGACTTATCTGACCGCAAATGTGTGAATAGAGCAGGTAGTGTTCTGAAGAATCATGCTGTTCGTAATGAGTACCTCCCCATGCCTAAAGCACGCTGAACCAGCACGCCAGCTGTGAAAATGCATCTGACCTGGACAATCTTTGGCTATATGTTACATGTGTACATGTGTTTTCTGGAGTACATATGCGAAAATGGCTCATACCTGAAAATGTAAACATGGAGAACGGCAAACTGTCTTTGTTTGCTTATTCACCTGTGGTAACCAAATAAATGCAGATTAAAACCCAGGTTACATAGGCTTGGCTTTTGACAGGTTGTAAGAGCTCTGTGACATGACAGGATTCAAACGTGAGGCTGATTTTCTTGCTGAACAGGTAAGATATTAGATTTTGTATGACTACCTAATAAAATAGGCAGGATATCATTGCTGTGGATTTCGTATATGGTCATTTTCAATTCTGTAAAGCTGCTTTGTGACAGTTATAAAAAGTGCTATATAAATACATTTTGTTTGATTGATTAAATAGTATTAAATAATTATCTTGTTTTTTAACATGTTTTGAAGACATTTTCCTTCACCGATATTTTACACCATAGCAATGTAGAAAGCCATTGTCAGAACAATTAGAATGTTTGGAGTATCAGCCGCCCTGGGCCACCCTGTCCAATATAAAATGTGTTCTAATCATATATAAAGACATCCAGAGAACTGTGTTCATCTTGAGTGATGGTGAAATATTTTGGGGGGTCTTGCTGGCTATTGAAACGATGGTGGAGGAATGGGAATCTGTTTTAAACTGTTGCTGGAGCAACTGCAACTGGAGGATACATGAGTGCATGCTTCACAGGGAGTTGTTCTCTGAATTTTTATTGACATCCCTGATTGCACACTTAGGACAGACAACAAAGGAGAAAGACAAGCAGGCATGGGAAATATTATTTAGAAGTCAGTGAAAGCTCTCAATTTACCGGTCAGTCTATGTCCCCACTCTCACCTATGGTCATGAGCTCTGGGTAATGACCGAAAGAACAAGATTGCGTATACAAGCGGCGGAAATGAGGTTTCTCCGACGGGTCGCTGGGCGTATTCTCCGTGATCGGGGGAGGAGCTCGGAGTAGAGTCGCTGCTCCTTCGCATTGAGAGAAGTCAGTTGAGGTGGTTTGGGCATCTGATCAGGATGCCTCCTGGACGCCTCCCACTGGAGGTATACCAGGCACGTCCAACTGGAAGGAGGCCCCGGGGTAGACCCAGGACACGCTGGAGGGATTATATCTCCCGGCTGTCCTGGAAACGCCTTGGGATCCCCCAGGAGGAATTGGTTGATGTTGCAAGGGACAGAGACGTCTGGGCTTCTTTGCTAGCCCTGTTGCCACCTGAAATGCCCTGAAATGGAAAAGCAGAAAAGAAAATGTATGTATGTATGTCAGTGAAATATTGCTCTTGCACTGTCAGACCAGTCTGGTACTTTTAATGTGGCCAAGAAACGTCTACTATAGCAGGATAAGAAATTTGACTGACACACACAAGCACCAACACAAGTCTGCTATTTTGGCATGACTTGTGGGGGCATTCTTTCTTGTCGGACCAATACCAGAGCCAGTACAAAATGATACACTGGAGTGCTTATATGTGGATGTACAGACAGCCAATCAGAATGCAACTGGCAGAATCCTTAACATACTGAAAGTAACAGATTCTCCATCTAGTTGTGGGCTGAGCGTCTGTGGCTGAGACTAGTTAAATATATAAACCTCATGAGCAAAAGACTACATATATTCCAGTAATGCCAGGATCAGACTACACAAATTTAGCCCGATTTTATCGTATCCGACAAATTTCCAGTGTCTGAATCGAATTTAAGCGTCGGGGGCAAGTAATGGTTGTGTAGTGTGACAAAATTAAAGATCAGCGATGTGGCAT
This sequence comes from Hoplias malabaricus, assembly GCF_029633855.1. Taxonomy (NCBI): domain Eukaryota; kingdom Metazoa; phylum Chordata; class Actinopteri; order Characiformes; family Erythrinidae; genus Hoplias; species Hoplias malabaricus. The sequence continues at coordinate 43,424,220 of NC_089802.1, read as the reverse complement.
CTGGGAACAGTCGAGCATGTTCGAATTTTTTGGATTGTTTTTCCCATATCCTACGGCAGGTTCCTTGGCAATGACCAATAGGAGGACAGAGCGCTGTGTGCATATGTAAACACAGAAAGGAGAAAGAGGGAGGCTGCTGCTGCAGCTGTCAGGTGGAAAATCTAAACCGAGGAAATGCTCTTGACTTTTAACACATTAAGTTCTCTTTGCAGGACAGACAGTCTATACTCTCCTCCTCGAAACACATAGGAATGGGTCCACAATTGTGTTTTCTTCTTCTTTTTGGAAAACAAAACCGTTCAGCAGCACACAGCACTTCTGTAGCCGTCTTGACCTGCCTCCCCGAGAAATTCCAAGACCAAGACACAGCACAAATTTAGAGCGGTAATCTGACATAGTGAACATCGTGAAAGACAAAACTATTGTGTAGTCTGATCCAGGCATATCTGGATGAGGTTGCTGGTAGAAATACATATTTGTCATTTTTGAATCACACAGAATTTGGTACTCGTGATGGGGATCTATGCAGTGGATTTTGCACAGAGATAGAAACAGCGGGCTGTCTAAGTGGACTTGTTGAGCTAATCTAATTAGAGAAGGGAGAAAGAGAGGCAGAATGTTTGTGGAGATGCTGATGAATGTACCTGTCACATTCACAATGTCTCAAGACACTGGCACCAGGTGTGAAGGATGAAGGATTGCTGTGTTGTGGGTATTAGTATCTTCCATAGCAGTTCAACTGCAGATAAATAAAATAAGATTTCAAAGATAATCTGAAAGAAATGGTTCTGCATTTTGTAATAGCTATGGGGTGAGAATAATTTATTACAGCTGTTATGTTAGTGTTATCGCTGGGCTAGATATGAACTTATTATGAATTCTGGGTATAATTTCTGAATAGAAGAATGAACTGGGTTTTTGCGAATCATGATGAGGTTTAGCAATTGAAATATTCATTCATTCATTATCTGTAAGCGCTTATCCATTTCTGGATATCATTGGGCACAAGGCAGGAATACACCCTGGAGGTGGCGCCAGTCCTTCACAGTGCAACACACACACTCACACCTACAGACACTTTTGAGTCGCCTACCAATCCACCTACCAACGTGTGTTTTTGGTCCTTGGGAGGAAACGGGAGCACCCGGAGGAAACCCACGCGGACACAGGGAGAACACACCACACTCCTCAGAGACAGTCACCTGAAGCGGGACTCAAACCCACAACCTCTGACTGCGACACTAGCTGCTGCACCACCGTGCCGCCCTGCAGTTGAAATATGATCAGTATTACAATTTTCAACCACTCTGTTCCTCTCCTATTCATTTTTAGCTATTCAGAAATGTAGCTTAGACAAATAACATAGGCATGATGTGACAATACAAAGAGTAAATGACTTCTGTGGTCTATTCCACCACTACATACACACATGCACCTTAACAACTAAGATTTGGTTCACATACTAAGTTCATGATTATAATGCACAAGGTTTAAGAGGCAGAGAAAAATGTAAATATATATCCTCTAAACAAAATTAAAAAGCTTAATGTAAGAAGGGACTGTCTTTATGATGCTGCGGCATATATTGATAGACAAGGGCAGAATGCAGTTCAGTTTAGGGCTGAAACTAGCAAAAATAATCACCAGATGCTTCAGACTTTCCATGTTGCTAATCTGTCAAAGGCAGGTTGAGTACCTTAACTTCGTCTAATGTGTGCATATAATCACTGTGTCCAATACCAGGCTAATCATGTCTCAGACTAAGCTGCTTGGTAACGTCTCACTCTGATGACGGTTATCTAAGCAGAAGCAATGACGTACCAGGATTTTCACATCTGAATGCCTGATGTGCCATTTTATAATTCATTTATTTTAGGAAATTGTTTGGGAAGATAGTCACAGCCACTGTTGTGTGTGCACCATGTGCCGCTGTGCTTTCATTAAGTGGAGTAAAATAATGCAGATTTTGGTGCAACCTCACTGAGCAGAATAATCATTCTGTTCTCCACAAACATCACAAACCCCAGACATTAGGAATTCATTATTAAGAACACAACAGCTCAGGCATCAGGAAAGAGCAACTTGTACACATGACATGAGTGTCATTGCATTGTCAATGATGTCCCAACAGTCTGTCTTTGTAGGTGTTTATCAGAGTGTTTTTTTTAATGGGGCAATATTCTGCATTTGTAGTTCATTGTTTCCCTGAGGCAGCCTCGTGTTCATGCTTAAAGTTGGAGAGGCTCATTTAGTTTCATGCTTTTAAGAAGAGATATATTGTCCATCGGAATGCATCATAGCACTTGTGAAATTATGATCATTGTACAAATGTTCAATGAAATTTAACCTCTGCTTTTAACCCATCTTTGGCTGTGAACACACGCTCTCACACTAGTGATTAGGAGCAGCGAACACACACACAAACACACGGAGCTGTAGGCAGCCATCCTCAATGCCCAGGGAGCAGTTTGGGGGTTAGGTGCCTTGCCCAAGGGCACTTAAGCCAAATATGACGGTCGTGGGGATCAAATCAGCAACCTTCTGGTACCAAGCCAAACGGTTCTCTAAACATTATGCTACAGTTGTCCCAGTCCATGAGCTAAATTTGAACCAGTAACTTCCTGCACCATAGGCAGATGTGTTACTGCTACAGCACAGACTGGAGAAATACCAATACTTTTAAATCACCACTAATGAAAATCAATTGTTTAATTTTGTAAATAGGTCTGCCCCGGAGATTCTGCTGTAATAATCAGTGATAATTCGGGAGGTGTCTAATGGCAAGTTTAAAAACCTGAGGCTTTGCTCACTAGTTTCACTTGCCAATGTGTGTGTACACAGTGCCACTAAAGGCAGAGTATATGCATGAGTTAAATAGAGCTTCGTGAAGGTGGTGTAATTAAAAGTATGTAGCTGACAAAATGAACTGTGGTATCACCACATTGTGTTGTAAGAAGGCTGTTTTACGCTTCATTTGTACAAGAATGTTTATGTTGTTGAATATGAATATGGGTTGAGTGGCTGTTTTTCTAGGAGTAGAGTGTTCATTTTTTTGTTGTTGGTTTTTTTTACCACAATTTCTGGAAAATAAAAATATCCAATTCTCAAAATTAAAAACCAAATACCTACCCAAAGAATGAGTATCTGAATATCTGAATATTTGGAGTCAGCCCTGGTTGTTAATATATCACTATTTTGTTTATGGTTGAAGGTGAAATAATCAGTCAACACTGTGGCCATGTGTTTGTGTTTTACTGGGTGACATTCTCAAATGGGCAGATTCAGACAGACAGGGTTCCTTAGTCATAAACCTAAGAAACCAATCCCATCAACTTTGAGGGAGGGTTAAACATATTGCAGCAAGCGTTCTTCAGACCAAATGCACTAAAATACCTGTGATCGATTTCTAAGTTTTTTCTAACTCTGTCCTCTGTGCTCTAACACCAGTTGATCATTCTGTAGTTACTGACATCAGGAGAACGTTCACTCAAGGTCAAGAAATTTTGTGAAATGTGCTTCCCTCATTTTCTTCTTCTTAAGGCTCCCTCATTGCCTAGACACATTTTCATGTGTAAAATCCTCAATGTTCTTCTTCAGGATGGTCATTCAGTGTCAATCCACTGATAATCATGCTAATCACCAGTCCTTCCTTGCCATCCCAGGTTTGCCAAAATGGCGTCCCTCTGTTCTACCCATCCTCTGTCTCATCCTGCACCTGCTGAGCAGTTTGTGTCTGTCTTCCCCTCCTCTCCTCACTCCTCCTTTATCACTTGCTTCTTGGAAGCAACCCATGTGCGTCCAATCCGCCCATATGGAGGGAAGCAGGCCGGTTCAATCTGGCAACCCATCTTTTATTGCCAGTTCATAATTGAGACGGTTTTTCTGAACAGGTGAAGTCTGCCAAGCGCAACTAATGGGATCTCTCTCTCTCTCTCTCTCTCTCTCTCTCCCACTGAGCAGCCTTTGCCATTTATTTTAGCAAGAAAGAAAAAGTTTAAAAAATTAATGAAGACGATGCCGTAGGATCACCTAAGCAGAGACTGATTCATGTGTACTGGGCTAAAATATATTCCAGCTCATTATATGTTGTCGCATATGTCTTAAGAATCTCATTTAGTCAGCCTGGTCAGCCGTGAATCTTTTCTCTATTATGCCCTTCACCCTGCGGTCAAGGTCTGCTACATGTTCTTTCATTTCTGCTTTTCTGTTTCTGAGGTGAGCCAAAACTGGATGTTATTGAGTACTGACAAAGTTTCTGACCTGAAATTCCACAGAAATATAAGACTTTCTCCATGATTAAATAATTAAAGGAGGAATCCGTCATTTTCTCTAGTGATCTGTCATGGCCTGTCCCAGTTCTAGCACCTATTCTGTGCTACATCATTGTTTTGTTATGGTATCCATGTGCTTTGGTTCCTGATCCTGTCATTAAGCCATGCCCTGCACCTGTGAGCTGTTAATCAGTTAGACAGAGCTCTCTGTGTGGATTTTTTTTCTTTGGTTCATTACTCATTAGTTTTTCCTAGGTTTAGCCAAGTGTCCATGTTTTTGTGAATCCTGTCTTTGTGTGTGTGATAAACGTCTGTGCAACTAAAGGCATCTACACCCTTGTGTCGCCGAGACAGCGCCTCAGACCTGACGTGATTCTACTTCACATTATGAACCAGCCGTTATACAGTGCCTGCTAGGTTTGTCACAATACACATAGAAATATTCATTTTCACTTATTCAAGGTTTTATTTTAAAAAAACATTCTGAGCCGTATGTCTATTCGAAGCAGCCGTCTGCAGAGCAGGACATACTTTCTGAGGCGTGCTTTAGTTTCATGCGACATCTAGAGACACCGTGTGTAATAGGAATGCTGTGTTACTATGACGATGCCGAAGAAGTGTTTAGAGCTACTGGGGAAACAACGCCATGCTATCGTTTTGGTTTGCCTGGATTAGTTGGATGTGAAATGGCTAGCAGACAGAACAATCCTGGGCTGGAACTACTGATGCCAACCGTGCCGTATTTGGACACTAAAAGATGAGTTCCGTTTTGGTGGTTTGAGACAGAAACATGCAGTTCTCTCTCAGAGCGAGGAGCAGACTCTCCATGGCTCCTAAACAGATAACGTGCTTCTTATTGGTCGTCACCTTTATGTAGCCAATCAGCAACCACATTTATCTGTCCATCATTCCGTGCTGCAGCCAATGGAGTCACAGTAACTCCTACAGAGGGTTGTTTTGGGCGCTGAAAATTAAAGCGCTGCTTTCATATAGAACTTACGTTAGCACCATGTCCCCATTTTTATATATTTATATTTTTCTATGAAACTTTTCTGGTATCAGTCATACTTTCCAAATATACTGTTGTGTTTGTATTGACTTCTTTGACCTCTACGTCAAAAAATGAAATGGGAAATTAAAATCGTTCTTTTTCCATGTTGTAACGAACATGTATGGTATCGTGGAGCAAAAACAGCAATATGGATTGTCTGGTGTTCTCTACTAAGTCTATTTTAAACATGGCCAGGTCAAGTATAAACTGGTTCATTCAGGGATTCAGTGTGATTCTTAATCTCACGTGAGTTTCATTTTGCTTCCATTGGCAGGTAAGAATGACTGCTTTAATCTGAGAAGCCATTCACATTGCTCTGGTGTGAAAATTATTATTGTTATGAATATATCATGTTATACTAAATACTGCTGTATTATAACTCCGAAATATGTAATTTAAATATGTTTTAAATGTGTTCTTGGCAGGCATCTTGAGATGAGGACATCATTCATTTAACTTCTCAACAATAAGAAGGCGGGACAAATATTAAGATAAGGGCGGAGCTACACCATATTACACTGTTAATGAGGATAACCATGTTGCACTTATACACACACACACACACACACACTTACATGTGTTATAAACACACAAATCATATCACATTACATTTATATATGCACACACATCCAATCTTGCATTTAAAAATACACACAGATTAGGGATGGACGATATGGACAAAATTTATATCACGATACGTTTTTTTGTTTCTGTCAATACAGTATAATTCTGATATTGATATGAACAAGTAAACAGAAACATTGCCTTGTCACATTATGTTTATACAGAAGTACCGGTCTGATCACTGTGTCTGTGTGTGTGTGTGTGTGTGTGTATGTGTGTGTTTTCAACCTTAGGACCAAGAGCTAGATATGACCCAATTACCAAACCAAATCTCTATTACACTTGTGAAAGATTGATGTAACATTCAGATAAAGCATCTTAAAGCAGAGTGTAAACACAGCCAAAGAGCCATCATTCACTTCTCATTATCATGCATCTTTGGGAGTGTGTAAGAGAGAGAAATGTCTGAAACACTTCACTCTGTTGAGGTCATGCCATCAGAAAAACAGATGCAGTTTGTTCAAGGACAATCATTGTCTGTTCTCCTCGGTATCCCTTCTTCTGTATCGTTCTGTGTTGTCATTCTGCTTCGCATTCATTTTTTCTCCAATATTCAATTTTCTACTCATCTTGCGTCTTTCTCTCTCTCTCTCTGCCTGCAGACAGTGGGTGAGCACTCTAACTGAGAGACTGGGAGCTGTTCTCTGATTGGCCGCGCTTGGCCTGAGTGTTCACAATCGATTATGGCGCGCCGTTCTCCACCTAACAGCTTCTGTGTGTGCCGTGCTTTTCCCTTTCATACCCCACACACCCTGCCGCACAAATCCCTCACCCTTCTGCCCCCTGCCTCCCCTTCCAACTCTTGCAGTCTGTTCTTTCTCACAGCCATCTTTCTCATCCTCCTTCTCTCAGCATTTCTCTTCTGCCTTGTATTCAGATTGTTCTTTCAGTGTCCTTTCACAACTCTAAAGCAATTACCAGGTCTTCTCTTCACCTTTCTTTTCTTTCTTCTATCTCAGTCCTTATTTATTCTTTACTCTACCATTCTTTATTCTCTTCTCTTCTCTTCTCCTTTATTTCTCATCCCTGATTTTTCTCTACCACTAATTTCTTTTTCTTTTCTCTATTTCTTCACATTTCACCTTTCTTTACTTTTCTTTCTCATCCCTGATTTTTTTTTCTATCTCTACCACTCTAATTTCCTCTCATCTTCTGGAATTCTTCACATTTCTTTTTTTTGTTTTATTTCTCTGATTTATTTTCAGCACGACTCTCATTTCCTTGTTCACACCAATTCACACCAGTATGAATTTATAATATAAGGAAAGCACAGATTTTCAGACAAGAACTGACCCTGTTGTGTATAATGTTTATTTGTCTAATGTGCTATGTAGTCTCCATAAATTTTGGAGGTCTTAGACCACCCCTGGAGTGGCACGGTAATGCAGCAGGAAGTGTCACAGTCACACAGCTCCAGGGACCTGTAGATTGTGGGTTCGAGCCCCGCTCCGGGTGACTGTCTGTGAGGAGTGTGGTGTGTTCTCCCTGTGTCTGTGTGGGTTTCCTCCGGGTGACTGTCTGTGAGGAGTGTGGTGTGTTCTCCCTGTGTCTGCGTGGGTTTCCTCCGGGTGACTGTCTGTGTGGTGTGTTCTCCGTGTGTCTGTGTGGGTTTCCTCCGGGTGACTGTGTGTTTTCTCTCACAGTCCAAAAACACACATTGATAGGTGGATTGGTGACTCAAAAGTGTCCATAGGTGTGAGTTTGTGAGTGAATGTGTGAGTGTTTCGCCCTGTAAAGGACTGGTGCCCCCTCCAGGGTGATTTCTTACCTTGTGCCGGATTGGATAAACGGTTACAGACAATGAATGAATGCACCACCCCTGCAGACTGGGACATGCTGAAGATGTGGGCTGGATCATGGAAAGAAGAAAGAAAGAATTAGCAACAACAAAACAGCAACACAAAAGTATAAATTCTTCTTGCCCTATCTTGCATATTCTTGTCTAGTTTCTCTTCATCCCTTCTTCCCTCATCTCTTCTGATTTTTGTTTTCTCTTTTCTTCTCAATGTCTTGTGTCTTGTTTTCTCTCTTCTTGTCTCTTCTCATCTCTTCTCGTCTCATCTCAGTTTATTGTCACTTTTCATCTCTTTTGTCATGTCTCTTCTCATGTCTTCTTGTCTTAACTCTTCTCTTTAGTATATTGTGATTATGTCAGTAAGGATATACCAAGGTGTATTGATATGTGTGTGTGTGTGTGTGTGTGTGTGTGTGTGTGTGTAAAGACACAGGCCTGCATTATTACACACAAAGTCTCGCTGTGGACCTCCTTCCTTTAGCAGGTTAATGTGGTGTGACAAAAGATAAGGATTGTGGAATAAATACACTGCCTATAGCTGCGCTCTTCTCCCCCTCGCCTAATTTACCAGCTATTAAATTAGCACTCAGCCATTGGCCTCCAATAACGTCCCCTTTCCCCCGGCTCCCACCAGCACTCCTCCCACAAAGGGCCACTCATGTCCCTCTGCTTTTAAGTAACAGAGAAGCATTATGACAATAATGCAGCTTTATCTGGACTAAATGTGCCATGTGTGGCTTGCCTTTCTCCATCGTCCCCGTGCTCCTTTTGTGCGCGTCTCTGTGTGTGCTCCATCTCCACGAGGTCAGCGTGGAGTGAGGAGAATTGCCCGGAGAGAGCAACGAAGAGAATGCTTTTTTTCTATTCTTTTTCTTTTGCTTTGCCACGCTTTCCTTTTTTTCATATTATTGAAAGGCAGTGAACCGTTCCCACAGAAACAGAGAGATGAGCACGGAGAGAGGGCAATGCCTCTGTGTGCCCAGACACAATGTTCTCTCTCTCTCTCTCTCTCCCTCTCTCTCTGAAAAAAAAAGATCATTGTCATGTACACTTTCTGAAAATTTGACTGACTGTGTGCCTCACACATTTTAGGAAAGTCACAGTGTGTTAAAGTGGGTGCACATTGTACGGCCTCCCAGTTCTTTCTCTCTCTCTCTCTCTCGCTGTCATTCTGTCTGTCTCTTGTCCTTTGTCTTCTTCTCTGACTGTTTCTCCCTCAATATTCCTCTTCCCTTCTCTTACTGTCATTTGTGAGGCTCTGGTCCTTTGTCCTTCTCCATAACTCTTTCTTATTTCTCTCTTTCTATCTCTCTCTCTGTCCCTGTTTTCCTTTCTTGTTCTTTGTCTTTCTGTCTGTCTTTCACTCCTCCTGCCCCCCGCCTCCCGTCTCTCATAAATGTGAAACATGAAATATGAAATGTGCTCATTATTGTGTATAAAATACACAATGGAATGTGGACTCCTCACTTAACCCATCTGTGATTGTGAACACAGACACACTAGTGATTATGAGTAGTGAACATGCACACACACAGTGGCAGGGAGCACCTGAGCCTCAGGTCCCATCCACAAGTGTCTGTTTATTTTTAAAAACTAAGGTTTTTGTCTGTGCTTTGGCCTCCCGTTCACACGAAAATGGCTTTCAGAAATGCTGATGTCACACAGTGTTCCTATCTCAAATAGCTTCTAGAAGTACATAAGTCATTAAACATATAAAATATTAAATCATTCATTAATTGCCTATAACTGCTTATCCAGGTCTGGGTCATGGTGGGTCCGGAGCCTATCTGGAATCACTGGGCACAAGGCGCAGTCACACCGTGGAGGGACATGTAAAATATGAACATATTAAATATTAAACAAATCAAAATACATGCAGCTAGCACTAGATTTCAGATTCCCATTTATGAATAAATATAAATGATGTTGTGTTAATATATATAACACACATTTAAAATCTAGATTTAGTAATTTCATGAAATGCGTAGTGCACTACATACGGAGAATGAAGTGATTTGAGAATAAACCACCATGTTTCTCACCTCTCTTTAAGAGATACTGTGGCCCCCTACTGGACTGGCATGATAATGCACAATAATCCGTCAGGATGGGGATAATTTCAGAAACGGCGAGAGGAAAGGAGGCACTTCAGTTGTGGATGTTGAGGGAAGAGAAAGCTCTGTTCCTTCACTACGCCACTCATTTGGCTCTGTGGAACTTAAAAACGTGAGGTGATGTGAAAAGTTGAAGTATTTAAGTTAGAAAATGAAGCAATTACATGACCTCATACATAGCCCTGGATGTGGACCACAAAAGAGTGGACCACAAAAGAGTGGACCATGAGTATGTGGAGGACCAGAGATCGGTTCATGTGAAAATGCTCACTCTCTCTCTCTCTCTCTCTCTCTCTCTCTCTCTCTCTCTAATCATAAGCTCATCAGAATGGGCAGAGGGTTCTGTGGTGGTCTCTGAATGCCCTGATGTGTTTTCTGGCCTCCTATCAAAGTGCGAAAAATTCCCATCTCTCCCGTATCTCGCTCGCCCGCCTCACCTACACACATTTAACATGGCCTCCCATCTCCAGGCTTTTTGTCCTGTGTTCCGGCTTCACCATTTATCATACAGGCACTCTCCAGTCTGCACTGTGGTCAGTCAAAGCCACACAGTATATACACTAAGACAGACAGCATGCACCAGTGAAATTTCTTAAGGGGCTTTGGGACGGCGAGTAGATGGAGATGGGGGTCTGTTCTCGAAGGAGAGCATTATCTTTTTCTCTGATTCCTCTAACAGCACATCTCTGGCTAATACCCAGGCGCCTGGAGAAGGTCACTGAAAAACAATGCACCTTGAAAACCCCCACTCTTTGAAAGAAAGATGCATATAATGTTTTTTTTGGCTTGATGTTTAGTTCTAGGATATTCTTTAGTATGTGTACATTCTTCAAAATACAACCATTGAGTTGTTAATGCCACTTTCACACTAACTTGTTTGTAACTAGGTGTTCCAGTCGCCGACTGCTTTTGGAGATCAGCGTGTGTTTGGTGTTGGTTCAGTTGCCGTGTGTGGAGCTATGAAAGACATGATCTGAGAGCACACCACCAAGTGCTTGCCAATGCCTTGCAAATGCCTGCCAAACATCTAGCAGGTTTAATATCTGGATCTGTCTGCAATTGTAAATCCACTGGTGTGAAAATGGTTGTCACTGGACGTTATGCAGTGACGAGTGACAGCCAATGACAACACAAAATACAGGGTGAGGGGAAAGAACTACACTGTCTGCGCTGTCTCTTGGTCCTGTTTTGTATTTTGTATCTGTCTTTTGTAATTATTGCACTGTAGGCTGTTGTCTGCACTTGTGTTTTGTGTTGCACCATGGTCCCTGAGGAACCGACTTTCATTTCACTCTCTACTTGTATACAGCTGAAATGACAATAAACCCTCTTCAATAAACGTAATATAGTTTCTATCAGAATACATATGCATACCCCAAGGCTTTTCAGTAACACAAGCAAGCAGCGACGTTTTCATTGCAAAAATATTTATTTAACACCAACTCTCTATGCAGAACAGACAATCCCTGCTGCCTGCATGTCCTTACCCATTTTCTCATCCGTATTCTTTTCATTTATCACGTGTGCTTTCACTGGATATCAGCACATAAATGTAATTCTCTTGTTTCTGGGAATTTGCAAGGAATAAAAAATAAGGCACCTCACACAGGGTTTTTCTGACCAAATGTATTTTTGTAAACCGTACAGATTCATTGAGTTTCCTCACATTTGAAATGATCATGCAATTCGTGATCCTGTGTCGCAAATCGGTTGTGAAGTGTATAACCAAAAACACATATATCCCCAAAACAAAACAAAAAAAGATTCCTTTTTCAGCAGTAACACCAATGATATCACTGAAATACTAGACCATGAATTCCTCAGGGTACACTCAGCTATCACTGTATATTACTGTTGATAGAGTCTTTGCTATATGTCCTTTAGTATAAGTACAATGCTCATGGGCTAGAGTGTGTCTAAGTGGTAGTAAATGCAGGCTACTGATGCACAGTACTGTATTACTGTGTGGGTAAATGAGATAAAAAATATGGAAGAAAAAATCTGTGCATGTTTCATGTGAATGGTAGAGAGAACAAGTGATGCCAACAGAACATGAAAGAATGTTGCCATGAATAACATCCTACAGAGCAGTGCCTTGTCTGACTCCAATTTCATTAGATTCCAATTTCATTCAATTTTATTACTTTATTTCATATTCAGTTTTGGCATTCCACCTTAAATGGTGGAGCAGTTACGTTCTGAGTCCTGACAGGTAAGTCTTCTTTGGACTCTTGTTGCAGGACTGATGTTGTGTTGAAAGGTCATACAGATCTGTTGTGGTGTCTATATGAATGCCTTGTATCGGTGTAGTGATGTAGGGTGGCGAGGTTTGATTACAGTGGTGGTAGCAGTTCTTTCTCTGTCAGGAGGCCCAGTGTTGTGCTGTCAGGACCTTATTGCTGATGGTTTGTTAAGCTTTGTAGAGCATGTCAGAAAATCTATAGAAAGAGTAAGATTAGGCATTGCACTGGATGACTAGTCAAGTTTTCTACCATAAATAGCACCTTTTTTGTCCCTTAAGGGGGTTTGGCAGAGGCAATAGGCCAGGACTCTGTGTTTCTGTGTGAGTTAGAATGCATTCTCTGCATTTTAATGCTTGTGTAGCCATTGTAGTGCCACAAAATATAAAAAAGAAATGGCTCACATGCCACAGAAGAGATTTCATTACAGTAACAGAATGTGCTTTTCCACTGCATTGTACTCTACCCGACTTGGTTGTAATCTGCTTAATTTTTTTCCACAGTGAATTTTCCTCGGTGAATTTTAATACACAGTCAGTGGGCAGCTGTGACCTAACGGTTAGAGAAGAGGGTTTATGACTGAAAGCTTGTTGGTTCGATTCCCATGGCCGGCAGGAAAATTGGGGGCGGTGAGAGTGAAGGAACAGCCTGTCCTGCTCTCTCAGTCCACTGCTGAGGTGCACCAAACCCACAACTGCTCCCTAGGTGCTGGGGATGGCTGTCTGCCGCTTTGGGTGTGTGTGTGTCTGTTAAATGTGGAGGACACATTTTGTTGTATAATGACAAATAATTGCTCTTTGCTTTAAAGTAAGTGCAATTGTGGATGTGGTTTCCAAAGCCTGTTAGAGACAGAGTTTTGAAATGTAACCGGCTACACTTTTGGGGGAGCAATTGTAGTGGAAACTGAACCACACACAGAAAGTGGTTTCTTGGTCCTAGTTTAGGAATCACTATTTTAGATTGTATTTATATTTACATCATTTAGTAGATATTCTCCAGGAGGAGTCTTGTCCAGGTACTCTTAATGGTGTGCTTACCCAAGCAGGGAACTGAACCCTGATCTGCTGCATTGAAATCAGAGATTTTGCCCATACACCACTAACCTTTTTATCATAAACAGTATACAGTCCTCAGGAGAACAGTCCTTTGAAGACTCCTGCTCTCTCAAATAAAACAGTCTAACTGCCACTGTAGTGATGTCACCAGAATGTTTTGTCCTCTTGCAGCTTTGGCAAAAAAAACCTATAGAAAGTGATAGTTTAATTTCTTTGTGAAGGTTGAGGAGATGTTTCCACAACCTCTAGAGAAATTATGGACATTTAAAACAAACTTTAAGACAAACTTCCATCAGGGACATATAGGTCTGTCCAAAAACCTAGTGAGCTGCCTAAGTAGGCTGACTATGTAGACAACTGTTTAAGCAGGCAGCATTTTAATGGTCAGATTGTGGCAAATTATTGAGATGTTTTATTCATTCATTCATTATCTGTAACCCTTATCCAGTTCAGGGTCGCGGTGGGTCCAGAGCCTACCTGGAATCATTGGGCACAAAGCAGGAACACACCCTGGAGGGGGCACCAGTCCTTCACAGGGCAACACACACATTCACTCACACCTACGGACACTTTTGAGTCACCAATCCACCTACTAACGTGTGTTTTTGAACTGTAGGAGGAAACCAGAGCACCTGGAGACAGGGAGAACACACCAAACTCCAGTCAATCAATGAATGTGTGAGTGAGTTACCTGCCTGTTCTATTTCATTATGGAGAATTGCTATTCTGATGGTACTGGCATTAATTACAGTGTCTCAAGTGAGGAAAAATGAGATTGAAACACTTTTCCTACACACAGAAGACCAGCCACATTAATGCCAGACACATGTATTGGGCTTCATTAGCGGAGACACCTGTTTAGAATTATGGCAGGTTGCTCCAGACACTGTTAGACCCCATAAACCTATAGGGTGCTCATCACTTTCAACTAATGATGCATGCTATTGCGGTGTCTCTCTCTCTCTGTATGTAGAAGGTCATGAAAAGGCCAGCAGGACTTTTATAGACCGTGATCATTTCTCTTCAGTCCCTCATCCTTTCTGCACATTAACACTTACCATTGCTATTAAAAAAAAAAAAAAAAAAAAAAAAAAACGGGATTTTTTTCAACCTCAGGGGAAAAGTCAAAATGATGCTGATTATATGGAGATTTACATTATATTCCCTAAAGTATCCACGTTGCCTTTCATTCATTCATTCATTCATTCATTATCTGTAAGCTCTTATCCAGTTCAGGGGCGCAGTGGCTCCAGAGCCTACCTGGAATCATTGGGCGCAAGGTGGAAATACACCCTGGAGGGGGCGCCAGTCCTTCACAGGGCAACACACACTCACACATTCACTCACACACTCACACCTACGGACACTTTTGAGTCGCCAATCCACCTACCAACGTGTGTTTTTGGACTGTGGGAGGAACATTGCCTTTCAAATGAATGAATATAAATGTTTAAAGTGGTAACATTTGCATGTGAGACTGAGACCTTCTGGAGCATCCGCACAAGGTCTCAATTCCCAATGATAAGTGTCAGCTAGAGGTATAAAAGCTCTCAGCTCTAGCCAGTGGAGCAGTGGATCTATGTTCCCTTTGGCATGAGTGGGAGTGGCGTTTCTTGTTCCAGAACTAATGATTCAACATTAGTATCTGTACTCAAAAAACTCAACCAAGGTGGTTGTTTGCCTTACAAAATAAAAATATACTTTTTTTTTTTTTTTGGGTGAATAAAATGTGTTTAGTTCTGGTACAACAAAAATGATGTAAACTAGTACAATATCTCATTCACTGGCTCCTACTGAGCATGCTCAATTCCAAACGGGAATGAGGAGCAAGGAGAAACAAGGCTGCACAGGCGCAATTTCACTGTAGCGGGCTGAAAACTGAAACTGTCTCCACAATAGATAAGGTAAGATAGTAGATGTATTTGTACCTATAAATGTCTGCAATATAGGCTTATTTAATTGGTTTATAACTTTAAATGTTGATTTTTAGCCTGTGCTGCTGAAAGTAATTCCCTATTTTAAAACTATTTTTAACATTCAGATGAAAAAAACAACCAAGCAAATACATCCCCATGTCCTAAATAATCACCTCTCGTTCATGGTAAACAATTTTAGTTTTTTTAGTTTTGCAGAATAACCATTTGCATATTTGCCTTTGTTGTGTCATCAGTAATGTTTTCAGTGTAGTTGCTGTTCAGAATTTTGATGTGGTAACCAATAGTAAAGGAGATTATAAGCAGGGCAGTAATGACCAGCCTTTGCCAGGGAGTGATATATTTGGAGCTTACAGTTTAATTGCAAATATTTCAACTTAAGCTTTAGTTATTTGAGCTGTATCTCATAATGTGAATTATCATGAAAACCACCATGATGTATTTTAGGACATTTGTTAACTCTAGAATCACTGAGCATCACAGCGACCCTTTACAAAAAAGATTTAAATAACTTGCACCTATATTCTTTTTTTTTTACATATTCCACATCATCCGGCTTTTGGAAATGGGGACATAGGTATATTTAATAATCACATTGACTACTTTTGGTTAAATTTATTATATTGAAACGCCATTGCTCTTATACCATTGTATCATTTAATACAGTGTTTTATCCACCTCAGAATGACATCTACACCCGAAGAGCATTCATGGCTTTGTACACCTACCTAAATGATGACCATGAGAAACTTGTGAAAGGATATATGTTAAGGTCCATGTTAACTGTTGTGAGCATCGTTGTACCTTTAAATAAAATATTATACCAGACACCAGTTTTCTAGGTGAATCTACTTTATCCCTATTGTGTAATCTGGCACATCTATCCAGTGCCCTTGTGGTTTTATTCACAGAATTAAAACTACAGTGTGCTTTCTACTCAATGTGTTTTTCAGTTCCCCAAAGGGACCATTCAAGGGACCAAGCAGTGTCAGTGCCTTGCTAATGGCATGATTTGTTGCTGGTATGAGTGAATGAAGCAAACCAGTTAGATAATGTGTTAGAAATGGTGTTGTGTTTGCTAAAAATGTATTTGTTCATATGCGATACATTTCAACAGGACACAGTTGCACATGGAGCAGTTATGAGACTTTGGCGTCACTGAGGGTTTGGAGATCCGCCATGAACTGGCGAACAACGTGGTTAACTATGCAACATTGTTGGCCTGATATTGCCTCAAACTTCGCTACTCACAAGAACTGAGAAGTACCTTCAGACTGCTTCTGAAGATTATCATGAACAAGAAAAAGCTTCTACAATAAGTAGTTTTGCAAGAGGGACCCAAAACACATTTTAACTGCCCATATGCATTAATGGCTGGTTACTTGTAGGTTCTCAAACATACATGTATTGGCTATATATTGTTGCTGTTCAAACAAATACTCTGAATCTCTCAAAAGGTTATCCTGAGAGTGTTGAATGCTTCCTGTAAAAAAAAAAAGATTCTCCTTGCTCCACAGTTCTGGTTGGAATTGAGCGTGCTCCGTAGGATCCAATTAATGTTTTGGGACATTTGGTTTTAAATAAAGCTGAGGGTTTCTTTTTTTACATTTGTTGTGCTGTTTTATTTTCTTTAAGTTAGCTCTACTTAACTGAGTTGGATGGAAATTAAGTGCTTTATATTAAATATGTAGAACTAAGGTTTGTTGCACTAGCAAAAACAAATTAGTTTAGTGAAGGTCAATTCAATTGAACTGACAACTTATATATGCATTCAGTCAACATATATAGTTTTGGTTGGAGTTAAGTTTATATATGCTGATTCTACTCAGTTTGTTTAGATGGAAATGTGTGGCATAATTAAATTAAGTTTTTCCAACAATTTATTTTTTTGAGTGCGCCTAATCGCCTTGTGGCTGAAGATCATCAAAGCTTCACAGCAATTTTTATTTATTTATTTGGCCTTTAATTTAACTTGTCAGGATATTAAGGGGGCATCTATTTTTGTGTTTGTTTATGTTCAGAAGCTCCACGTCTTTTAAGGTGGAAAGGTATGTTTGAGAGGGAAACAAAAACGACTTTTCGTTTAGTACGTGGCTGAAGTGTAACTTGTTCAGTTTTTATTCACTGAATGACCACAGATGAGTGTTGTTTAGATTTGCAGCACATTCTGTAACGCAGTTAATGAATTTGGAAACCTTTCCACCTTAAGTGATCTGAAACAGCAAAAATACGTCGATATTACCTCATCTTGGTTTATGCTTTTCAATGTTTGGAGTTCCCTACAGATGCCTTTTCTTTTCCCTGCCATGAGCTGAAGCGAGACTTTTTTTTTTTTAAACCTGTTTACTGACACCAGGTCTTATTTGATCAGATACAAGCATGCAAACAGACTGGAGAGCAGCAAATGGTGAGGAAACATCCTCAGAATTTTATCAAAATGTTTTTTTTTTTTTTTTTGATGTAGCCTTCAAGAATAAGAATTCTTATTTACAGTTTTCTTTAAAATTATACATTTTGAAAGGGGCATTTCCGGCAAACCATATTACAGGCTTATGAAGCAAGCATTTGGAGGCAGATCTATAAATGATGTCAATGTAGTATAATCATTTAGATAAATGAAACTGCTGATGTGAAATAAGGATGGTCTCTATATAAGACTTACTGTAAAGTAAATGTAAAATTTTAGTTTTATAAATTTTAGTGTGTGTGTGTGTGTGTGGGGGGGGGGTGTTCTTGATTAAAGAAGTGTAAAATGTTTATTCAGCG
Organism: Hoplias malabaricus; assembly: GCF_029633855.1. NCBI lineage: Eukaryota > Metazoa > Chordata > Actinopteri > Characiformes > Erythrinidae > Hoplias > Hoplias malabaricus. The sequence goes on along the minus strand of NC_089802.1, from coordinate 43,406,370 downwards.
GGTGTCTATAGTCACAATAACATACAGACACCATACAGAATATCACTAGCATATCAAACTCTTGTAATTCCATTTTGCAGGATTTTATTATTATTATTTTTACATTGTTAGGAATACCAGCAGCACATTCTGTGAAGGGTTCATGCTGAGTGGACAAATATAAATTGTATGTTGAAATTAGAAAATAAACAAACCTATATAGGTGAGAATTAATCCATAAAATTAATATACTCATTTTTCATTAGTGTTGAGAGAAAAAAAAAAACACTTAACATGTAACACATTTCTGTTAACCCCAAAAAAGTCAATATTACAATATATAGTTAGGGAATAAAGCATTTAAATTATTATTGCATGCAAATAATTGGACTTATGACTCCAAATTTGTGATGTGTTTCAGCCTTCCTTTAAGTTATATTTTAGATATGAGGTTTTGTTACATCACCCTGACTGTGCCATTAATAAATTCACCTGATCTCAGATAAGGAATGACACACAGAGTTTAAGAACACCTGGTGGCCTTTACACTATGTAGACTTTTCATGAAGAATTGACCAGTACAAATGTTCCAAAATAAGATAACATCCAAGTACAATGCGCACACAAAAACTGTATAATGAAAGGTTAAAAGGAAAGAAGTCTCCTACAAAGTTACCGTTTTGGAGATAAGAAGGTATTTTGTGACCATATGTATGTGCACTAAAGAAAAGCTGACTTCCTTTGTATGGATTTGGAGCTTGCACTATTGACGAGTCTCCTCCAGCCCTTAAGGTCTCTTGTAAACAGCTTTAGGCTTAATCAATAGCAGAATGGCAATCAGGAGAGTCACTTAGCTTTCAGCTAATAGCATTGCTTCTCATTAACATGCATTCATTAAAGCTGTAGCAGCAGGTGGCCAGCCGGACTGGACTGTAGGACAGTGTGTCTTCTTGTCAACAACAGACCAAATAAGGGCAATTTTTTAAAATCGTGTTTATTTATGGAAAAAATGAATAGAATTTTCACACAAACATGTTCCGAAGCTTTGTTTGGAAAGCTTTGTTTTAATTCATCTCTCTTTCTCTCTCTCTCTCTCTCTCTCTCTCACTCATAAACACACAGATCTTCTGAGCCGAGGGATCTTAACATTGGTCGCAAAACGGCTATCTGGGCTTCCGCTGACATTGAGCCAGGGGAATGTGTGTAATCAAATAAAATTATTACCCAAATATCACTCATAAGGTTTGTCCCAAAACCTAGTGAGCTGTTTAACTAGAGAGTATTTTACATCATAATGTGCACGCTCCCAGCACGTAGGCTGTCCCAATTCTAAGATACCGCCTTATACTGTCTACTAAGATATCTTAATCTGGTAGAAATTTAAGGCAGCATCGAACCCTTCCTCAGCAAAAGCAATAATGAAATACCAGAAAACTACCGTCTAATTATTAAAATTGCGATAAAAATGTGAAATTAGAATCCACCTGAAACACTGAGGTGACGCTAGCCACTGAAGTGAAATACACCGTGTGGTGGGCAAGAAAAAGCTGTGACTCTCTTGCTTTCTAACAAGAGCCTTTCAATAATCTGCCTCATGATGTAGATGACTGTTAGAAAGCTGCCTACTAAAACAGCTCTCTATGGAGTCACTGCCTACCTAGGCAGCCCAGTGGGTTTTGGGACAGATCTATAATATTACAACCATAAATTGTAACCTTGGTTTTATTCTATCTCTTTTAATCACACAGACAGAACCGACAGAAAAGGAATTATTACCAGAATCGATGTTCAATGCTAAAAAGTGTGCTAATCCTGCTAAAGCTAGCAGGCACTACCACTCACTCTCATTTATCACTAACTCTCCAAAACCTGATTATAACATTCTGCTCAACAAAGCTTGGGTTCCACAGACACAAAGTGTAACTCTAGCCATTTCAACTACAAAGCAATCACAGAAAAGCACGTATTACCAGAATCGATGTATAACGTGAAAAAGTGAGATAATCCAGCTAAAGTTAGCAGCCGCAAACCCTGGCTCAGTGCATGGTAAATCAAATAAAAATTATTTGTATAGCGCTTTTCACAACTGATGTTGTCACAAAGCAGCTTCACATAATTCCAGTAAAGGCAAAGTAACTCTCAAGAACCTGATTATAACACTTTAATAATCAAAACATCTCTAAATAACACACTCCAGTGTGTATTATATACAAAAAATATTTTATAAAATAAAAACAGCTACACAAATGCTCAATTCTTCAAAGCCTCCAAACAGGTTGATGTAGTTTATTCCCCAGTAAATCTGCAGTTTTAATCTCCTTGTTTCTACACTAATTGTCAGTTTGATCAACTCCACTATGTATGTGTACTCTATGTATTCTCTAACATATTTGATTAGAAATTTTCACCGCGTTCTTCAATGATGTGCACCCATCTTAAGATCGCCACAAAGTGGTCATGTGCATTATATGATGTGTTTTTAAACATTGTGTCCACTCTATTGCCCATGTTTATGGCCACGTTTTCCACCTGTTCTACTTGACTCTACACAGCTCTGTTTGCTTGGCTCCTAGTTGGTTTTCCAATATCAGGGCTCTGCAATGTTTACTTTTCATGTTTAGTCCCTACTTTTGATTGTGATATATGTAATTTAAGTTGTGTTGTTTGTATAAGTCGTGTGTAATGTATTGTACTTGTAATAGAGCCATTGTGGGACACCAGACAAATTTCAGAGAACTCTATTGTATTGTACTCATCTCGCCTGTGACCAGGTGCCAGATTTGCCTATTGCAAAAGCAAAAGACCAGAGTATAGCAAAGCAGAGTCAGACAGGGTCCATGCAGTGGAAAAGTGCAGGCACACCTACCTTGTTGGTACCTGCTGTAGAAGCAAAGTCAGAGACAGTAGCTCACCTGTTGCTGCACAATTTGTGTGTAATCCTTTATAAGTTGTGAACTATCATCAGTCTAGCAGTGACACTGAGGGCTTTAAAAAAATCTAGCAACCCTGCTGTGTCTGATCTAGTCGTACCAGTGCAGTACATATAGTAACACATCTCCGCCACATCAGTGTCACTGACTGTATTCTACCACCCAAATGATACTTGCCCTCTGGTGGACTTGACATTTTAAGATCAGGGTGAAAGTGGGCTAAAACACGTTCAGACCAACATTTGGAATACAGTCTTTAACTGTAGAACCACAAACTACACCTTTATGATTAGTGGACCTGAGAGAATGGACAATGAAGGTCATTTTAAAGTTTATATACAGTATTAATACATTAACATATACGTATATATACATTTCCACAAAGCTTGTGTTTTTATTACAGTTTATATTGACATGTTGTTGCTGTTCCTGTGGGGATGGAGCTCCAGGTCTGAGCTGCAGATGAGTCAGAAACAGAAAACTGGAAATAAGGCAGGTGTGTGTACACAGCACATTGATATAACAAAAGATTAGGATCCAGCTACATGGCTGTTTGCTAATAACTGTTACAGAATTACAGTCTATTGGAAAAATTAACATCAGAGACAATACTAAAACTAAATCTATTTCAGGTATTTTTAGCTTTAAAATACATAATTTGTGATCTTTTGAATTTAGTTTATAATAGAACATTGTTAATAGCTGTTGTTACTTAGACTTTTCCTTTTTCAAGTAACTATCAGTATTGTTTTTAGGTTTTGTTTGTTTAATATATAATCAAATTATATAATCATTTAATGTAGATTCAGAATGTGTGATATTGTTAGCCCTCTGTGTTTTTTTATTGTGTGTGTGTGTATGTGCGTGTGTGTGTGTGTGTGTGTGTGTATAATAGGTACCCCTGTGCTAATAAATGTTTAAGGTACAAATAACTATTTTCATTTCTCTAAACTGACATTGCGTACATGCAACTTGAGAATTCTGTTTTCAGAAATAATTTTTACATATTCATTTTTAAGAGGCTACAATAACTGGCGTATATTTTAATTCCACACTGGATATTTTAGATTTGCATTTTACTTATAGTTTTCTTTTAAAGTCAGCTTCAAATACAACCAGAATTCAGTGCAAATTCTTAGTCTCGTACTGACAGTAATTTGGGCTATTGGTGCACTCTGCTTAATGGTAGTTTGCTTTTCTTGTTCTGTTCTGACTCTAAACAAAGATTCCATTTACACTTGGATGTTTCTGGTGATGAGTATATAAGCTACATTCTAAAATGGTTTTAAGCACATGCATTTACACTTGGTAGATAAATGCCTCTCTGCTTAGTTGGATTGAAATATCCCATTGGTGCACAATATCCAGTTCAGCTCATAGTAATCAATCACCTCGGCTGTTTTTGCTTTTTCTCTGAGTATTGATAGTTTATGTTCTTTGTAGTATATTTTACACAGAAGTTTCTGTCTGAAATAATAACCCAGTTTTGTCCAAGCTCCTTGTGGACAAACACATAATTAGCCATTTCCAAGTCACTGGTCATGTGAGCTGTGATGAGCTGTAAAGAAGGGTGTTGGTTGTATTGCCCGGGGTTTTGGCTGTTCAGTGTGCCTTGGAGACATGGAGCCTGTAACATTTTTGTCTAAAATGCATCACATCAAGGAGGAGGAGTTGAGAGTTGACAGTGAGTGTAGAAACAAGGAGGTTATCATAATGTTATGGATGATCGGCGTGTGCTGCTTTTAGATTCTACTCTAAAGGATCTACTTAAGAGTCTTAATTACAACATGACATGCAGTTAAGTGGCTTTTGGTCAGGGAACAATGGATGCCAATGAACCTCCAATTAAAAATTATCTTGGTGGTCACCATGATGTTTTGTTATTGACACGCCTTCAACTCAGAAGGTGGTGGCTAATCCCACTAGTAAAATGACATTGTGGTGGCATTTGTCTGCCATCGTCTTTTAAAAGAAATAATTCTAACAGGACTTGAAGGTATCAGCAGCGACCAGATGTCAAAGAACTCTGCCAGTGTTTTCTAAATGTTGTCTAAACTAGCAACAGTTGCTAAGAAGTGTGCACTTGTAGGTGGAGCTTGGAGACATGAAGAGGCAGTTGACTTCCACCAGGACTCTTATGTATAGCACATGTTTGTGTGGGAAGATCACTGATGTGAGGACACCAGGTTTATCTCATCCTACATGACTTCTGTTGCGCTCTCTCTCTCTCTCTCTCTCTCTCTCTCTCTCTCTCCTCTCTCTGAGAGGTAATCACAGTGTGTCAATGTGCCCTGTTCTAATTGGCCTGTCACTCTCCATGTGCTGGCGGGGAGGGGTCGGCCTTTGTGTGGCTGCCATGGCGACCGGCCGAGCTAATGAGAGGGAGAGTGCTGTGACTAATGACATCGCTCCATCCATCTGAAAATGAAGCAGAGCAAGACACACACACACACACAAAATGTCACTTCCTCAGCTTATGTCAGCACCTCTTGCCTTCTGAAGACAGATTGCAGCATATCTGTAGCATATTGTGCCACATTTGCTTGTTATGTGTGATTATAGACTGTTTTCTTGGTCTCTCCAGGTCCTGGGAATGTCTCCGTATAAATGTGGAATCTCCTAATCCAGATTAATAATCTCTGTCTGCATGGCTAATCCTCATTATGTGCTGTATACAGTTGACTGTAAGTGAGACAGATGGTCCTCTGCTATCTTTACATAAGATCCGCATTAACCATACGGCCCGCAGTCATTGACATGGAGAATTATGGTCTTAACTGATAATGTTGATACTGGAGCATTATAATTAACAGTAGAAGCCTGGGATTTCTTTTAGTTATTTTGGTCCATATCTATTCCGTTTCTCAGAGCCAGATCCCGGATTTGTTTTTGCTTTTCCTTTCCCAAATATTTGATTACATGGATGACGGAACTGGCTCTTAGATCACCGTTTTGTGTTGAGAAGCTTAATAATAATCATCATAAACGCTTAAATATTGTGTTTATATGTGATTTTTCTGCTTTCCGTTATCTTATTAGTGTTTTCTGAAGTCAATGTTTCTTATCTGGTGAAGCAGCCCAGACAAGCCTACGCACATTTGGGTAGTATGACCTAGGCTGTTAATTTCAAGACATAATGAAAACCATAACAAATGAATTTATATAACTAGACCCCCAAATTTTTTTGGGGGGTGGGGGGGCGGTGGGATGTTTATATAGTATCATTAAACATATAAAACATACACTGGAGCAGCAGGTAGGTGTCGCAGTCACACAGCTCCAGGGACCTGGAGGTTATGAGTTCGATTCCTGCTCTGGGTGACTGTCTATGAGAAGTTTGGTGTGTTTTCCCCGTTGCCCCGCGTGGGTATCCTCCGAGTACTCGGTTTCCTACGAGTGCTCTGGTTTCCTCCCACACTCCAAAAACACACATTAGTAGGTGGATTGGCGACTCAAAAGTGTCCATAGGTGTGAGTGTGTGAGTGAATGTGTGTGTGTGTTGCCCTGTGAAGGACTGGTGCCCCCTCCAGGGTGTATTCCTGCCTTGCGTCCAATGATTCCAGGTAGGCTCTGGACCCACCACGACCCTGAACTGGATAAGTGCTTACAGATAATGAATGAATAACCATACACTATATTGCCCAGTAAGTATTCACTCTTCTGCCTTCGCACACATATGAACTTGAGTGACATCTCCTTAATCCATAGGATTTAATATGTTTGAAGGCTTTCCACAAGGTTTTAGGAATGTGTTTATGGGCATTTTTGTCCCAGAAGAACATGATGTTGAAGAGAAGTCCTGACTCGCAGTCTCTGCTCTAATTCATCCCAAAGCTGTTGTTTCAGGTAGAGGTCAGGGCTCTGTGCAGGCTGGTCAAGTTCTTCCACGCCATCTATCCACCTTGCTTTGTGCACTGGTGCACAGTTATGATGTTAGGCTTGGATACAGCTGCTTAGCCATGAAAAACCATACCATGAAGCTGTCTATGTTATTGAGCTAATCTGAAGGCCACATGATGTTTGGAGATCTGTAGTGATTGACTCTGCAGAACGTTGGTGACCTCTGTGCACTATGTGCCTCAGCATCTGCTGACCCCATTCTGTCATTTTACTTGGTCTGCCATTTTGTGTCTGAATTGCTGTGGTTCCCAATTGCTTCCACATTGGTATAATACCACTGACAGTTGACAGTGGAATATTTAGTAGTGAGGAAATTTCAAACGTGACAAGTAGGAACAATTTGACTGAGATGTAAACTACATGTAGCTAAGGGGCAGGTCATCAGAGTGGTACGTCAGAAGAATTTTGGAAGGTTGGATGCTGTTATTGGTTTAGCATCTATATCTTGCACCAAAATGCTTACTTTAGCTTTTGCAGAAACTAATTTACAGTCTCATGCAAAAGAGTAAAATCTTGATGGACTTCTATTCACATGATTACTACCACAAGTGCCTTTTTCATTAAAGCATAATACATTTTTTGAGTTCTCCTTTAGTCATTTACACTGTTATGAATTCTCCTTTTTCATTCTGTTCTAGTGGTACTGAAGAATGGAGCTGAGCACACTTCACTTTCTTTGCTGATTGCTGCTGGATGTTCTCACAGTACTTAAGGTTCTGCTTCTTTAACCTCATGTTTTTGCATGCCTACTTAAGCTTTTATTTCACTGAAATAACAATCATTTTACTCAGAAGCTGTGTTTGGTTGTTCTACCCACCTAGTGAATATTCTCTATTCCAGCATAAGTGAGCAGCAGGCCAGCTCAAGGTCACTCTCTTGTGTGATAATGACACATAGACACACACCTGTATCTCTCTTGCCATTGATATATTCGAGAGTAGGTCGGGTGAGACTTCATTTCCATACAATTACACACACTCCTTCTAATTACTCTCTCCTGGAGTCACATCAGGAAAATCAAACCAGAAATTAACATGCCTTCAAACCACTGCCTGCAGTGACCCAGGTGAAGAGGAACACCTCTAATTTTACTGCTTTTAAATCCTCCAGAGAACATTTATGTGCTATGATTAACTAAAAGCTTTCACTGAAGTGAGTTGAGCTGTGCACACAAAACACTAAGCATTTTGTTCATTCACATGATACTAACTAATGTCCTGCTGTGAATGTTTTTAAAAATGTTTATCAATTTTAGGTGTATTCATTCAAAATGTCTCTGTCAGGTGTTTGTTCTACCTCTCTGTTTCCTCATCTAGTTCGTTTGCTTGTTATTGGTTTTCCTGTTTTGTTCTCTGTATGCTCCTTGTCCTCGTGCTGTTTATCCACTCCCCTGTTACATGTTTTAGTCCCAACCAGGTGTTTTGTTTTGGTTTTCTCTTTGGGCCTTTCTATAGTTTGGTCTCTGTTTTACAGGTTTCTGGCCTTGTTCTTGTCTTCATTCATTCATTCATTATCTGTAATAACTTATCCAATTCAGGATCGCGGTGGGTCCAGAGCCTACCTGGAATCATTGGGCACAAGGCAGGAATACACCCTGGAGAGGGCGCCAGTCCTTCACAGGGCAACACAGACACACACACACATTCGCTCACACACTCACACCTACGGACACTTTTGAGTCGCCAATCCACCTACCAACATGTGTTTTTGGACTGTGGGAGGAAACCGGAGCACCCAGAGGAAACCCACGCGGACACGGGGAGAACACACCAAACTCCTCACAGACATTCACCCGGAGGAAACCCACATGTACACAGGGAGAACACACCACACTCCTCACACATTCACCCGGAGCGGGACTTGATCCCACAACCTCCAGGTCCCTGGAGCTGTGTGACTGCGACACTACTTTTTTCTTATGCCCTTGGTTCTACTCTTAGTTAACTATCGTCTCTAGTTTTTCTCTTTACGTTATTAGTCTGCGTTTTTGTTGATTTATTGGGGTCTATTTTCTGTTCATAGTCCCCTTGTATTTCATTCTAAACCACTGTTTCTCCTAACTTCTAACTGATCTCACTTCTCACATAACCTGCATGACATTCTCACTGAAATTTACTGATATTTTTACAGAATCATTCAGAAGTTTGTTGTGAATTTGTCTGTTTTTATAGCATCTTTCACACTGGTGGTGATAGGAAACAGACATCCAAATATTTATATGACTCCGTTTGAAGGAAGTTGTTACATGGTGGCATTGAAGTGGTTATTAATATATTGTTTGTTAAATGCTTATGAATGTGGTCAAGGAGCGAGGGAAGGAGGTAGGTGCAGGAGACTTTATTAACAACAACATGGGAACTTGACACAGAGGCTAGGGAACTAGACAAAGGGGCTAAACACAAGGACTAGGATGCTAAACACTAGGGCTAGGACACTAAACAAGAACTAAACAGAATAAAGTGGCCAAACACAGAGCAGGGTTAAACACAAGGCTTTAAATATAACGTGCAAGACAGAGACATGAAGCACAGACAGCAAACGTACATACATACATCTGCAATGACCCGCCACCAGGAAACACTGGTGTCTAGTGACACTAGAAGCACAAGGGAAGGGTATCACATGACCAGAAAACAAGCAGGAAGCAGACACAAGATGGGGGAACAGTCACATGACAACACAAAACTAAGCATGTTACAGAAACATTGCGTAGTTTTGAACAAACATTTTGATGAAATACATCTTACATTCTGGGTGGAGAGATGTGAAGGGCACTGTAAAACCAAATAGTCATTTTTGTGTCGATTGTTAACATTACATATAAAAACTGAGAAAACATGTAGGTGCCCTGGTGATTGAGCATAGTAAAGAAGAACGGCAGCAGTTTTGTTAAAGACTTTGCATCTTCGGTTCCCTATCACCAGCACAGTAAAAACAATATGTTGCACACTTTGCATGGAGGGCGGCACGGTGGCGCAGCGGCGCAGCAGGTAGTGTCGCAGTCACACAGCTCCAGGGGCCTGGAGGTTGTGGGTTCGATTCCCGCTCCGGGTGACTGTCTGTGAGGAGTTGGTGTGTTCTCCCCGTGTCTGCGTGGGTTTCCTCCGGGTGCTCCGGTTTCCTCCCACAGTCCAAAAACACACGTTGCAGGTGGATTGGCGACTCGAAAGTGTCCGTAGGTGTGAGTGTGTGAGTGAATGTGTGTGTGTCTGTGTTGCCCTGTGAAGGACTGGCGTCCCCTCCAGGGTGTATTCCCGCCTTGCGCCCGATGATTCCAGGTAGGCTCTGGACCCCCCGCGACCCTAAATTGGATAAGCGGTTACAGATAATGGATGGACTTTGCATGGATTCATCTGAATATTACAAGTACTGCTTATGTCGTACAGCAGAAGTCCAGTTATTCTAGAGCACCACTTGAGATCTCAGTGTTACAGGAATATACGGAAGACGTATCCAACGTGAGCTACTGATATACAATGGGAATTTTACCCTCTGATGATTTCACAATTGAATGTGGAGCAGAGTCTGAGTCTTGAATCAATTTTCCTGTACCGTGAGATTCTGCCCTGTCATTGTGAGGGACATCACTTCATGTTCCCGCTGTTCATGCTTGAAGAACCCAAGCACAAATATCCAGTGTCAGGAAATAACGGTGCATCTCTGAAACATCAAGAGCCTGCAGCCTCCATCCTTGACATGTCTTTCACCCACTGAGTCTTACACTGAGTCTCATATTCAGAGTGTATTTTAGATTTACGGATTCCGAAGCTATTCTTCTGAGATGGGAAAGACAGAATGAGATTATATAGTTTGTCTTGGCTGTCACATTAAAATCTCATAACTCAGTTTTATGGTTATGTTTTTATGGTGGGAAGGGAGTTATTTTACTACACAATTTACTACACAACAAACTAGCTGTGGTTCACAATGTGTAAATGTTTCAAGAAGTAGGGATCCAAATAACTGGTCCAAAATTGCTTATTTTCATTCCTTGCAAAAATATTACTCACAATATTTGTGAAAACACTAACTGCACTGCCAAAGGCTTCACAGTACATCTCCTTTAAATGTCATCACACAGTATGTTCAGGAGTTTAAACCAGCTTTTGGTGCAGACACCCGCATGCATCACCATATTACACCTGTTCTCCAACATCTCCACTGGCTTGCGGTCAAATATCCTATTCAATTCAAAATCCTTCTGCTTATAAACTCTTAATAATCTCACTCCTTCATATCTGCCTGATCTTCTTCCCTATAAACCCCTGCACCCTTAGGTCTTCTACTGAGGGGCTACTCACCATTCCTCCATTCAGTCTGCAAGGCTTTGCTGCCCAAGTGTTTTCCCCCAACACTGGAATTTTCTTCCTCCACTGGGTAAACGATCTAATTCTCTTTTAATATTTAAATCTAATCTTAAATCATATCTTTTCACACTGTATCATGGTGTTCTTGTTATGTTTTTTACATTGTGTATTACAACGTCTTTGTGTTCCTGAAAAACTTGATATAAGTACAAACTATTCTTCTTCTTCTTCTTCTTCTTCTTCTTCTTCTTATTATTATTATTATTAACACTGATATTGGACATGGCAGAGCAGGTAAACTGAGAAATGGTTAAAGTTTAGCTGCTAATTAGAGCTAGTGTATCCTGAGGAGTGATGAGGACATACCCAGAGGGAGTTCTTCGGCCCCTGGATGGCTGTGGCATCAAACCTTTCATCTTAAAATGATGATGCCTATGCTTAGACAGTTGTATCACTCTGGAGTGTGGGGGCATGATTTACATCTTGTATCTTATATCCGAAACTTTGCATGAAGTGTTCATAAATGATCACATGACAATTTGCCAGAAACCTGGAATTTTACCACAGAACTAATCACTAGTCACTGAGTAAAAACCTGAACGAATGGCAAATGGCACTAATTGGTGAAACCCAAACTTTGATAGTGAAGTTAAGGAAGAAAGGACCCCTGAGCTAGTGTCTTGCAGGGGAGCCATAGCAGCAGTGAGAGCGAATGCTGTCGCCATGACAGCGTGCCATCTGACCGCGGTTGACAGCTTTAGTCAGTGTGTGACAAATTACCTGTCATTAGACCCCCTGCACCAAACAATACGGCCTCTCTCGGCGCATGGGCCTGCTGGCAAACATGTAAATCTATCCTCCGCAGCAGGATGCAGACATATCTCACTGATAGATGGCTGTTTTGTGGAAGTGCTATAGAAACTTGATAACAGAGCCTGTCCGAATAAGGTTATGTGGGCCTCATTTGCCTGCTATCCTGTGTTTTCCAAAGCGAGCGATGCCCTGTACACCCTTGTCTCAGCACCAGCTTGAATGGTTGTGCTTGTGGTATGAATAAACACACACAAACACACAGACATTTATACACAAACATACGCACATATCTACACCCGTCATCCACCCTGTACTCTCTCTCAGAGGGAAGCTCTAGCATTATGGTCATTACATTCACAGGAAATGGTGCGGTTTTCATAAGAAGGCTATTTGGTCGGGGCTTGAGCCCATGATTTTGAGTGATATAGCGCAGCGGTCTCTTCCATAGCCCATGATGCCTCTGTGAAATCGATAGCAGCTCCAGCAATCCGCAGGCGGTTTAATGGCGTGTGAAGTGATGGCCTCACATAAAAAAAAGGTTACTTTTCAAGCAATGCTCGATTGCATATATGTTTATGTGGTGGCTAAGACGGGGCCAAGGGATGACCTTCAGAATCAGGTTTGACCCCTCCAGGTATTTTTAGCTACCTCACATTCAGAAGGATCCATAACAGTAAGCTGAATTTTCTAGCTGGCAACAAAAGGAAAAAATTCGTCAGTATTAAATAACAACATTGTCCAGAGATACTTTAACTAAAGCCTGAGGTAAACTGAAGTAACAGTAGTCTTAAAGCAAACTGAACATGATGCTAATTGATTCCATCGTGTAGTAGTTACCAAAGTAGGGGCATGGTGCAGTTGCAGGGGGTGCGCGTCTAGGCAAACGGCTGAGACACGTAATGCCTTTCCCTTGTAAAAATTCTCTTGTAAAGATATTTGTCATTTTATTTTGTTCAAAATAAGGATGCCGTTTTGTATTAAAAAAGGTACCACTTTAAAATGTCTACACTTATAAATGCATTCATTTATTCATTATCTGTAAGCGCTTATCCAGTTCAGGGTCACGGTGGGTCCAGAGCCTACCTGGAATCATTGGGCGCCAGGCAGGAACACACCCTGGAGGGGGCGCCAGTCCTTCACAGGGCAACACACACTCACACATTCACTGACACCTATGGACACTTTTGAGTCGCCAATCCACCTACCAACTTGTGTTTTTGGACTGTGGGAGGAAACCGGAGCACCCGGAGGAAACCCATGCGGACACAGGGAGAACACACCAAACAATGTGCCAGAGTGTACATCTGTTACTGGGGGTCTGCAGCACGTAAGAATGCTGATTTAGGTCTCTACATATAGTTTCTCAGAAATGGAATTTGAAGTACAATATATCTTTCTGGAAGTCAAAGGTCCCCCATTTCTTTCACCACATTATCTACAGATAAGGTAATTTAAACAAGAGGCATAAGCTTTGGCCTTGTTTGGACTGACAGCAGTTTATATAAGTTGGATGTTTGAGCTAAAGAGGAGAAAAACAAATTGGCACACTCTCTCTACAGGTTCTTCTGAGCTTGTAAAGACGCTGTTCTTTTGTGTAATAAATAAAAACTTTATTTGCAAATCAAGACGTGTCTGCGGAAAATGTTCTTCAACTTCAACACACCTCTCCAGAAGAAATACACAACATAATCAAAAACGTTTTATATAAAATTCAGAAAATCTGAAGCATGTCTCCTAAGCATTTGTTGCTCTCTCTCTCTCTCTCTCTCTCTCTGCTCATGACAGAGGCATTTGGAGTATTGGACAATGGAGAGAACTCCAAATGTTGAAAAGCATAAACAGAAATGAGGATGTTGTTCATGACTGCTCCAGAGCTGGGTAATATTGACTAACTTTTGCTGTTTCAGATCAATTAAAGTGGAAATGTCTCCAAATTCAGGAGCAACAAATTAAACGGCTCGAGTTACAAATGAGTTTCTGAAGTAAATCAAACAGTGAATAAAAACGTAGACAAGTTACACTACATCCAAATACAAACACCAGTCGTTATTTTCTTCTCAAACTCGCTGTTCCACCTTAAAAGATGCTTAGCCTCGGAATGTAAACAAGCATAGTGTACTAAAATTGCCCACAATCGTAGACGTTCCCTTTAAAGTACTCAGCACATTATCAGTAATGTATAAAAGACACTCCGGTGGTGGTTAAATTATTAAACTTGGTGGTTAAATGGTTAAACTTGTAAACAAATATATACTGGCTTAATGTCGTCTGATGGAGAAATCAGGTCAAAATCTGGCAAGATCTGAGCTTTAACAGTGTAGATGGATGTGGGTTCACTATTTGGCAAACAACAGGTCACTGGTACCCTTTCTATCTATGTTTTATAACTGATTATTAATAGCTTTTAATATATTAACAATGTAATTACTACTAATGAACATATATTGAACAATTTATTATCCTTTATAAGTGTAGACTTATTCTCAAGTGTTACCTAAATTCCAGTCGGGTCTGGAAGCAACGGACATGTTTTTTTTTTATTAATTCTATTAATAAAATTCTATTAATTTTTTATATCTATTTCCTTTTTTTAGTAAAAACTACTACATCATTTCAGGCCCATGGTATGGAGTTGTTTCCTCACGGTGAAGGGTTGGATCTGGCAGTGAAGCTGGAATATGATCTGTCTCTTTATGACAGAAGTTTGTACTGCTGTTTATCCTTTGGGACATTGTTGGTGCCATACCAAGTCTGTGTACCTTTTCGAGCCCTAGTTTGATGATGATAATGTCATCAGTGTTGAATATCACAGTATACCTTTTCCTGAACTAGCTTGACATTATAATGATGTCCTATAAGTATCATGAGTTTGATTTGTGCCCAGTGTCACACAGTATCAGTCCTACGATAGGAATGGACCCTACACCTAAAAAAAAAAAAACTAGCAGTGGGCGTGTTTGTCCTTGTCACTGCAGCTGGGCCAGGTTGCTAGGCGACGGCGGGTCTGAAGGGATGTGTTTCTGCTTAAAGGGGAAATTTACTGCTATGGATTTTGTGCAGCCACTGTTGCAGTGAATCAGTGTGACCAAGCAGGCGGCCAGCTATTCTCCGAGTGAATTATACGCAGTCACACACTCAATTTAACCCTGAAAACACACTTAACAAGGAACAGGCAGAGGGGGAAAACTGAACACACACCCACACACCCCGTACACATACACACAAGCTCCCTTACATTAGTAGTTATTGGTACATTTCATAGGCTGCTGCCGACTTAATGCTACATGCAAATTAACTCGACAGGACACAGTGCTCGCAATTTCACTCTTTTATAATCCTCCCGTTCTCTCCCTCTCTTGCTCGCTCACACACACACATGGAAGGCAAAGTCTTTGTGCGTGCCCAGATGGTGACAGTCAGATCATACATTAACCTCCACTGTTGGTAAACATCTAAATAAGGTAGCGTTGTTTGAAGCTGCGTCTGCTGTTTGGCTGTAACATCTCAGATGGTCCACATGAAAATTATGTTTTTAGGTCACTGAAAACTGAGGTTTTTGCAACATTTTAAATTACATAGATTTTTAAAATTCTGCTGTCAGTGTTGTCATGTTTATGGGTAAAAAAAAGAGCTTTTGAAAATGCTGACGGCACACAGTGTGCCTGTATCTACTGTAACTGAAGTCAAATATATCTTCATTCCTTCTGTAGTGAAATACAGTATATTAAACTTTTGATTCCCAAATATGAATGCATATATATGATGTTGTGCTAGAAAAATCAAAATAATAAACTATTAAAAACTAGATTCAGTAAATTCATGACTTAGTAGAGTGGAGTGATTGGGGATTAAACCTCTGTTTCTCTCGTGCTTCATGGTGTTGAGATGTCTCACTTTAAGGTAGGTACTGTGGCCTCCTAATGGACTGGCAAGATATTGCAACCATTTTCTTATTTATCTGAATAGGGATATTTTCAAAAACACAAGTAAGAATATCTCAGCTTTCAAAACCATAAGTACACGTGTGGACCTCATCATACTTCTGACACTGATTTACACTCTCATTAAATAAGACCAATATTTTGGACCATGCCCCTGGTTCTGGTTAATTGTAACTAATTCTGATTCAAGCCTCTTTTGTCCATCCACATCTAATCAGAGAGCACTGCTGAAACAGTGAGAGGAGAATGAATGGCCTTTTATTGGTCATCGTTTTGGAAGATGAGTCTTATTACAGATCAATTTATATGGACCAATTGAAATGACCTTTCCTTTAGTGAGGGAAGGTCCTGATTGGTCTGAGTTAGGCCATTAATGATGACAGCTATTATCTGAGCCCAATTAAGGGGGTCTCTGAGTGCATGAGACTGCAAATTACTTCATATACCCAGAGAGTGTGAAGAAATGGCTGAGATTGGTCTGTGGTCTTGGGCTTGTGTCTCTCACTCTCAATGTGGCTGTGTCCATCTGCACCGGTTCCACTCGTCCTCACGCTAAGCGCTCTCATGTCCCTCTTTAATGCGATCTGCTGGTGATGAAAAATTCATCCTCGTCTCCTTGGTCTCAGATCATCAAGGTGTTGTGCCCTGGTCGCCTGGCGCTCCTCTCGCGTGGCCAGGGGAACAGCTGGTGGAAATTAAGACACCAGATTGTGTTACTTACACCAGCCAGCACGACTGATGCTGATGGCTTTGTAACCCAGAATGCAATCTGTCAGCCGTTCGGCCTCATGGGGAAGCATGACCAAACATGGGGTGTGGCTGAGTCCGAAGGCAAAGCTGTTGGTGTGCTCGGGCCAAAATAATCAACACTATCCCAGCACCATGCATGGAGCATAAACAAACAAACTGAGTTATTAGATTTACAAGACATATGTAGTGGTTATAAAAATGCAAAAACAGGGCAGTAAACTGGTCTACGTCTAAACCGTTCCTTTAATTCTGCCCATATTTGCTAAAAGACCACACATTTTAAAGGAACACTAGGTAAGTTTTGGTATTTTTGCTCTAGAGCTCCCCTAAATTTGCAGAGGTATTCACTTTTACAGCACTGTCCTGAAATCAAGGGGGGTTTTGGAGTGGTTACCTACACTCCACCAGAATTTACACAGTGCAGTTTCTGCAGTGCTGAGCCTAGAGTAGCAACGGCAGAGGCTTCATTCTCCCTAATAGGTGGCACGGTGGTGCAGCAGATAGGTGTCGAAGTCACACAGCTCCAGGGACCTGGAGGTTGTGGGTTCAAGTCCCGCTCCGGGTGAATGTGTGAGGAGTGTGGTGTGTTCTCCCCGTGTCCATGTGGGTTTCCTCCGGGTGACTGTCTGTGAGAAGTTTGGTGTGTTCTCCCTGTGTCTGTGTAGGTTTCCTCCGGGTGACTGTCTGTGTGGTGTGTTCTCCCTGTGTCTGCGTAGGTTTCCTCCGGGTGCTCCGGTTTTCGTCCACCGTCCAAAAACACACATTGGTAGGTGGATGGGTGACTCAAAAAGTTTCCCTAGGTGTGAGTGTGTGTCACCCCAGTGATTCTGGGTAGGTTCCGGACCCACCGTGACCATGAACTGGATAAGTGGTTACAGACAATTAATGAATATTATGTAGTGTTCCTTTAACTATCTACATAAAGGAAATTATGGAATCAAATACAGCGATGACACTGCAATTGTTTCCGACATTTATATTTTTAAGGCTGTAGAGTGATCTGTGCGTTTGGAGAATCCCTTGTTAGTACAGTGAGAAGTCAGTCTAAAGAGCTTTTAACATCATCAGAATACAGTGTGGAGCAGTGAGGCAGTAAAACCGTGGCTCACAGCTAGAAACGTCAAGGCAGGGCTACATTTAATAATCTAGTGTTCCTTTAAAGGGCATATATTTGTAAAGATTCACTTATCATGTTTGTGTGGTTGTGTGGTTTTATGCACCTAGAGAGTCATATATTATTTTAATGACCAAAACGAACAGTTATATCTAAACAGGGTGATTGGAAGTTCCTTCTTAAGCATTCGGAGGGTTTCATTCAAGTGAGTTTTGGTCAGGAGACAGTGGTCAGGAATCTGTTTTGTTATTGGTTGGAATTGAAAATGACATTTGCCACAAAATTGAACCCCTGCCCACAGAAGCTTTCTCGTTGACAGTGTCCTGGCACAATGTTTGGTTATTGATAGCCCCCATGTCAAAAACTCTGCTCTGGGTTTCCAAGTCTCCAACTACTAAAAACAGCACTATGTTGTTGTTCTTGTGTGTTTGTCTCATAATTGTGGACTCTAGGGCTACATATAACAGATATATTCAAATTATCTCTGTTCTGATTGGCTGTTCTGTGTTTTTGCCTCATTCTGAAAGCACACACTCCTTCAGCAGGAATATTCAGGGCTGAAATTCTGTAGGTTAAATATGTTCATTTAAGTAAATATTGCATTTTGTGACGTCATAAATCAAAATATACCTTTTGTGGAGTAGAAATGTATGGATTGGGTTTAAATGTTAAGTCTAATGTCAGAAATGTCAATGATTATAACATATTGAGTTTTTTTTTAGACAGCAAGGGCTTTTTTTTGAAAGATATGGGCCCTTTAAGGATCCCAAGGAGAACTAATTGGTGGTAATAGCATTAACCCTGCTGTATTTGTATGAGTAGCATCTTTATTGAAGTTAATCTGATGTGAAGTCTTCTATGAGGATGCCTTGACGAGTTCTTACTCCCTCATGAGGACAGGTGAGAGAGTGTTGTGGAAGTGAGGGATGTACGTGTCATTAGGAGATGGAGAGAGAAAGAGACAGAGAGTGCTTATGGGAAATAGCGAGGCTATCCATTCCTCAAGAGATATCAGCGAGGTTTGGAGAAATGGAGCCGCTTGTCCTTTAGCAGCAGGAGCTAATAAATGAGCAATACTCTGAGCTTGTCATCCTCTCTCCATTGTGGTCTGGTGGTGTGACTGTGCCATGTTAATACAGAGAATATCATCTTTAATAACTGCTTTGCACAATCAATCAGTTTAGAATATATTTTTTCCCCAAGTTCAAAAGGGAAAAAAGCACTTCTCCAGCGAATAGTGTCATATTCGAACTGTGGGGACAAATAGGGGGGCTTTGATAGATGACCGTTTTCTCAAAAGGAGACAGCGAGAAGATTGTGATTAATTTTCTGACAACGCGATCCGCCAGAATCGCGGGAAAAAACATGGCTTTTTTCTTTTTTCCTATTCTTTTCCCCCTTCTTTAATGACTCTTTATTGCGAGCGAGGGGGATTTAAAGCAAAAATGAATCACCCTCCTACAATGGGCCTGATCCAGAGAAGCTGCAGTGAGATGAATGGTAATGACCCCTACTCCACTGAAAATGAATATTATCCATTGGGCTGCATTCATGTTCAGCACTGAAACGTACGTCTGAAAAGAAGACCTTTGGATTTTCAGTTCCACGTTCAACACTTGACCGAAGAAGGTTTACTGAAGCCCAGGGCTAGACTCCTACATTGAGGGCCTTGGTTTAAACAAACAGTTCTAGAAGGAAAAAAATGAATAAATAATTGATATAGAATCTTTGCACCTGGCTTCTCAAACTGGACATATACAGTACTGTGCACAAGTTTTAGGCACCTATTTTTTTGAGTACAGATTCTCTTATAGATATTTATTTTATGAATTCTGCATTATTGAGTCAGTACAAAAATATTTTAGGTTTATTTTACCAATAATAATAATAATAATAATAATAATAATAATATTACAAAACAAATGTCAGTAAAGAAAGTAACTCATTACTAAAGAGGTTATGTTCAAATAATAATAATTTAAAAAAACATAATGAAGCCTCTTGAGTTTTTGAATGAAAAAAGAAGTGTGACAATTCAATTTCTTAAAAGAAATGTGGCAGATTCTCCAAGACGCTCAGTAAAACTAACATCTAATGTCTTTATAAAACTGTATAAACTAGAACTTTTATTGTATAAACCTAGAACTAAACCTTGTATAAACCTAGAACTAATATTTAAGAAAAAAAAGCAAATGGTCGTCACATATAATACTGATTTTCTTTCATTTATTAATGTTTACTGCACTTCAATTAATAAAGAATTTATTGCATTATTTTTGCAAGTCATCTTTACTTTCCAACATTTTTTGCATGTGCCTAAGACTTTTGCACAGTACTGTATTTACACTCATTTAAAATGTTTCTGAGCTGTTCTGTTGGTAAGAGTGAATATTATTGTATGATTGATTGGTGCTGCAGGTAGTGTAGCTGACAAACAGATCCAGGATCCCAGGTTCCTGGGTTCAATACCTGCCTGTGGTCACTGTCTGGGAGGAGTTTGGTGTGTTCTCTCTGTGTCTGTGTGGGTTTCCTCGGTTTGCTCTGATTTCCTCCTCATTTGTAGTTGGACTGTCTGTGTGAAACTATCCACAGGTTTGTGTGTGTGTGTGTGTGTGTGTGTGTGTGAATGCCTGGGTGGGTGTGTGGAACTGTCCACGTGTGTGAGTGGGTGAGTGACTGGATGAGTTTGTGTGTGTGGCGCTCTGGGTGAAACCTTGTGCCCGATGCAGTCCTTCAGGTGGACGGTCGTTCCTGGTCGAGAGCACGCTGTGCGCGTTTGACTGCTGCTTCTCTCTTGTGTGTGTGTGGATTGAAAGTTGTGTTGATTGTTAAGCGTCATTAGGTTTCTAGAAAGGCGCTATATAAGTGTAACATTAAATAAATAAATAAATAAATAAATAAAACAGTAAACACACACATATACAAACATGACCTGGATGTGAGGACGTGTCACAAAGCAGCTCAATCTTAGTTTTTTCAAGGCGGTGTTTGGTCTGCGCTTTCTCGTGCTCGTCTTCACCGTAACTCAAGCCGCTCTTCGACAAATAAACAAACAGTGGCTTGTGCGCAGCTGTGGCTGGCAGACACATTAAAAGCTGCTGCTGCTGCTCTCTGCCAGGTTCGTAATTGCTCTTTTTATGGTGGTAATTATTTCCTCTAAGGTGCGCGCTGTTGCACAATGCAATTATACATGTGCCGCCATCTCCGAGAGCTGCGAGTGGAGTGGGGGGCTTTTTATTTGAACGTTTGTGGGAAATGCAAAGTGCCTGTGTGTCTGTCTGTTTCTAATGTGCAGATGCCTCTACGGCGGTGAATTTGTGTGTGGGGGTTATTTGCCTGTGTGTGAGCGACAAAGAGAATGTGAGTGGAGTTGGTGGGTGGGTAAAGTGTTTGCTTCTTGGACATTTGTCAAAACCTGTGGCTGAAGCCACAAAGATGGCTGTTTGAGACAGGGCTCCGCTGTGTTGTGGCTGTGACACAGTAGAATATAAGTGTTATAGAACAGTGAACCAGTGTCTAACAGCATTAGCACCAATGTAACACCAGTCCATATCACTGTCACTGCTCGGGTGAGAATGGTCCACTGTCCAAATAATATAATTTGTCCTCTCCAGTGATGGACACCCCCTAGTCCATCGCAGGGCATCATACACTCACACCTGTGTACGACTGTGAACAGGCAGTACACCTACCAGCCAGTGTTTTTTGGACCACGGGAGGAAACCAGAGCACCTGGAGGAAACCCATGCAGACACAGTGAGAACACACCAAATTCCTCACAGACCTGGGGCGGGGCTCAAACCCACAACCCTGGAGCTGTGTGAAACAGACCCTACCTGTTGCCTCTGGAATTTATATTACAATAATTTATTTAAAGTGGTTTTAATAATAAAGGCCCATCCCCCTTTAAATAATTATTCAATATCAGGTGGCACTGTTTCTGCAACATTTTTAGTTTCAACAAACATAATGATCATAAATTGATGCTCTAATATGCTCAGATACAAGGTATAATACATTATGAATCACTGTGTACTGCATGTTGCTGGATCATACTGTAACTATATACTCTCTCTCTCTCTCTCTCTCTCTCTCTCTCTCTCTCTCTCTCTCTCTCTCTCTCTTATTGAGCTGCAGTGCCTTCATCAAAGTTCTCCTCAGATGGATTTTGGAGAAGAGGGAGATCAGTGGCCATTACTCTAAGACTGCAAGGGAAGCTCAGCTTCCCCTAAAATGTAAAAAAATAAGTGATCAAATATATACTGTTGTGTGTACATGTCATTGAATAAATATGCACTACAACGCGCTCAACTTTTGTTCAGAATCAGCTTCTTATCACTGGTAAAGACGCGGCTTTCCTCTCAGTCATTCCCGCAGATTCACAGTGATTTAAACAGTGAGGACGAGCGTCCACAGAGTTCAATAGCAAAGCAGCGAAGTGCAGCGAAACGAGACAAGTGATTGGATAAATGCTGGGCTTTGTCCCGCCCATCGGACGCTCAGCGTCTCTGGGGGTCTATGGGGCAGTGGGCTGGCCTTGGCTGGCCCGGACACTCAGCTTCTGCATGATGATTGGATGATCTGTCTGAGGCTGTATCCCTTTTTGATGGACAGCGAAGTGAGCGAATCAGCGATCCTTTGGTGTAAAGATCCGTGGGAGCACAGGCGGACACACCTCACATGGGCCAAGGCCGTTTAAGCAGCCTAGCTCTGCTGGCCATTGAGAGGACCCTAGTCAAGTCCCTGGAAAAGATGCCTTGTTGGTACGTCAGGGTCACAGATCATTTTCTTAAAAATGAACAGAGGGTAGAATTTACTTATAAATAAACCGACACATTTTATGATGTAGGCCGAAATTGAGCTTCCCCTCCTTGAAAGACCAGCTTCCGCCACTGAGGGAGATCATATTGAATTCAGAGGCTGCTAGAATCCTTTGTCCTGAGTGTGACCACCAATAACCATCAGGTTTTTACTCCACCACTGACTGACTCTGCTTGGGGCAAGAAAGGAAGCACCCCTGAGGCATCAGATTTGAGGATGCTGATTGATTGAATTGATGATGCTACCTGCATATTTTCTCTCAGGAACTATTTGTGGATGGTTGTGCTCCTGTGTTCATCTGGGCCAGGTGGGCGTCTGAAATACCACAGCAGCAGAACAGCCAATAGGAACACTACCTAGAACAGATAAATAAAAAAAAGGAACTCCCTTTTCTCAATATACTTTATATATTACACATTATTTTACATTTGTAACATACTCATATCTCAAATAAGTAGTTAATGATTATAGAAAAATGTTTATTTTATATAGTAAAAAATTATATTTCCACCAGGGAGGGCGGAGCCTTGGGGCCCTCTGTTGAATACTGCCCTAGTCCAATATTCAGAAAACAATATCAGATGATTTAATTCCTGATGATGTCATTCAGATTATAGCTCTGTGCAGTCTCTGTCCATGTAGATTTACAAGGTTTTTTAAATCAGTGTATACAATTTTTTTGCATCTAGCCACTATGCCACTTTTATTTTTGGTCACACTGGAAGTATAAGAGGTACAGCCAGATGGAAGAAAAAATTTAAGCATCTGTCCACATCATAACTCCCAGTTGGAAACAGAACAGGATGATAACAAGATGAATTAGCAATCAGCACTTCATGGCATTTTTCCTCTCATTTGCAGGCACGTCACATTTTGTGGCAGCAAAGGAGGGAGATTTCATGAAGAAAAACCTCAGTAAATCAATGCCGTCTTGCCATTTTGACAAGTGGGTAATCTGAGTTTCCAAGGAGCACTTGAATGTAGCATGGTTTTCTGGTAATGACATTGTTTGGGCCATTTTCCATAGAGACCAATGTGTTTCTGCTGAGATTTGGGAGACTGTTGTGTTTCTGTTGCCATCTGGCACTCGTACAAAACTGCACGATATGTCTTTGTTGAGTAGCTGAATTGATTTTGTGATGACTGCAAATTCCTGATTATTAAATGTAGCCCTGCCTTGACGTTTCTAGCTGTGAGCCACGGTTTTACTGCCTCACTGCTCCACACTGTATTCTGATGATGTTAAAAGCTCTTCAGACTGACTTCTCACTGTACTAACAAGGGATTCTCCAAACGCACAGATCACTCTACAGCCTTAAAAATATAAATGTCGGAAAGGATTGCAGTGTCATCGCTGTATTTGATTCTATAAGTTCCTTTATGTAGATGATTAAAGGAACACTACATAATATTCATTAATTCATTCATGTCTGTAACCACTTATCCAATTCAGGGTCATGGTGGGTCCGGAGCCTACCCGGAATCACTGGGGTGACACACACTCACACCTAGGGAAACTTTTTGAGTCACCAATCCACCTACCAATGTGTGTTTTTGGACGGTGGGAGGAAACCGGAGCACCCGGAGGAAACCTACGCAGACACAGGGAGAACACACCACACTCTTCACAGACAGTCACCCGGAGGAAACCTACACAGACACAGAGAGAACACACCACACTCCTCACAGACAGTCACTCTGTGGAAACCCACGCAGACACAGGGAGAACACATGAAACTCCTCACAGACAGTCACCCGGAGGAAACCCACGCAGACACAGGGAGAACACACCACACTCCTCACAGACTGTCACCCGGAGGAAACCCACGCAGACACAGGGAGAACACACGAAACTCCTCACAGACAGTCACCCGGAGGAAACCCACGCAGACACAGGGAGAACACACCACACTCCTCACAGACTGTCACCCGGAGGAAACCCACGCAGACACAGGGAGAACACACGAAACTCCTCACAGACAGTCACCTGGAGGAAACCCACAGCACAAGGGGGCATTAATGTATATGTTCATTTTGTGTTCATGTGTGTGTTAAATTTCATTGATTTAATTCTTATCATTTTCCTCTGTGATCCATTTAAAAAAAACAAACAAAAAAAACCAAAAAACAAAAAGAAACAAAAAACAAACCTTGCCTTTGGCATAAGAACTCTAAAATAAGAATCTAAACATAATGTAAACACCCTCTACAAAGATGCAGAACATATATATGTTAGTTTTACATGTTCATTAGGAGGGGATTCAAGGTGATATTCGCCTGAGATATGGATCATTATAATAGGAGTGTCCCTTTGTATTCCATATGTTTGTTTGTTGAGTGAGGGCGGCATGGTGGTGCAGCAGTGGGTGACTGTCTGTGAGGAGTGTGGTGTGTTCTCCCTGTGTCCGCGTGCTCCTCTGGGTGCTCTGCTTTCCATAAACACACGTTGGTAGGTGGATTGGTGACTCAAAAGTGTCCGTGAGTGTGTGAGTGTGTGTTGCCCTGTGAAGGACTGGCGCCCCCTCCAGGGTGTATTCCCACCTTGCGCCCAATGATTCCAGGTAGGCTCTGGACCCACCGTGACCCTGAACTGGATAAGTGCTTACAGACAATGAATAGATATTCGTTGAGTGGATGGAAAATACTAAGACGTTAGCATCAATGTCATGTGAGCCTGACCTTTCCTTTCTCTGACTGTTCTACATGCTGCTGCTATTCTCTGAGCATTGAATGAACTCATTCTGCAGATACTGTGCTCAGATTAAGAATCAGTACGTACCCTCAACATTCTCCTGATGTTTCCCTGTAAGGTTCCCTTCACGGCCTGTAGGTGTTGAGGCATCACACAGAGCTAGACATGTAACAGATGTTCCATTGTGTGATCGGGCGAAAAAATCCTTCAGGGAGGAATGTGTGTGTGTGTGTGTGTGTAAAGGAGAGAAAAACAGAGAGAGTGTATGTGTATATCTAGGTCTCTCTGTCTGTATGTATTTGTTTGCTTGTGTCTGAACACTTTCTCTGTAGAAACCAGAGAAAACTGTTCTGACAAAAAATGTGCCCTCTCACCCCCAGCACACACACAAAAAAGCTTTATGTTTTATTTTTTTATTTGGGTTTCTCCGGGTGCTCCTCTTTCCTCCCACACTCCAAAAACACACGTTGGTAGGTGGATTGGCACTGCAAAATATCCATAAGTGTGAGTGTGTGAGTGAATGTGTGTGTGTGTGTCGCTCTGTGAAGGACTGGCGCCCCCTGCAGGGTGTATTCCAGTGATTCCGGGTAGGCTCCAGACCCACTGTGACCCTGAACTGGATAAGGGTTACAGACAATGAATGAATGAATGAATATTTAAAATAATAATAAAAAAATATCCAAGGTATCTCAGATGTCTCCTTTGTTTCTGTGTTGATTTAAAGATGGGAACTTACACATTTCTGGTTCATGAGAAATTGCTATATATTCTATAGTTAAAGCTATATTTCTCCGAAGCTACCAATAAGCAACTTTTGAGGCCGAACATTTTCCTCTGAATGCATTATTTAAGTATCTGGGTGTTTTCTTTCCTGTCTTCCCTTTTTTTGTCCTCTTAATCCAGGCATGTCAGCATGGGAAGATTGTCTTTTACAATGAAACAAACACCTTATCTGAGCTGCCTGGGTGGAGAAGCTGTCCTGCACTTAATTCGCTATCACCGCTGCGCGAGTGGAATCTGGGGTCTAGATAATCGTCTCGTTCTCTATCTGCTATCATAACCTCATTTTGGGAGATATAGTCTCGCAGGGCTGAGGCTGGCCTGTCTCTGTGCGTTTACGGAGGTGTCTATATTTATTCGCGCCAGGCTCTCTTTTTGAACACTTCAAGACTTCGTAATCGTAATTCAACCTGAGATTCGCACAGCGCCTCCCAATTAACCCGGCTCGCCTGCCTGCCTGACCTCATCACTAATGGTATTAAACTCACCCAGTTGCAGAGGCCCCGCTGGAACATGGGTGTGTGTGTGTGTGTGAGAGAGAGAGAGAGAAACTGAGAGACGTTATTACAGATTCAGTGATAATGTCTGTGAGTTGGTGTCATTTGTGTAAACGTGTTTATATGAGTGAGAACGCCAGCTGAGATTTAGATCCATGGTGATAGCTTTGGATGTTCTCAGTAGCCATGAGCTGGATCTGGACCTGCCTCGGCTGAAAATGCTGCCCTGGAAGTGTGTCTAAATCCCATATGAAAGGAATTCAGCTAAATGTTTTATTAGTTAAAAGAAAAACTTTTTATACCAAAGGTTGCACAAATTTTCAAAGACCTGTTGCTTATCAGGTCCCCTTCCTAACAATTTAAACTCTACAAACTCATCTCTGTTCATCAAAATGACAAATTTATTAGTTATTTTCTGAATAAAAGCTTTAAAAGTGCTTTAAAAGTGGTTTCGAAATAAATCTACACCTTCGCCATCATTCAGTATGTGGATCTATGAATATGCAAGATCTCCACTCACCCTTCCACTATTTACATTAAGCTTGAAATCCCCATCCAGTGAATCAATGGGATTGGCATTTTAGGATTATGACATCAGAAAACCTAGCTGTCTGAATCTGCCCATTTGGGACTATCGTTGCAAATGCGAAAAATGGAAATGCTCAGCCATGGAATAGACTTCATATATTGTGTATGACACATTCTCTGGCAGATACATCCATAGAGATGCTAATATGATAAAAGTTTGATTTTCACATGAGGGGGTCTTTTCACAACTGCCTCTTTCCCACATTACATTTCTGGAGAAAGGTCCGGGACGAATGTTGCTGGTGTTCGCATTCACACATACAGCTCTACCAGGTAAACTCCGGAACATTTTTGGGTTACCATGCATGTGTGAAAGGGGATGAAAGGCAAATCTGATTTCAATAATCTGAATGGCAAAAGGCTGCGAAATGTTTGGTTTTGTTTTGTTTTTCCAGTGGAGCTACATTTGTAGGTGGTGTGAAATCTGATTTAAATCAAATGACTTCAGGAAAATTGGATTTCATTCATTTTTTCCCCATCTTGTGAGTTCCCTACACACTGGGGTACCCCCAACCTGATCTAAAGCCATGAACAATTGCTTCTCAGTGCAGCCAAATAAATATATACCCTCATTTATAATTTAGAAGACTTTGCTTTTTCCAACTCTATATAGGTGCAGTAAGGTTTAGTAGCCAACCCCGGTTTCAAGCCACAACAGTGAAAGTGCCATATGCTTTTTAGCAGAATTGACGGCCTTAAGTGCTTGCCATAACCTGAAAGACTAGGTTGTAGAAGATTACAGAGGAAGTCAAATGATTCCCTCTGCATCCAGAGATGGTTCCTATCACCACCACTGTACAGAAATCAGTCTGGAGGTTTATTTAAACAGTTTTACATCAGAAATGACTTAATGAGTGTATTATTAACTAATGGACTGCTCATGACTACGCTCTGGCCACTAATGCGTTTCTTGCGGGTACCATTGCTAATTCATTCATTATCTGTAACCCTTATCCAGTTCAGGGTCGCGGTGGGTCCAGAGCTTACCAGGAATCATTGGGTGCAAGGCGGGAATACACCCTGGAGGGGGCGCCAGTCCTTCACAGGGCAATACACAGCCTCACACATTCACACACACTCACACCTACGGACACTTTTGAGTCACCAATCCACCTACCAACCTGTGTTTTTGAACTGTGGGAGGAAACCGGAGCACCCGGAGGAAACCCACGCGGACACAGGGAAAACACACCAAACTCCTCACAGACAGTCACCCGGAGGAAACCCACGCGGACACAGGGAAAACACACCAAACTCCTCACAGACAGTCACCCGGAGGAAACCCATGCAGACACAGGGAGAACACACCACACTCCTCACAGTCACCCGGAGGAAACCCACGCGGACACGGGGAGAACACACCAAACTCCTCACAGACAGTCACCTGGAGGAAACCCATGTGGACAGAGGGAGAACACACCACTCTCCTCACAGACAGTCACCCAGAGCCGGAATCGAACCCACAACCTCCAGGTCCCTGGAGCTGTGTGACTACAACACTACCTGCTGCAGGTAGAATGTTATATATTCACATTTAATTTTTCATGCATATGAAAGATCACAATTAAGATTATTTTTTTTCTTTTTCAGAAGCTGATGTTCAATAAAAATCTTTAACATGTCTTATATTCATATGTAAATGATCCTATATACATATAACATAGTGCATTTTGTTAAGATGCTGCCTGAGCTAATGGTGTACACTCTAAATAACTCCTACTGTGTGATTTAGACGGTTGGAGTGAGTGTGTGTGTCTGTATTCTATTAGCTTTCGCCACACAGTCTGTTGAGATTGTGAGTTTAACAGCGTGATGATCTTTTTTCACTGTGCTGCCAAAACCCATTTAGTGCCGAAAGAAGAGAGGGGGTGGTGGTGTTGGAGGGGTTGAGGGGGGCTGTGTCTCTTTCTTGACCTTTTACTCTCACAGCTGTGTGTGTGTGTGTGTGTTTGGGTTTGTTTTTTGGTCAGTGCTCCACAGGCTTGATGTTTATCTTGTAATGGGCATCAGTGAGCATGTCATTATATTAAAACTCACTGCAGTGTGAATTTCTTTAGTCCAGTAAACACATGTAGACATAGATATAGATGTGAACCAATGATGTAACCGCTTTGCAGATGGGAATATAAGGAATTCAGGGTCTGAGCTACATTTCTCTATGGTAGAAGCAGTCGCTGTTTGATAATCACTATTATTGTGCCCTGTTGTCAAAATACTTATGTTCTGTCTTACATACATTTTTTTAACTGGTTGTCATTGGATGTCCTTTGATTTTCAGGGTCATTTAGCACCAGGTGGTATGGCAACTGAGTTTGCTCACAATACAGAGCAAATATGGTTTAAATACCATGACTTGCAAGTTGACGGTTGTCTCTGGAGATCAGGTTCAGGTTCTACAGGGTGCGAGGTGTCCTCTCAGGTAAGGGCAAGGCTGTTGAAATGGCCCCTTGTGAGGTGTTCCCTTCTTACGACTTTCCAAGTTTTAGTGTCCATCAGAAATCCTGGATGCTCGATTAGGAGAAGCACAAGCTGTGGTTCCACCATGAGAGCTACAGTGAATATCGCTCCCACACAGCCCCATTTACCTAAAATCACTGTCTGTGGGGAGTGTGGTGTGTCCTCCCTGTGTCTGCGTGGGTTTCCTCCTGTGTCCTCACTCTGTCCACAAACACAGGTTGGTAGGTGGATTAACTTTGAGGAACTGTATGCAGTTCAGTGACTGGGTAAGTGTGTGAAATTATCCACAGGTGTCAGTGACTGGGTGAGTGAGTGATGTCTAACTGAATGAATGAGTATGAGGCCTACTACAGAATGACGACATCACCAGTGTACAACAATGCACTGGTAAGTACTTTTATATAAGAAAAATGTGTGGGGAAAAAAAAATTATATATGTGTGTGTGTGTGAATATTAAAATATTCATGGCATTTGTGCTCAGTGTGATGTATATGTTTATCATACTAGTCATAACTCATTTGAATGCCCTTGTGAAACTCTGCCTTTACCCTTTGCTGGCTTTTGTTATATGGAAATGTTTCTCGTGTAAATGTGTGTGTGTTTGTGTTTTCTTGCTTGTGTGGAGAAGAAGGCCATAGATACGAGGCACACACACACACACACACACACACACACACACGCACGCACGCAGGCAGATTGTATCAGTTTTGTCATCAGTAGCATGACCTTTTCAGTGAGGAGACAAAACACACACTCCTCCATGTGGGTGTGTGTGTCCCTTTGGAAAGCAATATCAAGACGATACAGATTTACCAGTTTACCTCCTTTAAGGTGCAATGCATAAACATCATTTGTTAGGATATGAATCAAGGACTTTAACACTGTGTTTGTCCTTATTTGTTGCATTTACTGTCTCTACTCTTCTTTACACTAGCTGTTAGAACATTGCTGTGTGTATTTGATTGTATTTAACAAATGTTGTCAGTGAGTTTGGATAGTTGCACGTTTAGTTCTGGATCACAAGTACCACTCCAGATCATCTCCAGTGTTGAGTATGAGTTCCAGCACTCTGGAATACAGGCATGATTTCACAGGCATGTTTCTTGCTGTTTTACATCACCTTTCTTTTTAATTACTTATATATATTTATATATATATTTTTTTCATTTGAGATATAAGGCTTCAAACTAGCAATTTTATGGGAGTACATATATGTGCTTGTTCCAAGACTTGCCATCGTCTCATTCTGCTGTTCATGATGCACAAAAGGAGACACATCTGGACTGCACGCAGACCTATAGAGCACATGCCTTCTGTGTCTATGAAACCGAATTGTGGTAATGTGCAGAATGAGGTTTAGCATGTTCTTGCTGAAATAACCATAGACTTCTATGGACAATATGTCAGTTTCATGGTAGTAAATGATGCAGTAAAATCCAAAAATATACTTCAATATCAATGGTACCTTAACACATATTCAAGTCAACAATTCAGGGAGCACTAATGCACCACCCCATAAATGATTTTTTTTTTCCACCTTTTACTTAATTGGGTTTGTACATGAGTGTACATAAAAGATAAAATCACAGATGTAAAATACTTAAAACCATAGAAGAATCTCTTTGATTTTTCTAAAGCATAACATAAAAGTCCTAGGGGAAAAAATCTTACAGTATGTTGGTTTGGAGCCTGTGCATCATGTGAAGGTCCTTTTAAATCTTTAACAGGTTCTTCACACCCTTCTTGGTTTTTTTTTTGGTGGCACCATTACTTTTATTATTCACTCATTCATTATCTTTAAGCGCTTATCCAGTTTAGGGTCGCGGTGGGTCCAGAACCTATCTGGAATCATTGGGCGCAAGGTGGAAATACACCCTGGAGGGGGCGCCAATCCTTCACAGGGCAACACACCCACACACACACTCACACATTCACTCACACACTCACATCTACGGACACTCTTGAGTCACCAATCCACCTACCAACGTGTGTTTTTGGACCATGGGAGTAAACCGGAGCACCTGGAGGAAACCCACGCAAACACAGGGAGAACACACCAACTCCTATTACTTCTATTGGCAGCGTAAAATTACAATAGTCATAGTACTGTTACATCAATGCATTATTCTTACATGATTATATTTGTGCATTGTATTATACGGGTGCTGGTCATAAAATTACAGTTTGGAGTTTTCATTAGTTCCCAGTTATAATCATCAAATTAAAAGAAATGTAATGAATGAGTATAATATACAAGTTTCACTTTTTGAATGGAATTACTGAAATAAATCAACTTTTTTCTGATATTCTAATTTAATGTCCAGCACCTGTGCGTTGGTCTGTGTATATTAGAGAGTATATGAACACTATTAGTATGCAGCGAACATGTGCTCCTTGTTAATTTAATGCCTCTGCCCTGTGTTGGAGCTCTCAGTATGCTGTATATGTTCCAGGATGGCTGAATTCAGCATTGCTATTGGATAAGGCAGAGATAATGAGAGATTAATAACAGTGCTGTGATAATCACAGTGGTGCCTCAGTCCTCAGAACCCAGCAGGTGGACTCTCCGTGCTTATCTGCCTGTCCTATTTTCCCCAGTCATCACCCCATCCTTCTCCACCTCCTCCTCATCCCCCTCTCCACCCCCCGGCCCTGCCTACACTAACACAGGCAGATAAGAGGAGAGAGAGAGAGAGAGAGAGAAAGAGAGAGAGAGAGAGAGAGAGAGAGACAGGGAGGTAGGAAGAGAGAGAGAGAGAGAGAGAGATAGGGAGAGAGAGAGACAGACAGACGGCGGTAGAAGAGAAAGAGAGACACACACAGAGAGAGAGAGAGAGAGAGAGAGAGATAGTGAGAGAGAGAGACAGACAGACGGCGGTAGAAGAGAAAGAGAGACACACACACACAGAGAGAGAGAGAGAGAGAGAGAGAGAGAGAAAGAGAGAGAGAAAGAGAGACAGACAGACGGCAGTAGAAGAGAAAGAGAGACACACACAGAGAGAGAGAGAGAGAGAGAGAGACAGAAGTTGAAAATATGTGTGTTGGTGTGTGGTAGAGAGAGAAGAGTTGGAATGGAGAGAGGGAATGAGTAAGAGGAAAGATGGGGACAGATAAGGAGAGAGACAAAAATATATGGGAAGGAGGGATGGGAAGAGGGATATATGGAGAGAGGTAGGGAGAGTTATAGGGATGCAGAAGTGCGTGTGGGAAAGAGTGACTGGGGGAAATTTAAGGATGTAGCGGAACAGTGGGAATAAGAAGAAATAAAATAGGGAATAAGTGAGGAGAGGGCCAAAATATACAGAAAGTCTGTGATAGAGTAAATGTAGAATAAAGACTGGGAGAGATTGAACCTGGGTGTGTGAAGAGAGAGAAAGAGTGATGGAGAGAGTATAAGTGAGAGACGGAGGGAGAGAGAGAGTTTGTGCGTAGTGTAAACAGCTTTGATTCAGAGACCCATGACTGTCGTCAGCTGAGGGCTGATAAGATTAGAGCTGGAGGACGTTGCTGTTTAAAACAAATCTTTCTGCGCTTGTCGTCCCAGTGTCCGCGCTCCTATTCTTCACCTCCGTCCCCTACCTTCCCCACCACACCTCCTTCCTTTTCCCCCCTTTCCCCTCCCCTCTACACCTCCACTGACCACCCTGGACCACCTTGTTGTTCCAGATAAACATGCAGAGTCTCCAGGGGTGGCTGGGGCACGTGTCTGGCCTTGGCTGAGCGGTCAGTTTGTGCAGGAATGTGATAAGGCCAGTGGTTGTGGCTTTTCAACAGTGTGTGTGTGTGTGTGTGTTGTGTGAATGTCTGGGTTTCAATGAGCTTGCTACTGTAGCTCTAAAAGAGCTACAAAGATAAAGGAATAGTTTGCCTGTAATACAAAAGCACATATACATTTTAGACCCAGAGATCCCATGACTCATACACTTTAAGGTCCTCCTTAGGTGTAAACACATCATCCTTTTCATCAGCTCCACTTAAAATACACTTGCACATTGTTGCACTTTCACCCTCTGCTTCAGCGGTTAGGACCCCCCCCCCCCCCCCCAAGATCTCCATCTAGCAGTTGTGATTTAGCTGTTAGATCATTCTCAGCACTGCTGAACACCTCAGTGCCTCTGCTGGACTGAAAATAGCCCACTGAACAAAAACATCCAGCCAACAGCATCCTGTATCCACTGGTGAAGGACTAGATGACGAGAAAAACAGATTCACAATTTGGACCAATGTGGTAAGTGCGTTTAATAGAGTGGACACTCCTGCAACTCTGCTGTGTCTGATCCACTCGTATCAGTACAACACACACTAACTCTGCTAACAGTAGCACTGAGATTCATCCACAATCCAAACCATCTGCAGTGGTCCTGACTACTGAAGTATACAGTGAAAGAGGGCTAAAGGACTACAAACTTTAACTGTAGAACAAAGTGCAAAGTGTAATAGCAAAGGGGTCATTGTCATGTTATGGTTGACTGGTGTATATACAGTGGGGAAAATAAGTTTTTGATACACTGCCGATTTTGCAAGTTTTCCCACCTACAAAGAATGGAGAGGTGTGTGATTTTTATTATAGGTTCACTTCCACTGTGAGGGAATCTAAACTTAATATTTGGTACTGTTGTATTGTTTTTTTCCTTTGGATCTGAATTGTACCATTTCTCCTATAACATTTTGGACTGTTTTAGAGATCACACATTCCCTGTCTTAAACACCTTTGATAAGAACAGCTGTTAACTTTACGACAGTGCACCAGGAACTCAGATGGCCTAGGTTGTTTATGGCTTGTTCACGACAGTGATGTGTTACAACAGTTCCTGGTGCTTCCAGATCCTGTTTTAGGTAAAGATCAATCCATGTGTGAAGTTGTAAAATGGGTATAAAGATGTGTGCCTCTAACAAATCATTAGATCAGTCTGAGATTCAGCCTGTGACCAGATCATTCTGAGATCAGTCTGAGGATCAACCAGAGCGCTCAATAAACAGCATTATATCCAGACTGGTCTCCTCTCTTCACTTTGAAACCACCAGAAGACAAGTTTACAACAGTACAGAAAGCTTTGTTTGCAATTACAGAAGTCAGACGTTTCCTGTAGTTCTTGACCAATTTTTCACACATTGCAGCAGGGATTTTGGTCCCCTCCTCCATCCAGATCTTCTCCAGATCTTTCAGGTGTCTGGGCTGTCACTGGGCAACGTTGAGCTTCAGCTCCCTCCAAAGATTTTCTATTGGGTTCAGGTCTGGAGACTGGCTCGGCCACTTCAGGACCTTGAAATGCTTCTTCCAGAGCCACTCCTGGCTGTGTGTTTCAAGCCATTG
The DNA here is from genome assembly GCF_029633855.1 of Hoplias malabaricus. Classification (NCBI taxonomy): domain Eukaryota; kingdom Metazoa; phylum Chordata; class Actinopteri; order Characiformes; family Erythrinidae; genus Hoplias; species Hoplias malabaricus. Next base: position 43,371,486 of record NC_089802.1, on the reverse strand, counting down.
TCGGGCCATGTTGATAGACCCAGCCATGACTCATCTTCAGTTCTTTTAGGGGTTGGCCAAAATCTCGTGATACATGACCCCATCCATCCTCCTTTCAATACAGTGCAGCCTGTCCCCTTTGCAGAAAAGCACCCCCAAAGTATGATATTTCCATCCCCATGCTTCAAGGTTGAGACGGTGTTCTTGGTGTTGCACTCAACCTTCTTCCTCCTCCAAACACATCGAGTGGAGTTGATACCAAAAAGCTCTATTTTGGTCTCATCTGACCACCTGACCTTCTCCCATGCCTCCTCTGGATCATCCAGATGGTCACTGGTGAACTTCAAATGGGCCGGGACATTTGCTGGCGTGCGCAGGGGGACCTTGTGTGCCCTGCAGGATTTTAATCCATGACGGCGTAGTGTGTTACTAACGGTCATCTTTGAGGTTGTGCTCCTAGCTCTCTTCAGGTCATTGAGCAGCTCCTCCCGTGTAGTTCTGGACTGATTCCTGACCTTTCTTAAAATCATCCTTGCCCCACGAGGTGTTATCTTGCATGGAGCCCCAGACCGAGGAAGACTGACAGTCATCTTGTGTTTCTTCTATTTTCTAATAATTGCAACAACAGTTGTTGCCTTCTCACCAAGCTGCTGCCTAGTGTCCTATTGTCCAAGCCCATCCAAGGCTTGTGTAGGTCTACAATGTTGTCCCTGGTGTCCTTAGACAGCTCTTGGAGTGTGATTGATTGAGTGTGTGGACAGGTGTCTTTTAAACAGAGTTCAAACAGGTGCAATTAATACAGGTAATTAGTGCAGAATAGAAGGGCTTCTGAAAGAAAAATTAACAGGTCTGTGAGAGCCAGAATTCTTGCTGGTTGGTAGGTGATCAAACACTTATTTCATACAATAAAATGCAAATTCATTTTTTTAGATTTTGTCTCTCACAGTTGAAGTGTAGGAAAAATCACACACCTCTCCATTCTTTGTAGGTGGGAAAACTTGCACAATCGGCAGGTTTTAAATATCAAATATTTATTTTCCCCACTGTATATACACTAGTATATACAGTATAACATTAAACCATAACATTAACATAACCATAACATTAAAATGGCCCCTTTGCTTTTACATTCATTTTCCCCACTGTAAATATGAAAAGTATATGATGTTTTTAAAGCAACACTAGGTGTTTTTTTCCTTACAATTACACCTTCAAAATCATAGTGATGCTCTGCTGACCTGTAATAGGGAGAACAGAGCCTCTCTTTTTGCTACTCCTGACTCAGCACTGCAGAAACCACACTATGTACATTCTGGGGAAGGGCAGGAAACCATCGCCTCTCCCTCCCCCCTGGATTTCAGGACAGTGCTGTAACAATAAACACGCTGAAACCGTAAGAGGAGCCCTGAAGCTAAAATACCAAGCTTACCTAATGTTCCTTTAAGACAGTAGTTGTGTAGCCGTTGAAGACTGGGTGAAAAACTCGGGGCCTGTGTGAAGGAGGTGAACAGCAGTGTGAAGCCTGTGATGATGATGTGATTAGGAGTGTTCTTTGGCTGTTGACCTGACGCGCTGTGGGGTGGGCTTTGTTGTCATATTTAATGATAGGCATTTGGTGATCCCCCCCATCAGTGCTGTGTCAGCCATCTTTAAAGAGGCCGACAGAGCCCCCTCTCGTCTCCTCTCCAGCACAAATGACCAAATCACTGCTTCGGGACAGCGGGGCATCGTGGGCCATAATTGTAATCTTCAGCGCCAATGAAAGAGCTCGTTATGTTTGTTAATTAAAGCTGCAATCAAATTTCTCCCTTCAGCCGGCAGTGGGGGATGGGGGGAGGGGTGCAAAAACGCAGAGACTCCATGTTCTATTCGCCTCAATCAAGCATCCCTTTCTCCCCCTCTCGGATACACAAACAAGGGGCTGATCTTGCTGGGGAGAGAGGTGGAATTGGCTAATGCTATGTGCTCGCTGATTGCGGTGGTGTTAGATCCCCCCCCCCCCGTAATTTGGTTAACAGTGAGTGTGTGTGTTTGTGTGTGCTGGAAAGGGTTGGGGGGATTAAAGACTGTTTTCCTGGTTTTGTTTTGGCACTTGTCATGCTCTTAATTCAGGGCGGTCGTCTAATTAACTTTGGAAATCTCATGGCGTTTACAGTGTAGCCTGTGTACACAGTGTACACTGGCGACCTGGCAGGGGACAAGAGTGTGTGCCACTTGTATTATTGCCTGTTTCTGTGTGTGTGTGAGTGTGGCTGTGGTGGAGTTGGTGGGGGGTGTAGTGTTGTGTGTAATGAGAGAGGAGGCAAACAAAAAATGCTTGAACCTGCTTTCTCCCTGTTGCATATCGTTATTGAAAAATTAAAGGAATGGAGTGTGCAAGAGTGGATCTCTTCAAACCACAAAATATGTCTGCTTCTGTATTTATTGTTTGTTTATGGGCTTGTGTGGAAGAGGTGCAGTCTGGTGCTGTGATAAAACCATCCAATGGTACATTTATAGGAGAGGTATGTGTATCAAAACAAAATCATTTTATAAGCAATTTTGCATCATTTCTAAAGGTCCATACACCGGGAAGTCTTTTCGCAGTGTGAGAGGCAGCAGTCATTTCCAAACAATATAAATGACCTGGCTTTATTTGGGCAGCCACTAAGGCGTTCATAAAGGAAACTAGCTACCGGGAGATTACAAAGAGCACAACAGTAATGTCCTTTCTGTTTTTATTCATGTTAAATACATTGGCTTTGTGAATGATATGTGCTTTGTAAATAAGCTTACATTGCCAGGACTCTGGGGCGGCATGTGGCGGAGCAGGCAGCAGGCTCCGGTTTCCTCCCACGGTCCAGAAACACACATTGGTAGGTGGATTGGCCATAGGTGTCCCTAGGTGTAAGTGTGAGTGAATGTGTGAGTGTGTGTCGCCCTGTGCCCCCTCCATGGTGTGTACTTGCCTTGTGCCCAATGATTCCAGGTAGGCTCCGGACCCACCGCGGCCATGAACTAGATAAGTGCTTACAGATAATGAATGAATGAATGCATAGTCTCTTTTTTCATTACTGTACATCATTGTTGGGTTTATCAAACTTACACTTGCCATCGTTGTTATAAAACTAGGTAACTGTCTGTCTATTATCAGCAGTCAATTTAACTCAACATTTTAAAGCAGTCTGGTAAATGGTAACTTTAATTCAGATTATTTAGTGCTCATTTTCTCTGTTAGGGTGCCTCATAAAGTGATCTTGTGAGTGTGTGTGTGTGTGTTTGGCAATAGTTGGCATTAGTGACTAAAATAAAAGAACCCTTACTAGCTGAAGTGATATGTTGTGTGTGTGTGTGTGTGTGTGTGTGTGTTTGTTGTACTGTAAGATTAGGGTAAGCATCCATAAGGAAACCAGGAAGAGACAAGACTGAGTGTGTGTGTGTGTGTGTGTGTGTGTGTGAGAGAGAGAGAGAGAGAGAGAGAGAGAGAGAGAGTTCAGTGGAACAGAAGGTGATGAGTAGATGCGAGAGTCTCTGAGGTATTGATTGTGGTGGTAATTGTTTTCAGGGTTCTATTACATCCTTTCACTCACTGCCTTATTTTTACACAAGGATTGAACTCCACCTGCCACTGCTTATACCCCTGCCTGACTGAACACACACACACACACACACACAGGGAGCAGTACTCATTCCTGTACTCGAATGAATGATAAATTCAATTGCCTTATGTATTACTGTAGCTAAAGTACAAGTTTTATAATCAAGTCACCATCAGATGAGCCACTGTCTCTGACTTTGCATCTACAAGGTGGACCAACAATGTGTCTAACAGAGTGGACAGTGAGCGGACACAGTGTTCATAAACTCCAGCAGCACTGCTGTGTCTGATCCACTTGTACCAGCACAGCCCAGCTCTGAGCATGATCTACCACCCAAATCATACCTGCTCTGTGGGGGTCTTGTGGGGGCCCTGACCGGTAAAGTGAAGAGTGAAAGTGGGCTAGTTTAATACAAACACCAACAGAAGAACTGCAGTCTGTAATTGTAGAACTACACAGTGCACTTCTATGTTCAGTGAAACTGATAAAATGGACAGTGAGCAGAAACAATGAGGTTATAAATGAAGGCAGTGTATGTTATTCTTTAAATTGTGTTCTGCACAGCCATTGTTCTGACAGTGGGTTGTTTTTATTAAATGCATTTTCAACAAATTTACTAGAATCTCCCCGCTCATGTACATCCAGCTGCATGTTTCCTGTATTCTCTACAGTGTAATTGTGGGCTTAGGTAGAACATTATTCTTTCAGATTGTGGAACTGTAAAACAGTTTCACCTCTGGCTCTCTCCCTGCTCTAAGTATCATGTGCTGTTTCATTTTTAAAGCAATTACAGCTGGAATAATATCTGTGTATGTGCACACATGCGCAAAAATGGCTGCACTTCACTCAATGGGAACAGGTATGAAAATGACCCTCGGTAAACAGTGATCCATACAGTGTTAAGCTAATTGCCTTTCTCTCTCTCTCTCTCTCTCTCTCTCTCTCTCTCTCTCTCTCTCATTGTGTGTGTACTTGCACATATTTTTTATAGTGTTACATGATAAAATAAACCCTAGAAATTCACAATGTGCAAAGAATATTGCAAACAAGTTGTGCATTTAGTTTTCTGTGCATAATAAGCGTTCAAAAAAAGTGTTTTTTTTTCTTTTTTTTAGGGTGTAATTACCTTTATTAATTTGCTGTTCTCCCATATTAATCATTTTCCAGGGTTGGATATGATGTTAATTTCCCAGGAAATTCAAAAGTCAACTGGCTTTACATTAAATTAGTAAAATGCCCATCATTAAATATAAAAAACACCACCACCACAGCTCTCCAGGTAAACAGCCCAAATAGCTTTTTCAAGTGTTTGCACACTTCTGTCTTAAGTGACATCAATAACCTGGTCCAATTACTCACAGTTGTACTTTTATATATGAGAACAAAAGACGTCCAGTCTAATTCATATTCCCGTAAATGGTGCTTGGGGCGGCACAGTGGTGCAGCAGGTAGGTGTCGCAGTCACAGCTGCAGGGACCTGGAGGTTGTATGTTCAATTAGGTAAGCTCCGGGTGACTGTCTGTGAGGAGTGTGGTGTGTTCTTCCTGTGTCTGCATGGGTTTCCTCCGGGTGACTGTCTGTGAGGAGTGTGGTGTGTTCTCCCTGTGTCTGTGTGGGTTTCCTCAGGGTGACTGTCTGTGAGGAGTGTGGTGTGTTCTCCCTGTGTCTGCATGGGTTTCCTCCGGGTGCTCCGGTTTCCTCCCACAGTTCAAAAAACACACGTTGGTAGGTGGAGGGGCACACATGATGGCTGGGCAGGTGTTGATAAACCTTTGGACATCGAGTGAGTAACTTTTTAAAGACAAGAAATACAAGCACAGTGCTGTACCTTAAGAAAACCGTGATTTACAACTCAGAAGACTAGTCATTTTAGTGAATAAAATGGCCATGCATTTTTGCACTTTGCAGATGTTGTTACTAATTCATATAACCACCACTCTTTAAAAAAAAACGTTGGAACGTGTCTCTACAATTAACCATTTCATGTCAGACTTTTATAATTGACTTGTTTACGTTTAATAGTTGAGTTATGTAGACATATTTAAAACCACTTTCTGAATGGATGGTGTGTTGTAGGGAGAGCTTGTTCTTTTCTGTAACTCTTTATGTGCAGTAAAGCCATGTTGTGCTGTTCTGTTGTCCCTGTGTAGCTCACTCTGGCACATGAAAGCCATGTGCTGGTAGACTTTAGCTCTTTTTGCAGCTCTATGATAAGAATTACCTGTGTGTGTGTGTGTGTGTGTAAGAGAGAGAGAGAGAGAGAGAGAGAGAGAGAGAGAGAGAAAATGTGTGTTTGGGAGACTGTTCTCTGTGAATTTGACATGTTTCTGAGCTCTTCATTCGAGCCCTTTTCCCTGATGTTTAAATAGATCATGAACACATGACCAGACGGAGAGGAATATAGACACAGCAGAGTAGAGTGCTGGTTCATTGTAATTGGAAGGGGAGTGTATGTTGTTATGTAATTCAGTGTGAGGCATGGCACAGCTATTAGCCTCAGACAGTGAAGGTCAGAGGAGAATGTGGACAGAGAGTAAAAGACTTTACTCTTGGACTTTGAATAGCACAGCCAACCACCACAAGCATTTATGGTCAATTCCATATAATTATCACAATTATTTCTCCATAAATATCACAGTCATTAACGTAGTTTAACTGAAATGCTCCGTTCTAGAGAAACATTACAGGGTCAGAATTGTTCAAAGTGGTGCTGATAGGGACCACTTGTCTAAAGCATGTAATTCCTCTAAAAGCCAGTCTCAGAGAGTTATTATATGTATTGAAATGTTTATGAGCATGCTGACTGCTGCCTTGAATCCTTGAATTATATTAAAAATTACATAATGCTCTAACATCACAATAAACGCTTTGAATATCGGGTGGCCACCATCACCATCATCATCATCATATCACGCCAGGGTAGTTGAAGCTGAACCGGACAAATAGTTTCAGAAAAACATGGCTGCAGGGTACGACTTGCAGGTTCATTTCTTAAACCCCAAACACAATCTGTTCCAGCTTTAATTCCATCTTTCACAATCTTCACAACTTGACACTGAAACAAAGCCTGACACCTCAGAGTCTTAGCCTCAGTAACTGTGCATCTCTCAGTTCTGTAGAGGAAAGAGCACAGTGTGCATGGATTTCTGATATTAGATACTCAGTCACTCTCCTTCTCACTTCATGCTGTATTCGCTCTGACAGCCAGGGGAGTGCTGGATGGAGAGATCAGTCTGTTTGTGTGTCGTTCAAAAAGCAGCAAATGGAAACTTATACAGAGATCTGAGATTAAACATGTGCTGAAATATATCATTTCTGACAGGTCATAGAGAGGATTTGAGATTTTAATGTAATATATATTTTCGAAAGCTAAGTATAAACAGAAATATCTGCAATAAGTACCATGCAAAACATGTTTAAACACTCCTCTGATGCATATGCAGTGTTTGACGTTGTTAACAAATTAATGTGGTGTTTTATTTATTATTGCTGTCCAGAGAAAAAAGCTGTATAATTTTTGTACCATTTTTGTGGATTTTTAGTTTACATTTTTGGGTTCATTTGAACCCAGCAGCTGTCCTTAGCACTGTGTTAGAAATTCATAATAAATGGACCAATAGAAATGCTCCAGAATTATTTGGAATAAAGCCTGTTTATATTGACAGCCATTAAACTAAGGCTTTTTTCTCCTGTAAAGTTAATATTTAGGAGATACATGTTTTTCTTTGGACAGTGACAATATGCTAGAAAATGTTTCATGAATGAGTAAGCAGTCAGTGCCATCTTTGAAAAGGCAGGGTTCCAACAGTCCCCAAAACAGTCTCTAATAGCTTTCCTCGGAGGGGGAGAGAAAAGAAAATAAACTCACTGCATTCTGAATTATCTCCACATCCTCTAACCACAACCAAGGCATGGAAGATGCATGTTGACTGAGGCCAGAAGGAAATTGCTGGTACCCATTTGAGACCAGATTTACAGGGTGACTATGGATACTGGAAGCCTGTGCTAGCATTTCTCCTGCGGTGTTGCTATCAGTGTGTGAAGTGTGGGAGAAGAGGGTTGCATTGACAATCCAACACAATGGGCAGCACTTTGAACACATTTTATAAGTGGTCAGAAACTTGTAAATAACTCATGAAAGAATAAAGTTACATTAAAACCACCACACACCAAACAAAGCACACCATTGTTTTTCTTTTGAAATTCCCAATAAGTTTGATGTGTCACATGACCCTCTTCCCATTGAAAAAACAATAGTTGGACCCAAAATGGCTGCCATGGTCACCACCCATCTTGAAAAGTTTCCTCCCTCCCATATACTAATGTGCCACAAACAGGAAGTTAATATCACCAACTATTCCCATTTTATTAAGGTGTATCCATATATATGGCCCACCTGTAGTTCTCTGTTCTGAATTATAGCAGTGTAACTTGACTGTAAGGGTGACACGGTCCTGATGAAAATTGTGTAGCTGACACAAAGCTCTAGGGTCTTTAGGTTGTGGGTTCAATCCCTGTCTCAAAAGGAATTTAAGATGTTCTCCCTGTGTCTGAGTGGGGTCTCTCCTGGTGCTTCGGTTTCCTCCGACAATCCAAAACCATGTTGGTGGATGGACTGGTTGTGAGAAACTGTCCACAGGAGTGAGTGACTGGGTGATTGTGTGAAATCAGCCACAGGTTTGAGTTTGTGAGAGACTGGGTTAATGTGCGATGGCATGTGAAGGAGAGGTGCTCTGTCCAGGGTGTGTTCCTGCCTTGGACCCAGCTATTTCCGGACAGGGTCCATGAATAAATGTCCTTTGGGAGGATGCAGTGGATGAGCCACATAAGCGGAAGAGACTGCAATATACCAACCTCTCAGCAGAACCATGTGAGGCTGGAACATCAGCATTCCCAACGTAGCCAACTTCACAACAAAGTTCTTGAAGTAGCTAGTAGTCAGAGGGTGGGGTAGTAGGAGGACAGTAGAAGTAACTGTACAAACTGTCAATCACCAAGAAATACAAAGCTCCAGCACAAACTCGACACTTGTAAAATCTCTGAAGTTATGGCAGCTTTCTTATTTTTTTTATCCAACTTACAACAGCAGCTTGCACCATTAACCTGAGGTGTTTTGAAAAGGTTTTAACACTCCTTGGGTCAGTGACCGACATAAATCCCCAGCGAAAGCTGAACGTGAAATAAGGTAAACTTATCTGTGAGAACCTTGGACGCAGAGGCGTGTTTAGTCCAACTAAACAAAAGTAATTTTCAAATATGAAATGAGTGAACATTACCACTTGCATTGTTGTGGTTTTCAAAGTCTGTGGTTTCCGTTAGAGACAGGGTTTTGCGACATCAGCGACTCCATTTCACTGTGGAATTGTGTTAGTGGAATAGCAACCAGCTAAAAGGTAGCCGAGCCGAGTCAAGCTGATCCAGTGCAGTTGAAAAGCACCCTTAAAGAAGACATTTATAATGAACTCCTGGACATAGCTATCCACAAATACTGGATGGTATGTAGTTAAAGAGAAACTTTGTGTAGTAAGCTTCATGAATCTTGTGTTTAATTATGGTATTTCTACATGAGGTGACCACAGAAATAAAACCCTTCAACATTAGCTGACAGTGTAAAGTTAGTTTCCTGCTACGTGTCAATTTTATAGATGGCAAATTCTTAATTTAGCGAACAAGCCTTCATCGCAACCATTACCCCAATGAGATATCTGGCAGGAGCCGCCACTAGTCGAGAGACAGGGTGGATTTCAGTTGGTGGCTGGTTGGAATAAACCTCACACCAGAAAGCTACATGTGTTAGGATCCTTACTGGCTAATGACTGCTCCTGTGGTCTTGAGTGAAGTGCTTAACCTCTGGAGACACCTTGGGTGAAGTGTGTCTTGCCCTGTCTTCTCAACTCTCTCCCCCAGGGGTGTACTTGTATGTGAGAATATGTATTCACCACTATCTGTTTTCCAGTAGAGTAGGACAGGCCAAACTATGATGAGTCAGGTGACTCAGCGGATAATGAGGCTGAATGAAGCCACACGTCGTTTTCAACCAGCTTCATCTAGCAGCACATGAGGCTAGGTTTATCATGATCAAGTCCAACCATCAGCTGGAAGGCTATATAATCTCTGCAGCATTGAGCTGTGGAGCAGTGGAATTGTGCTCTTGGAGAGATGGAGCACGATCTACTCTATTTTGGAAGTGTTGCATTGGAAATTGTTGTGAGGTGCTGAAACCAACTCAGCTCAACCAAGGATTGATTGGAATAACATTCATTCATTCATTCATTCATTCATCTTCTGTAACCACTTCGTCCTGTCCTGAGTCATGGATGGCCCAGTGTGCAAGGCAGGAACACACCCTGGACAAGGCATCAGTCACTCACCCAATCACTCACAACAGTTGGCAGTTTCACACACTCACCCAGTCAATCACACAATACATTTTACACAATGCATTTTTGGACTGTGGGAGGAAACCCACACTGATACTGGGAGAACACACAGAACAATTTCAATTTTTTTAACAATTACAATTTCTATTATTTACCGAGTTACATCTGGAACATAACAATGCAGTGTTATTTGGCTGTACATTTATTTGTGACCAGACTCAGGAAATGTATCTCTTAAATAGTCCTAGGTTTAAGAAAGATGCTTACACAGTGGTACAAAGGCAGACATCTGTTTGGACTTTTTCTTCTTTCTTCTTCTAGGGACTTCCATATCAGAATTTTCACTCATTTACTCTGACAGAAAGTGTTCTAGAGTTGCTGACAGAGTTTATCTGAGAAATAACCGCTGAAGCACAGAAAGGCTTAACGATGTATTTTATGCAGAGCGTTCATTTCCGCACTCTTTTGACAGAGTAGGTTAACGGGGAATTCACTGCATTATACAAATTACAGTAAAGATCTGCTCCCAGAAACACTCTCATGATATCACCATCTGTGATAATGGCCATAATTTCACTGGCTATCGTGTACATCTGCCCAATATAACATTGGAAGAAATTAAGGCACATAATTACTAGCTTCAGACAGGCTGCCACTGTCATTTCTGCCAAGTCGCTCTATACTGAATTTCACCTACATATCCAGAGATTTCTACTCACTAGGCAGTTCTGCGTTACAGGGACTGGGCTCACAATGTTAAAAATGAGGGACTCGCAAAGGGAACCTCTCTGATTTGTGATGAGTGTGAGGAACCATTTTAAACATTTCATTTTTGAGCTATATTTTTCTTAAGGGTTTTCCTTGAACTGCATATCCACGTGTGTCATCGATCTCTGATTTCATCTGTGTCAGTTGGGGTGACAATAAGGGGTCATGGCTTTGTACAAAACAGACATTTAGACTTTATAGACTATTACTTTTTTTTTATTCCCGTACTGTTATCTAATCCAGGGTCACAGTGGGTCCAGGTTTATTTCAGAATCACTGAGCGCAAGACAGGAGCGCAACCCTGGACATGGTGCCAGTTCATCACAGGCCATCACACACCCACCCACACATTCACACACATCTGTGGATAATTTCACAATCCAACTACCAGCGTATGGCAGCAACATTACTTACAAATATACTGATCTTTATTTTCCTTTCATTTCCAAAGGGATGTTCACAAATAGAGGTTTGGAGCCATAGAGGAGCCCACTTTAGTTCATCAGTCAATAATTTCTTAAGGAAATCACATGAGAGTGTTAAGTATGTCTATATAATATATATATATTTATCAACTGAAGGTTTTACTAGAATCACAATCGAAGCCAAGACCGAAGAAGCATGGCCAAACTTTCAAACAGGTCTTTTAGGAGCAGCCTGAGATGAGTTTAAAGCTGAAGATCTAGAGAGCTGATCTTATCTCTTGATTTTTCACAAAGCCCTAACCAGTTTGTGTCAGAACCTCTGAGTGAAAGCATCAGAGAGAGTGAGTGAGTGAGTGAGAGAGAGAGAGAGAGAGGGGGGGGGGGGGGGGGTTCTGGAGCTGGAAGTGCTGCACTGGGTGAGTCTGGAGAGGTCCGAGCAGGATTTGTTTTATTGAGGCCTGTTGATGGGATGGAGAGGAGAGTGGAGGGCGCAAAGCAGGCATGAAATTGGTGGAGGGATCAGATGAGACGGAGCAGGAGAGTGGAGGAGAGAAGACCTCCTGACTGGCCTCTGGACCGTCTGGATTAGGGACCTCCAGGCTGTGGGGGTACAGTTAAGAGCCAATTTTATTCTCTAGTAACCCAATCAAAGAGCAGGCCACCAGAGCCTATTAGAGCTCACTTTAGAGAGGGAGGGAGAGAGGGTTTGGGTGGTGGGGAGGGGGAGACTGGCAGGAGAAGGCAATAAAGACATAAAGACATTTATATGGTCATTAGAGCAAAAAGTAGCAGAGGGTGAGGAAAGGGAGCGAAAGACCTTTGGCGGGGAGAAAAGACAGAAAGAGAGAGAGAGAGAGAGAGAGACAGAACGTAGTGAAATCGGCGAGCTGGAAATGCAAATGCCATGGAGAGGAGAGAAAACAGCATTTGAAAGAGACGACTGGGCCTGTGAGGGTGGACAATGTCACAGTGAGCAGATGTTTGCTGACCTGCTGAATAAAGTGCCAGAACATGAAAAACATAAACCTCCATAAGGGTCATCACTGTAATATTGATATACAAGCATTATGCACTGAACCATCTTTGGATCTACCAGGATCTACCTTGTATCTACTCTAGCCATTTAATTAGCTCCACTGACCATACGGGAGCACTTTGTAGTTCTCCAGTTATGGACTGTAGTCCACCTGTTTCACCCTGCTCTTCAAAGGTCAGGACCCCCACAGAGCAGGTATGATGTGGGTGGTGGATCATTCTCGACGCTGTGTGTTGCGCTGGTATGATTGGATCAGACACAGCAGTTGCTTCTAGAGTTTGTGAAATCTTCAGTGTCACTAATGGACTGAGAATAGTCCACCAACCAGAAACATCCAGTCGACAGCATCCTGTGTCACTGATAAAGGACCTGAGGTCGACCAACATTTGTAATTGTAGAACTAAGAAGAGCTCTTGTGTAGTCAGTGGAGCTGATAAAATGGACAATGTGTGTAGATACAAGGTAGGTGTTCCTAATCCAGTGATCGTTCAGTGTACACGCCCTCTTTATAATATAAAGGCCTGGAAAGGGCAAGAATGTCAGTTGTACCTGTGTGTGTGTGTGTGTGTGTGTGTGTTTGTGAGTGAGTCTGGGCAGCCACAGAAAGAGGCCAGCTTACCTGTAGTCTGCTCTGCTTTCCACGTCCCAGTGCTGTCTTACTTGGGGTCGCCAGGCTTAATTACAATAATGTAATGGATTGTGGCGGGCCAATGCCATTGCTGGAAGGAGGACGCTGGAGGCAGGAACAGAATGGCTCTCAGGCCATTTATTCACACACAATGACAATGTACTTCCTCTCTTCAACTCTCTTTGGCCCTTTATACTTGTCAGCGCACCTTTCCCGAGCGCTTCTATTTGAGCTTGTGCCAGCAGGTACGCAGGGCCAGAACTGAGTGAGAAACATCATGTTCCTGCAGCCTTGCCTCAGTCTGTGTGGCTCTGACACAGCACACAGCTGAGACTGGAAGTTTCCTCCTTGTTTCTGAGGGGTATTTTTTAATGATAAGCTGTGACTTCTCTGTACCCTCTCCTGGTTGCAGACTCCAAGTTGTAAACTTAGTCAGCAGAACACGTGGTGTTCCCGAACACTCTTTGAAGTTGCCCCAGCCTCTGATGAGCCGACGGTAGATGAGCAGCTGGGTATTAGTGTCTCCATGGCAGCTAAATGCCAGCTGCAGGCCGAGCCAAACGCTTAAAGTTCACCAGTCTCTTGTTCCTCTTCCCTCAAAGCTCATGTAAACCTGGCACAGCTCAAGAACATTAAATTGAAGAATTTTGGCACAGGGTTTTAGTGCAGGTATAAAATATTTGCGCATGGAAAATGTAATATAACTAATCATTATGTTGCCTTTGATTAGTAAATGTGTTAGTACAGTTAGGGACTGTATCTTGTATTAACAAATGCTTATTTAGTATAGTTTACTTACACTTCGGTTTAATTAACTTAAAAAGAACTGTATATACTACTTAATAATATGTTTCATATGTACTTCAGATTTAGTATAGCCTACTCAGAATTACTATTTCAAACAGCTAAATAACTTCACTTAAAATGTACTATGTGTATATTCAAAATAACTCATTAATCAAAGTTGGGCTAACTACAGTGACATTTTCTGCAACTTAGAATTTGTCAGTTGTGTTTACTTGAGGGCGGCACGGTGGCGCAGCAGGTAGTGTCGCAGTCACACAGCTCCAGGGGCCTGGAGGTTGTGGGTTCGATACCAGCTCCGGGTGACTGTCTGTGAGGAGTTGGTGTGTTCTCCCCGTGTCTGCGTGGGTTTCCTCTGGGTGCTCCGGTTTCCTCCCACAATCCAAAAAAAAACACACGTTGCAGGTGGATTGGCGACTCGAAAGTGTCCGTAGGTGTGAGTGAATGTATCTGTGTTGCCCTGTGAAGGACTGGCGCCCCCTCCAGGGTGTATTCCCACCTTGCGCCCGATGATTCCAGGTAGGCTCTGGACCCCCCGCGACCCTAAATTGGATAAGCGGTTACAGATAATGGATGGATGGATGTTTACTTGAACAGCAATCTGAATTACTTATTAAAACCATGCAAACCGATTGCCTTAAAAAGACCAAGTATTACTTGTGTAACTTAAGTACTTTACACATACATAAAACATGAATGAAAAGCAGATTCCGTACACTTTAAAATAAGCCCATTTACACAATAAATCAAGGTACTGAGATTTTAAAGTTCAATTATACATGTTTTTGTTTTTTTTTAGAATAAGAACAAAGGCTTAAAATAGGATTGGCATTGTTTTATAAGATGACAAGATGTGTACATACATGCCAGTAATTCAATAAATAAAATAAAACTACAAAATTAACATATACAGACATAAACATAAATTGCTGGTAAACCCAGGGCTGTTTATTTGAAAGGAGAGCCTTAATTTAGTTTAAACATTAGAAACGACATTAGAAAAAAAAGAATCCACTTAAGTGAGCTGTCCTAGACTCACACTTGATTTAACTCAAGAGGAGATTTTTAAGAGTTTGCAGCTTAGGTGGAAGTTTGTTCTCTCCCAAGCCAAGCATCACTCTTTGAATGAAATTGAACGTGTTTTTCATGGCTTTAGGGTAATTTAAGTGCAAAGCATATGGCAACCCAAACAAGAGGCACATGGCTTGAGGCAGATTCTGTAAATTGTCCATTACAATATCTCCCTCAACAATGATGGCAGTAGACACTGAGTCAAGGTGGAGATGATTTGGAGAGGGAGGCATATCTTCACTGATGACCCCAACAGACACTTGTGCCCAGGCCTCATCACTGTCAGAATCCTGTATAAAAAAACAAACAAAAAATAACATTACATCAGGGAAATGTTGATAGGCATAGCCATTTCTCAAAATATAAACTGCCCTGCCTATACAGCCTTCCAGCCTTTCCCATGAAGTTGTCATAAGCAACAAAAAACAAATGTGAGGAAAGTATACCTGGTCATTTGTTTATTAAAGAAATTGATCCAATATATATTTAACATAAATTGGCAACTGTATTTGAGCATTTATTTTCAGTGGTATGACCCCCTTGTGCAAATCTGATGGTAGTTTAGGTGAAATTTTTGTCCGGAAATTCTAAAAGGTTCAATCTTACCTTCAGTGTGATATGGCCAACTTCAAACCAGCTTTTCAGTGAATAGCTCACCAACAACTGCCACATCCACTTCTGAGAAGGACAGAAAATGTTTTGGTTAAAACACACCACTTGTAGTGTTGTAATTTGTAGATTAGTAGAAATTTGTAGAAACATTCCTTGATATGTGCATGTTTTAAAAGTGCTAGTGAAAAATAAATGTTTTGATATAAATGTATATTTTTTAAAATATCTATTCAAGGTCATAAAAAATTGAAAGTAGCATTTCACTTGTTTCACCAGTACACAAAAGTAACAGTTCAGGGAAAAAAGCAACATAACAGTTAAAAATTAAACTTTTTATTTACATTTCAGATGCTAATTACGACCTTGCGACGCGGGTCGTAGATTACAGGAGATCTTTGGAAGTGCGGCTAACCCGTTTTAAGGTGGAACCCCCGTACAGTGACTATTCGGGACGAATACACGTTGCGTTGTGAATAACTCTGAATACGTTGTGAAAAAACATTGCACCTCCCCATGGAAAACTCATTGAGCTTAAGCCTTACAGGTTTTCTCAGTCTATTTCCCTTGGCATATCTATAAGACCTGCTGTTGAAACTAAATTTAATACTGAAACTAAAATGTTTTTCATAGCTAAACGTACTCTAATCAGTGGCGGAGGGCGGAGGGTAAACAAGTTATAGGCGGCTAACGTTTAGTCAATTTACTATCACTAAGTCGCATATGTGACAGCTGAAATTGTTTCGCTTTATAATGTACAATATTCAATAATTTCCTAAAATATAGTAGATCTTATGTGAATAAGCGGATGCTGGAATCTAGTCTGTAAAGGATTTTAAAACAGTTAAAAAAATGACCAACTTCTGGGGGAAGTTTTCCTTTAAATTTGGCTAAATTTATTCTCCGACTAGACTCCAGCATCTTCTTATTCACAGGCAATCTACTATACTTAACTTTAAAATGTGTATTTTTCGTTTTATATTCTAAAGTGCGACGATATGAAAGCTAACACATCCACGACTAGCTAGACAGAGCTATGGGAGTATTCAGAAATAAAGTCACACAATTTTATTTCGTTAAATAAATGAAAATAAAATACATTTAAATTCGTTGCTTGCTTGACAACTTACCTTACTTCAAAAGACAAAAGCAGGCTCCACCGAAGTCATCCACCGGCCATTAAACCAGTTCTGGGCGGGAGACTGAACGTTGAGTCCTGCGCATGCTCACATCGCAGACTTTATTACTACTTGATTGTTTAAACTGTCTGCACTCAAGACAATACGTTATTGTTTTTTTTCTCTCTACAATTAACGGTAACTTACAAAAAACTAGTAAGAAGTGCATTATCTTCATAACCAAGTAAAGTTAACTAATTAATTTAAGTCATCACGGCTATTACATTTTACAGTGTAGTCTTATATCTAAGCGTATGGCAGCTTTACAGATTTATTTACATATAAATCTGCTAAATTATGCTAGAAATACTAGAGTTAATTGGAGTAAGGCACAAGGCTGTTATCAGAAAAGTCCACTGTGATTTTAGAGCTGGATTTTATAAACAATAACATGTGACTCAATCGTTTTATCGAGGCATTGGACCTGAGGTCCTGATTTGATGTTGTTCTGAGCTCGATGTCAGCTCTCATCAGAATTCCCCGTTTGTGGAGTGTAATGCAGGGAGAGAATTGACTGTCGATCCTTAATTGATAAACTCAGCCTCTCTTCCCTTGCTCTCACTCAGCCGCACACCAATCAATAACTACTGTGAGTCTCCTCGGATGAAAGAGTGTTCAGATTTATCTGCTAATATCATCTGTGTGTGTGTGTGTGTGTTTATGTTCAGAAGCATTATGGTTTATTTGCTGATTAACATTCTACTGTTGCTGCTGACACATGCATTCAGACACACACACACACACACACACACACACAGCCCATAGAGAGAGAGAAAAAGACAGAGAAGAGAATCTCCACAGAGTGTGTGTGTGTGTGTGTGTGTTGCTAATTTGGACATCCTTTCCATCTAAATATGCTATTAAATAGTTAAATATTTATATTAATTAATAACAATATTATATCAGTAAGGCTACGTTATTGGAAATAAATCATTAAATCTAAAAAAAGTACCTCAAACTCTTTTAAATCGCTGAAAATATTTAGGGCAATATTTTAAAAGTTTCTAGTTTTGTGTTTAAAGTTCTTGAAGCTGCTCATTTTGAGGTAAAAGGCCAAACACAAACAGTAAACATACATTATGTTGAGAGAAAAGGAAAAAAGGGGGTTGATAAATTAAATTTAATTAACATTCAATTGGCAGCCGACTAACAAAGTCTTTTTCTAATATCCATAACCCAGAGGTTCTGTGGTGCAGTGGGTGGGTGGACAGTTCCATTAGGTGTTTTGCATCTAAAAATAAATCAATCAATCTTTAAGAAGAAAAGAATAATAATAATAAGAAGAAGAAGCAAGTATGGTCAATAAAATGTGAGATCCATCCATCCATCCATTGTCCACGGCTTATCCAGGTCCGGGTCATGGGGGAAGCAGTCAGAATAAAGAAACCCAGACCTCCATCACCCTAGCCTCCTCTTCTAGCTCTTCCAGAGGGATAGTGAGGAATTCCCAGACCAATTGAGACATGTAGTCCCTCCAGCGTGTTCTGGGTTTTCCCCGGGGCCTCCTCCCCATTGGACACACCCCAAACACCTCACCAGGAAGGTGTCAAGGAGGCACAGATGCCCGAACCACATTAACTGGCTCCTCTCAATGTGGAGGAGCAGCGGCTCCACTACAAGTCTCTCCCGGACGTCCGAGCTCCTAACCCTGTCTCTAAGGGAATGTCCAGACTCCCATGGAGGAAAATAATTTTAGCCGCTTGTACCGGCGATCTCATTCTTTCAGGCATTACCCAAAGCTCATGACCATAGGTGAGGGTTGGGGGTAGATAGAATGGTAAATCAAGAGCTTTTCTTGTTCGGCTCAGCTCTCTCTTCACCACAATGGAAAAGTACAGAGTCCATCTTTCCACTCGTGAACAAGACCCCGAGATACTTGAACTCCTCCACTTGAGTACCATGGTCTCAGCCGCTTCACACTCATTTGTAAACTGGTCCAGCAAGAGCTGGAGGTCCCGGCTCGATGAAGACAACAAGACCACATCATCGGCAAAAAGCAGACATGTGATCCTGAGACCACCGAACTGGACACCTTCCCCCAATTGGCTACACCGAGAAATTCTGTCCATAAATGTTAAGAACAGAACCGGTGACAATGGGCAGTCCTGACGGAGTCCAAATCTGACTGGAAACTTACTGCCAGCCATATGAACCATGTGGCAGGGAATACTTATAAACCACTATATTTTCTTATGGAAGGCCAGCGGTTTGGAGCATAATGGCTAAAAGTAGCATCACCAAAGTTTTTAATTTTGCTTTTTGGAACTACTAAGAGAAAAGAGTCTGAGGGGCCTTCCTGGTTCATATGCCAAAAGCATGTCTGGGAGTTAATCTGCTGCAAGGCCATGTTGTGACTTATACTAATAAGAGAATTTTTAAATCAATTCAAGAACTAACAGGTGACCAGTGTATGGACTTTAAAAGGGAATGTTTTTCTCTGTCTGACAGGAATGAGTCTCTACAGAAAAAGGGTATATTTGATATAGTTCAAACCATGTACACATTTAAATGAAGCAAATTCAATGCATAGCATTTTCCCCCTAAGTGTGTGCAAATGTTTATTGCTTATTTACATATGAATGTGCTCACCTATTAAAGCAGATGCTTAAAAATAATATGATAAGTAGTCATTTCTTTGTCATCTATTTGTGTGGATGGGTGAATGCATTTAAAGGATGTGTGTCTGTGTACGTATGTGTGTTTGTGCATGTGTGTGTGTGGGTGTGTGGGTGGATGGCTGACAATATTCAACAGTAATTCCTTTCGATTCTCAGCGGGGTGCTTCTCTGTGCCCAAACTATTCTTTCTCACTGCAAAATCGGTTTATCTGAGAACTGTGCGCGTATGTGTGCTGTGCATGTACAGATGCACTCTACAAGCTTAAGGTCCACATGGTCAATGTCTAGCCTCAGCTAAAGAGCTAAAAAAAAAGCCACATCAGTGAACTGTGAAGCAATGAAACTAAATTCTCTGAAGACACAAAGCATTATTAAATACTCTTGAGATCAGGAGTGGATTTTGTGATCCAAAACGAATCATTAAACATAATTCAACTTAGTACCTGACCTCCCTAATGATCTTGTGGCTGAATACTATAAAGACCTCATAAAAAATGTTCCATCAACTGTTGTTCATTCCCAGATGAAGATTTCACTGTATCAGAAGGTGACAAATTTCTTAGCAATTGAAGACATGTTGGGTGTGCACAATTCCACAAACATTTGGCCATGTTGTGTAGCTGTAGTGGGAATGACAAACCTCCAAAATGCCAAGTAGTCACTTTATTCAATTTCACACCAAAACAATTTTTTGAACAGGTTTTCTGAACATGCTGGAGGATACCTGCACTAACAATTTTTGAAAAATATTCACACAAATCATCAACCCAAGTAGAGCTCAGTGACTGAAAATACAGATTACTGACTTTAATAAACATTTAATGCAAAAAAATAGCTTTATTTAGATCAGCAACTGAACACTGTACTATTCCACAAAGAACACCACTCTGCTCTATAACAAAGTCTGCAACACAACACAATAACAACACAGCTTAACTTGGTTTAGATATTTCCAATCACAGCATTTAGCCGTTATCATCTAACTTTGGCATCCAGCTTTGGCAGTGTGTAATTTTTGTGCCTCTTAGACTTTCTTAAGGCATTTTGAATCAAATTTTGTTAAAACACAAGATTGCTTTAGTCCAAAGAAACAGCTTGAAGCTGTTTGTTAGACGCTGATTTGAGCTCAGACTTCTAATGGGAGTCTTTCCTGTAAGCAACAAATTTTCTTAAGTCCCCTTTGAAAGGCGGTTGCACCAGCCTTTTTGTTCATGTTTTAGGCTTGCATGGGGAGGCTTGGGGTCACCTCAGGGCAGGCTTAGTTCATTCAAACCCATCCTCAGCACCAGCCCTGAGCACATTACTTCCATAACCAGATTTTTAAACATTTCAAAATAAGAAAAGTGGTCTTTATCCTACTTAAATATGAATTACGTTCAGTGAGTATTTGAAGATTCAATAAAAGCACCACAGCTGTGTCCGCAGACTATGCTATGTTTGCCTTGTATGCGAAATTTCGTAGAAAAGATCGATCCACTCGGGAAAATGTAACGGTGCACTAACCACATTACAAAATGTTCTTTAACTTGTTTCCTGCAATTACACATTTCTGGGTGCCACCTCCAAAAATCTGACAAATGTAAAGCATGCTGCTTTAAATCCAAACAGATTATTTAAAAACAATTAAAAAAAGCACAAATGTTATTCTAATTTTATTTACTTTAAATATTCATACAATACATGATCTTATTCACCAAAGGTTATACAATATGTACCTACAATGTGCTAAAAATGCTTGTATTTAAAAATGTATATGACCTTGTTTCTGCACTCATTGTCCTTTTACCAATTCTGGTCAGTACTGTGACACTATAATTTCCCTCATTGTTGTTCTGCAAATGTTGGCCTTTGGTCCACCCTTCACCTTGTTCCTTTTAGGACCAGAAGAGAGCAGGTAGGATTTTGGTAGTGGAACATTCTCAGCACTTCAGTGACTCTGACGTGGTGGTTGTGTGTTAGTGTGTTTTGTGGTAGTGAGAGTGGATCAGACACAGCAGTGCTGCTGGAGCTTTTAAACCCCTCAGCATTATATTATATACAACCAAAAATATCGAGCCAACAGGGTCCTGTGATCACTGATGCAAAACAAGAGATGGACATACACAGACAGTGCAGCAAGGGATGAGTCAAAGTCTGTGAATTTTCATCTGCTGAGTGGACCACAGTATTTAGAAACTGTAACAGCACTGCCCTGTTTACTCATTATTTTATTAAAACGTGTATTATACTTGGGATGAAGTTGTTACATGTTTAGATGAGGGATTTTTCGTCATGTGTTTGTGAATTTGCTGTCTCTCATGTTTGAAAGTCATTGTAGTAACTGTGTCTTCAGAACAAATTGTTTGTTTACCTGCCCAGAGGCTGATTAGTTACTCTATGGCTATGCATCATTTTCTCACTGGAGCTTAATAATTGTAAAAAAAATAAATAAAAATATTGAAATAGCTAAAATAGTAAAATGACAACTTTGTATCCTGTACATTTTATGTTATATTTCACATCAGCAAAATGTAAATGGAACAGGGGTGTACTTTCCTTTGCTTTTGAATGTAATAATATCCATACATAATTCCTGAAGATGCTTGTAGTACCCCATTATACAGAGAAAAAAACTTCACTCTGTCCTGCCCATTCATGCTGTTTCCCATTCCTTGTTACATCCTGTTCTCTGCCCTTGCCACACCCTTAAACGGTCATGTGACAAACCTCGGGTGTTTCCTGTTCTCTTAATGTTTAAAGGCCTTATGCCTTCATCTTAGTATTGTTGTCTATGGTGTGTTTTAGTTTAACAGTGTATGTGAGTCTTTGTATTCCCTTGTTTATGTTCTGTACTTTTAGTGTTTTGTTTCCTTCCTGGTCTTCATCATGTTGCAAAACCTATGCTACACTTCCCTCAAAACTGACTTTTGCTCCCCTTTGCTGGAGTCTGACTGTGTGGGAAATCTTTTCAGAGAAGTGGGTGGAGAAACAAAGTGTAGTATCTTTACTTTAAAATAACAAATGATTTGTGATGCTCTTCCCACCTGTAATAGCGAGAATAGCACCTCTCTCACTGCTCTCCAGGGCTGAGCTCCCCAAAAACCAGACTCTGCAGCTTCAGGTTCATGGGGCAAAGATCATGGTGCTGCTATGGGACATTATGAAGGAGGCTGTGATGAGACAGAGTTGTCAGAGGAAGCAAGGAAGAGAAAGAGAGTCAGAGAGCCAAAGCGGCTGTGCAAGAGTTAATACTGGACATATGAGGACTCAGACAGACGCCTGCTTCTTGTTGGACTAGTAAGTAATAACATGTTGCATGTCCATAATGTGATGCTGTGTTAGTTATTAACAAGCTTTAATGACAACAAAGTGCTAAAATCAGGTTTTTGAAAGTTAGACAGGGTCAGCACCTGCTAACTTTAGCCAGATTAGTGAATAATTTAGGCATATGTGTTTGGGCAGCTGGTAATAAGTGCTTTTCTATAGATTGTTGTGTGATTGTAAAGGCCAGAGTAACACTTTATGCCACTGGAACCCAAGTCTTGTTGATTACAAAGTGTTATAGATTTTTGAGAGCTAAGGAAGCCTGCTAACTTTAGCCAGGTTAGCAAACATTTTAGCTGCACGTTTGGACATTGATTCCAGTAATAAGTGATGTTCTGTCATTTATTTGAGGTTGTATTGGCTGGGGTTACATTTTTGGTTGGTGGAACCCAAGATTTATTAACGACAAGGTGTTAAAATCAGGTTTTGAGGGTTACTGATGAGCAAGGGCCAGTGGTAGCACCTGCAACTTTAGCCAGATTAGCCCATTTTTTATTGTTAGACATTGATTTGGTTAAGTGGTTTTCTGTCGGTTACTGTCTGGTTATAATGGCTATAATACTAGCAAAGCTACACTTTATGCATGTAATAACAGGAAACAGTGTATATTATGAATGCTATAGCTTTTATTGTATAGTCAACATTATTTATTTAATTACACACATTCTTAGGCTCAACATTCATATGTTTAGCAAACGCTGCCATCTAAATAGTCTGGAAACGCTAGCAGTATTTCAACATATTTAAAGGTTCCTGTAAGTGACAGACAGTCCTCTTGATTTCTGTCCTGACTTGATTTCAGGACAGTACTGAAGTACTGTAGATGTGAATTACACTCAGCCACAGGTGCGTGAAGCCCAGGAGACAGAAAAAGACAATTTTTACATAGTGTTTTTTTTTTTTGTTACAATAGCAAAAAATCAATCAAATTTTGTAACTTTTATTAGGACATTTTGGAAGATTATTTTAAGCAGTCTGAAATGTAATGAGCTTGGCTTTCATTTGTGTGGCCTAGGCCCTTCATAGGTCATTGAAATGCCTCAGTGTAATGCCTTTCTCACTTCAGTGTTTTTCTTTTTCCCTTGAAGCTTATCTTTCCACCAATCACTGAAGGGATTATTGGGAAACACACACACGCACAGCTTGTGATGAAATATGATCAAGTCTAAACTGTCCCCAGTCTTATTGTATGAAAAGAATGAATATCTCATCAGAAGTATCAGTCAGTATCAAAGCATATGACACAGAAAAGAGTTTTCACACTGCAGACTGTGTGACTGTGATTCAGAGGAACTGGCACACACACACACATTCACACACACACAGAGCTCAGCAGGTGGTGGGTTTCAGGCTTTGTGCTAGAAAAGAGGATAAACGTTGAAATATAGGTCCACTCCAACACACACCTTTACTGTGACAAATACACACACACACACACACACACACACAAGTCTAAGTGGGCCTTTGTGTGGTTTGCAACAGAGTGGGTTTAATCCAATCCAAACTGTTCTAGAAAAAAACACATTATGCCTGACTGACTGAATGAAACACACTTTTAATGATTTTAATGAGTTATCAGTGCACTTTCCCCCCCAAATGATTGTTAATATTCTCATTGTTGTAGCAAAAAAAGCATTATTCCTAAACCTTTTTCCTGTCTCTGGGGACTGACCTCACTTTCTTGTGGCTGAATGCCATCAAATCCTCATAGAAATGTTCTAACATCTAGTATACAACCCTTCCGGAAGATTAAAAGCTGTTACTGAGGCAAAGGAGGGCAAACTCCTTATGAACTCCCTTGATGTCAGAAGAAAGGCAGGATGAGCTGTGGTACTTGGCTCTGATGGATGCATGTGATCTTTCACTGGCTGCAGTCATTAGATCATGCAGTCAATAGAAAGTGCAAGTAGGAAGTGAACTGATGTTAATAATCATGTTACTGTCCATATGCTTCCATGCTCTGTGCAGTGGGTAATACATTAATCTGTTTTGAATTGATCTCATAATCTCATAATCTCTCACACAGCTTTCTGTCTGGCCATTTTACAGCAGAGGGCTGACTGGTCAGTGATATATTGAGGACCCTTGATTGGTGGGGAGTTTGTGCCAACTGGAGGAGCTTGTCATCTTTCTAAATTCTAAGTGTGTGTATATATATGTATATATCAGGTGTATATCGTGTATCAGGATGACAATGCACCAATACACACAGCAAGACTGGTGAAAGATTGGTTTGATGAACATGAAAGTGAAGTTGAACATCTCCCATGACCTGCACAGTCACCAGATCTAAATATTATTGAGCCACTTTGGGGTGTTTTGGAGGAGTGAGTCAGGAAACGTTTTCCTCCACCAGCATCACGTAGTGACCTGGCCACTATCCTGCAAGAAGAATGGCTTAAAATCCCTCTGACCACTGTGCAGGACTTGTATATGTCATTCCCAAGATGAATTGACGCTGTATTGGCCGCAAAAGGAGACCCTACACCATACTAATAAATTATTGTGGTCTAAAACCAGGTGTTTCAGTTTCATTGTCTAACCCCTGTATGTATGTGTGTGTGTGTATATATATATATATATATATATAGCCAATCCATCTAGCAACATGTGTTTTGGATTGTGGGAGAAAACTGTAGCACCCAGAAGAAACCCACATAGAAAATGACCCAAGGAAGAACTGAACTCTGGACCTGTTGTGCCAACATGCCACCCTGTAATGTGCCTTTTCACATCAATCCACCCTGAATTAATTTTGTTTACATCTCTCTGACTGTATTCTTCAGAAATGTTGAAAATCATTTTAATGTCCCTTTTAAACCATGTTCCCATTTAGGACAAGGTTTGTTGTGACAGCATAAACACATGTTTAAGTCTGTGGATGCATCAGAATATGTATGAAAGCGTGTTTGTTTGTTTGTTTGTTTGTGTGAGTGTGAACTGTCACTGATTGTTGATGTTGTCAGCGGACAGCAGGGAATAATCTGACATGTTTCCAGGAGTAAAAAGCTTGATGTTTGGGAACAGATAAGAGAGCAGGATTTCAAGCCTGTTTCCATGCTTTGCTTCGTTTCCACAGAGAGCCCATTAGACTAATTGATGCAAGCACTACAAAACTGGCCAAGCAGAGCATAATAATTGACTCATCCTATACTGTAGTAGGACAGAGAGGCTGAAACATTGTCATGCTTATAGAGTGGGTCTACAGTGAACATCTGATATCAGTTCATCTCACAAACCAGACCTCTGTCTGTGATCAGAGTTTGGTGCGTCTCATCATGGCCAAGAACTGGTGCTTGTTTGTCAGACAGGCAAACTGACCAGTCATGGCACTTCTGGGTGAACCACAGCAAATCAGGGAGGATTGTGGTATGGTATCAGCAGGGGTTGGTTAGAGTTTAAAGTGACACAAAACTGGTTAATACTGTGTTTTTCCTGGTGCACATGGATGATGGGAAAATGTGGATTGTTATCTTTAAATCTGGGGATTTTGAGAATTCTCTGGGGAGAATGTGTAATTACACTGAGCATTGTGGAAAAAGTGGAAGAGCACTTTTAAAACCTGCGTAGTGGTGTTGATTCCTTTCAGAGTATATGAATCTGATGCATATTCAGAGTGATTTCAGTCAAATATTAGTGAAGGAAATGTCTTTAGAGGACCTACGCATATATGTATCTGCTTTTATATTTTTTTCTCCTAATTTTTGCCTACAGAAATATTATATATTAATATATTAAATTTTTAGTTTAAGGTAAAAGCATTTTTACCTTTTACTGCATGTTAACAAACAAAAAATGAACACCACGTAATTGTATTTCATGATGTCATAATTTCATGATGACAATACTACTGCTTTCAATAATAATAATAAAAAATAATAATTAAAAACAACAACAAGGAACTGCCACTTCGAAGAGTGGTGCTGAATTTTACTTCTAAGGCCCAGTCCACACGGATCTGTTTACTTTATTAACGTAGATTTTCCTCTCAGTTTTTGACATTATCATGCCAGTCCAGTAGAGGGCCATAGTACCTCTTAAAGAGAGGCTTCTAAACACCACGACGCGTGAGATAAACACCGAGCTATTCATTCCAAATCACTCCATGCACTACACAAGTAATGAAATGACTGAATCTAGACCTTAACAGCGCATTGTAGATTTCTAATAAAGCATCTTTAATATTTATTCAAACGTGGGAATCTGAAATCTAGTGCTAGCTGCATGTTCACTGTAGTTTAATGACGTATGTACTTCACTATAAAGGGAATGAGGAGCTATTTTGCATTTCAGCCAGAGACAGGCATGCTGTGTGACGTCAGTGTTTCCGAAAAAATATCTTGTTTACGTTTGTCCATAGAAAACAGTGACAGTGGCTTTTTCAAAAACTTGGAGAGCATTTTCGAAAACATCAACCATACAGTAGTTAATAATCAATCAATCAATCATTTATGAAATGTTTGTCTGAAAATCAACTCTAAGAGGTAATCAGAATAAAATATGACTGGCCTGGCCCATGCTCTCAAAAGAGAAAGCATCACTGGACTGTTAGACCAGGACTAGTCTCAATTCATGTCCCAATTAAGACTAATTTCAGCAGGCAGCTCAGAACACGGGGACAGCTGGAAGGTTGTGTAGTTTGTGTTTGTAATGATATGAGTGGACTCTGGATGTGTAAATAGTTGTTTGCATGTGTTGGCCAGACACACAAACAAAGCCGTGTAGAGAGAGCAGAGAGCACATGGTGTGAATAATGGGAGCAGCGCAGACCGGTCTCTCAGAGCATGTGCTACACTCTCCTGTGGGACCGAGAGGAGGCATCTGCAGCCACACACCCACACACACACACACACACAGCTTCACAGAAGTGATTCAGAACCAAGCACACTCTCTCAGCCTAGTAAGCTAGGGTTGCCAGATTTCAGCTGTGGCAAAAACAAAAAAGCCATACAAATACAGCATTAAACAGGTGATTCAGAGCCGAGGTCTATGTAGCAAAGTGCTGCCTCAACCTCCCTCCCTGTCACCCACCCCACCCCCCTTTCTCTCTCCCCCTGCCTAGTAAGGACGTGTTGCCAGGTTTCAGCTATGGTTTAAACCAGAAGTCCCTGGTGGAACAGGGTTGTGGTTTGTCTTTTGTTTTTACATTTTTCTTAATATTTTCCTGAAATATTTATTAGTCCTTGTTAGTTCTTACATTTGCCAGGTTGCAAATTCAACATTTAATTTCCCCATAAAATGTATGTTTTTAGATCTCACGCTAACACAGACAAACACAGGCACAGAGAAATCGTCCAGGTGCTGAGAAATGTTCACACTGTTTCTTTCTAATCATCGCACCACTTCAAGGTCCTTAAATGAGATTTTCCCTCCAGAGATTTGCTGTTGATGTTTTTGCTCAGAGAATTCCCAGAGCGCGTGGCACAACAGGTAAAGTCCCACTCCAGGTGACCGTCTGTGAGGGGTGTGGTGTGTTCTCCCTGTGTCTGTGTGGGTTTCCTCCGGGTGCTCCGGTTTCCTCCCACAGTCCAAAAACACACATTGGTAGGTGGATTGGAGACACAAATTGGATTGGTGTCCGTAGGTGTGAATGTGTGAGAGTGAGCGAGTGTGTGTGTGTGTGTGTGTGTGTGTGTTGCCCTGTGAAGGATTGGCGCCCCCTACATGGTGTGTTCCTGCCTCCCGCCCAATGATTCCAGGTAGGCTCTGGACCCACTGCGACCCTGAACTGGATAAGTGCTTACAGACAATGAATGAAATCCCAGAGTGCTTCCCTTTCCAAAGAGGAGTCTGAGTTTCCAAAGCTCTGATTAAAGGTTTGCAGCTGTGTTACATCAGCCTATTAAATTACCTACATTTAAAAATATATTTAATTGTCTTTCCTATCCATTAGGGCACGTGTTCCAAGCCCCAAAAGTTTATAATCCTTTTATAATCATTCTGACAGCAATTATAAGGTTTAAGGGCAGCTTTCCATGACTCTTTCACTGACTGACACACACACTCGCTCTGCACCAAATCCAACAGTGTTCCTACTTTTCAGATCTCCAATAGGTTTAAAGTCATAAAACTAATGTAGGACTAATGTGGATAACCTAGGACAAAAGGAAGTGATCACAGATAGCCTTCAGATTCAGGCCACTTCTGGTGATGATACGGCACTTCTGGCCCACGTTTAAAAAAGCCCATTCAGCTGCAAATCACAAAACAGTTGTTGCCCATGTCTGGCTAAGATGGCTGTGCTCCCCTGGCATATTTAAAGTGAGCAAAAACTGGTGTGATTTCTGGTCAATACATGGTTCTTATCTGGTGTGTATGTGGTCCTCGTGGCAAGAGGGAACAGGTCCCCAGATTCTGGGACAGAATAATTTTGATATCCAGGACTGTGCTGGAAAGATATCATTCATTCTTTCATTCATAATCTGTAAGCGCTTATCCAATTCAGGCTCGCGGTGGGTCCAGAGCCTATCTGGAATCACTGGGTGCAACACACCCTGGAGGGGGCCTACACAGACACAGGGAGAACACACCAACTCCTCACAGACAGCCACCCGGAGGAAACCTACACGGACACAGGGAGAACACAGCACACTCCTCACAGACAGTCACCTGGAGGAAACCCACGCAGACACAGGGAGAACACAGCACACTCTTCACAGACAGTCACCTGGAGGAAACCCACGCAGACACAGGGAGAACACACCACACTCCTCACAGACAGTCACCCGGTGGAAAACCACGCGGACACAGGGAGAACACACCAACTCCTCAGACAGTCACCCGGAGGAAACCTACACGGACACAGGGAGAACACACCAAACTCCTCACAGACAGTCACCTGGAGGAAACCTACACGGACACAGGGAGAATACACCAACTGCTCACAGACAGTCACCCAGAGGAAACCTACACGGACACAGGGAGGACACACCACACTCCTCAGTCACCCGGAGTGGGTATCAAACCCACATCCTCCAAGTCCCTGGAGCTGTGTGACTGTGACAATTCCTGCTGAATGATGATTTACTGTGTCTCACTGCACAATGAAGCTCAAACCTGCTTAGCATATGCATTCATATACTCATTTTACTGACTAATGTATATATGTTTATTTTTCTGTTACATCAATTTATCTGAGGCACTTCAGCTCATTCTGCCTGTACCCCACTCTCTCACCCTGGCTTTGGGAATTTAATCTCAGGCTTAGTTTAACCCTGCTTACTGAAGCACTCAAGAGCTTTGTGGAACACTTGTGCTTGTTTCTTTACCCTGTTTTAACTCTGTGTGTGTGTGTGTGTGAGTGTGAGTGAGAGAGAGAGAGTGAAAGAGAAAGAGGGGGGAGCAAGCAGAATGAGCCCTTATCTCTTAATTCCCTCATTAAGTCCTTATCAATGGTTTTAATGCTAATTAAGATGCCGTTTAAAGTGATGGAGAGGCGGGTTAGTGCTGGGAAGCCGGATGCGCCTTTCACTCCAGCCAATTAATACATACATACACAACACGCACTTACACCCTCCCACCCACCACCCCGACACACACACACACAGCCAGTGTTCTTTAGCCAAGCCTGGTGTTTATTCCATATTTATAGCTGTGAGCAGAAGACCCCCGCTCCCTACAGTAATGTCCTATGCAGTCCTCCCACGGTTAGAGGGCTGTGCCTGTTTTAAATGGCACCTTTCAGCTGGTGGTGTATTTTTGTGACCAGGATTGCTCTTCTTGGGTGGAACGGCTCTCTGGTTGATTGTACAAGTTTGCAGTCCTTTTCTTCCCGGCTGGTCATGCCCGCTGTGGTTACCCACTCACCCAACATTTTTTCTGACATAAAATGGTTTAAAATAGAAGACGAAAAAGACCTTGCTCTACTCTGGTATAAAGGTTATATGCTAGGTGTTGAAACACTGCTGTAGAGATTTGATTGTGTTCAGCCATGAGCGCTTTACTTGGGTCATGTGCTGATGATGGGACGATTAATCACAAGCACC
The DNA here is from genome assembly GCF_029633855.1 of Hoplias malabaricus. Classification (NCBI taxonomy): domain Eukaryota; kingdom Metazoa; phylum Chordata; class Actinopteri; order Characiformes; family Erythrinidae; genus Hoplias; species Hoplias malabaricus. The sequence continues at coordinate 43,341,124 of NC_089802.1, read as the reverse complement.
GCTTCTACTCCTCCCAAAGATGTAGAATGGGTTCCTGCCCATCTTAAAAAGTTACATAGCAGTAACTATGTAGGAGCAGCAACCCGCTCTTTGTCACCGAGTACTGAATTACACTGCACCTACTGCATCCTACACATTAATACAGCGTGCTCTCTGTAACGTCTTTCTGTTGTATTGTTCCGGTATTGTTCAATCCTTAGTGTTAAAGATCTGACCTGTTTTTCTAACTTTGCTTTGACTTTTCGGATTTATGTTCAGTGTTTGCTCCTGTGTGTATTTCATTCATTCATAACCCTTATCCAGTTCAGGGTTGCAGTGTCCAGAATCCAGTGGGGTTCCAGAGCCTACCTGGAATCATTGGGAGCAAGGCAGGAACACACCCTGGATAGGGCACCAGTCCTTCACAGGGCAATACACACACTCACACATTCACTCACACCTACGGACACTTCTGAGTCGCCAATCCACCTACCAGTGTGTGTTTTTGGACAGTGGGAGGAAACCGGAGCACCCAGAGGAAACCCACACAGACACAGGGAGAACACACCACACTCCTCACAGACAGTCACCCGGAGGAAACCCACACAGACACAGGGAGAACACACCACACTCCTCACAGACAGTCACCCGGAGAAAACCTACGCAGACACAGGGAGAACACACCACACTCCTCACAGACAGTCACCAGGAGGAAACCCACGCAGACACAGGGAAAACACACCACACTCCTCACAGACAGTCACCCGGAGGAAACCCACACAGACACAGGGGGAACACACCAAACTCCTCACAGACAGTCATCTGGAGGAAACCCATGCAGAAATAGGGAAAACACACCACACTCCTCACAGACAGTCACCCGGAGGAAACCCACACAGACACAGGGAGAACACACCACACTCCTCACAGACAGTCACCTGGAGGAACACCTGGGGTGTTGCAGGTCAGTGAAGAATCCCAGTGATTTTGAAAATATAAATTTAAGATAAAAAGTGTTGCTTAAAGCTAAGGCTTAAGTTTAGGATAAGGTTAGTGTTAGGAGTAAGGTCAGGGTTAAAGATACACAAGGTGGGATCAGGCAAGCTTCACAATTAAAACGGAGAGATTTTAACGTAAATATATTAAGGAGTTACAGTTGGAGTTAAGGTCGGGATCAGGATTTGGTTTGGGCTTAGGGTAAAAGGAAGTGTCGGGGTGTGGGTTAGAGTAAGGTTTTATGTTTAAACTTAGGTGAATGGTAAGTTTAGAGTTACATTTATGGTTATGGGTTAGGTTTAAGGTTTAGGTTTAAAGTGTTAGGATTAGTGTGAAGTTATTAGGTTAAGGTGTATGACGTCAAAAGAGTTCTGAGAACCAAAAAACAGAATCCATAACCAATGAATTTTGTTAAATTCTTGAAGAATCCGTTTATGCTTTTATTTTGCCTTTTCTCAGTTGCCCTTCTCTCAGTCTCACTTTCGCCTCCAAAAGTTTCTCACTTTTGACTTTTGATGGTGTCAGGATCTAGACAGTCATTGGCTGCTGAAGTTAAGCCCCGCTCACCCAGCCCATTCTGCACACCCTAACCCTGATTGGAAAATGACTTTAAGCTTCTATGACAGACTGGGCATTATTAAAAGACATAATCGTTAAAAATAGTTGATATGGCTTACCGGTGTTTGCCGGTCGGTCATTTTTCAAACAGGGTAAGATTGGCATGCTCTCGCTGACGTAGCGGAGTGTGCAGAATCAGCTGGGTGGGCGGGGCTTAACTTCAGCAGCCAATGATTGTCTAGATCCCGACCCCCGTCAAAAGTCAAAAGCGAGAAACTTCTGAAGGCGAAAGTGAGACTGAGAGGAGCACAACTGAGAAAAGGTGGAATGAAAGCGAAAACGGATTCTTCAAGAATATTAAACTCAGAATAGACGATTATATACAGAAATATTCTGTTTACAAACCTGTTTTTATAAATCTCTATATTAATGAGAGTTTCTCAATTATAAAATGACATTTATTGGTTATTGATTCTGTTTTTTGTTTCTCAGAACTAAGGCTTGTTGTATTTTGGATAAAGAAAATGTAAGTCTACACAAAATGCATGTAATCATCTGTAATGGCCCCACAATGCATGAAAACAGACCGCAGTGTGTGTGTTTGTGTGTGTAGGGCTGAAGTGGCCTGTAGACGTGGTAACTGAGCTCTGCACAGAGGTGGAGACGGATGAGACGGAGTGTGTAGATTGTATTAAGATGGATAAAGACATTGTGCCGCTGAGAGCTGGTGACAAGCGGAACACTGATGCGAGTCTAAGCTCAGAAATGAATGCGCCCTGAGCTTTCTTCCTCTTTTTCCTTTTAAATATTTCTCAAGCACCGAATGACAGAAAGCATTTTATTACTGTTGCGTACTGAGAAATTGGGTGTTGTGTAAGCTATATTTCAACTCCTTAAAATGCAAGAACCTGTGTGCAGGTGAATACTTCAAATCCTCGCTGTCATTACTTTCACAACTTGCACATCAGTCTCAGAGTAAGTTTTGAATAATTATCCATGCGCTGTTCAGAACAGCGTGCTTTTGCAGTTACTGCTGCAAGGCTGGGCAAGTTTTACAGAGAGATGTAAATGTGTATTTTGTAAAGCTACATTTAAATGAATGAGTTATGAAACAGTGATTTCTGAAGTGGTGGAGCTCTGTTTAAAACTTCTGAGATTAGTTTAAGTGGTGTTTGTAATCCAGAGCTGACCATCCACCATTTCACTAATCTTTCATGTGGTTTAATGCAATCAAAGGCACACAGAAATGTTACTACTGTAAATTCCTCCCAGAAGAAACGCTGGATGAGCAGGTGTCTGGAAATTTAAATATGGTGTATATATAAATACAGTGTAAGGGAAGACTTGGAGGTTAAGTGGATTTAGAGACAGAGTCACGATATACATATGGTCTCTTTTTTTCCTCTTCATTTTTCTCCCTTTTCTGGTTTTCTTAATCTCCACTTTGTCACATACTGTCTAACACACGGAACCCATCCCCCATTTTTTACATTCTCTCTCTCTCTCTCTCTCTCTCTCTCTCTCTCTCTCTCTCTCTCTCTCTCTCTACATAAGGCAGGCTTTCCTGAAGACCAAAGAGGGCCATTACCCAGGGGTCATTAGGCCCCAAGCAGAGCGTGCCAACACTGTTACTCTATTTTCACATGGGACGTGTGTGTGTGTGTGTGTGTGTGTGTGTGTGTGTGAATATGCAAGAAGCTTGGTCCATGTCTAGCGAGTGTGTGTGTGATAGATGGAAATTCTCTTTGCATGTATTAATGCATTTGTGATGATCTCATTCATTCTTTCTCAAGGCCTTTAGTATATATTTCAGAAAAAAAAACCTTGTATCTCCACTTTTGATATTTTTCATTTTGGACATAATTTAAATAGCAGCAGTGTGTATAAATTTCCTGTCTGACGCATGAACAAAATCAGTTCTGAAAAATGTCTTACAATGTATAAATTAATGTATTTGATGTCAATGCAATTTAAGGCTGGTGTTTCTAACCGTGAAGTTATTCTTTAGAAGACAGCGGGGTTTTTGTTCAACATTGATGAAAAACAATATTAATGATGCAGTAGTTATAGTTCTATAAGGAACTCACACCCCTCCCACAGTCTGTTATCCCTGCTGCCATCAGGGAAAAGGTTCAGGAGAATCTGCACCAGGACCATCAGCTTTCTTTCTTTCCAGTGAGTTGCTGGAAACCTGGCTCTAATACTGATCTAATAATGAGGTTAATAAAATAGTTCATATTTACACTGTCCACCATATTGCTCATATTTTTAATCTTTATATCGCTGCTGAATTATATTATTATAATAATAATTAGTTTTTATTTCTTAGGTTTTTCCATGACTACATTTTACATCTTTTGTGTTGTTTAAACTTCCTAAAAAACAAACAATATTGATTAAAATTAATATTATATTTAGATTTGTTTTTCTTCAAAATGCAAATAACTCTGTAATGCCTCGCTCTCTGGGTGGATAGGATGGCCCTCATTCTCCTACCTTCCCTTTGCTCATGGTGTTAGCTAGCATTGTATCTTTTAGCTGATGTGACAGATCTGGGTAGTTTACATTCTCCTCCGGCAAATTAAAAGGTTCAGTTGCATGGCATTAGCAGCAGATCAAAAAGAAGCACAGCTCACATCAGATGAAGAATCAACTTGCTTTATAGTTTCTAACTGAAACAGTGTATGCTCAGTGGAGCTGGTCCCCACACAGCAGACAGAGATTTTAAACAATTTTAGTCTCTGACACATCCAGGCCACAAGGGGGCAATATAATAGCAGTTTTAGAACATGAAGAAGAATCATAGGAGAAGGTAACCCCTTTCTCCTGTAGTAAGTTGACTCTGTTAGTTATTTCAGCAAACAGCTGTGTATGAGCCCAGCTCATACAATATTCAGAGCTTCATGTCTGAGGCTTTCTGAGGTCACTGTGTACTGTAGCATATGATTTCTTTTTTGAATAACAGGGTAGGGATCCTACAGTACTGCTCACACCATCCACTCATACTGATCCAGCACTGTTCTCTCACACTATCTATATTTATCATTGAACCATTTGAATATGATTTAATTCAAAAACTGTAAGCGCAGTTCAGGGTCGCAATGGGTCCAGAGGGTACCCGGAATCATTGGGCGCATGTCTGGAACACACCCCGGAGGGGGCGCAGTCCTTCACAGGGCAATACACACTCACACATTCACTCACACCTATGAACACTTTTGAGTCGCCAATCCACCTACCAACATATGTTTTGAACTGTGGAAGGAAACCCACACCAATACTGTCAGGAGTCCCTGACAGTCACCGGGAGCAGGGCTCGAACCCACAAACCAGAACCCTGGAACTGTGTGACAGCGACACCACCTGCTGCGCTAATGTGCCCCTCACGATTACAATGTTGCAATTAAAATGTTACTCACTAAGAGAGACTGAGGCCTGTTGTTCTCTATAGGGCTCCCAGGTTTGGATGTGATGCTTCTTCAAGCTAGAGTCAACAGTTAGACCACTGCATTGCATTGTAATTTATCACAAATATTTTCTATTTCTTTTAAGACCTGTTCTTTCATCCATCTTTACAAGCTTCAAGTTTATTGCTGGGAACACACTCACACAAACACACCTGCTGCACCATGAATCAAAATTAGGAAAATACAAGCTTTTGTTTTGGCAGAGATTATACAAAATAAAATTCATCAAACTTTTCTGGTTATTTACACAGACAGGTTTATAGAGCCCTTTAGCTAAGATTATAACACTGACCTGATCACCTGACACAGGAGCTGGATTGTAGCTTTAGCACAGTGCCAGGCAGGCGTCCTCAGGAAATGGGAATGGCGAGCAGCCATGGAGGAAGTGACAGGTTTTGAGAAATGGGAGTAAAGCTGTCCAGTGAAAACTCTCCTGAAACTTAATAGTGGTCCACAGGTTCCATTATTACAAAGAGGCACTTGTTTTTGTGTGACAGGTCTGGGATTAAACGGAAATCTGCTCTCAGGAAGCAAGTGTTTGGTGGTGTTGTCGTTATTCTGACAGAGCATGGACATGCATTTCTAGGCCATTTTATGCAGAGTGCTTTCTGCTGACCTTTTTATTTGACCATTGTCCTCAAATCCTTTCGGTGCTGTTCTTTTTTTCTGGCACTGGCATTTTTCAAAATCATCTGAAAATGGGAGGTGATTTACAATAGAGACACTGTAAACAGAACAAAAAAAACATGGTAAATCAAGGTTAAATTCAGGTTTAAATGTAGGTGCTGAGAGCTGTAAATACTATTTCACTCTGTCACCCAATCACTATGGTCCCATTAATTTGCTTCTACAACATACACCCATCAGCCACAACATTAAAACCACTGAGATGTGAAGTGAAGCAGGATAAATGGGTAAGCGTAAGTATCTGAGTGACTTTGATGGGGTCCAAACTGTGATGGAAGGACAACTGCTAAACTGGTGAGTGGATCAAGCATGCCTTAATTATTTATTTATTTGGCACTTGAGTTCATCTGGTCTGATCCTAAAAAAGAGCTACAATAGCTCAACTAACTATATCATCCTTCTACCCTCTCTATCCTCCTCCAAAAGTTACCTAGTGTAGTTTCTGCAGTGTTGAGCCCCGAGTTACTACAACAGAAGGTCTGTTCTCCCTTATTACAGATCAGTGAGGCATCACAAGGATTTTGAAGCTGTACTTTTAAGGGAAAAATATGCAGCATTCTCCCAGAACTCCCAGAAGAGATCAAGAGTCCTGCGACTGAAGCTGTATTCAAATCCCAGATAAAACAGAACTCTTCCCTCTTCTGAGCTTTCAGATAAGATGTTGGAGACAAATGACTTAAATAAAGATAAGGCCTGATTTAATTATTCAATTGGGAACAGCTTTTATAAAAGAAATCTTCATAAGAAACTTGTGATATATGTAACCTTTGTTTGACCCAGAAAACCGTAAGTGCCTATGTGCAGAAGAACACGATGTGGGGCCTGCTATCTAAATAAAGATGGTTTTCAGTCCTAGACCGAGAAGTCACAGGTGGTGCAAGACTGTCCTTGCGAAAATGATGAAAAGGTTTCTTTAAAAACAAAGCTGTCATTCCTAATTTGGACTTTCAAACATGCAGTACATCATGTTTAAATAGGTTTAGTTGCTATTTGAACAGCCGTGGCCTAAAGGTTAGAGAGGAAGGCTTAGGAGTGAGAAATTGTTGGTTCGATTCCGACAGCCGGCAGGAAAACTGGGGGTGGTGAGAGTGAAGGAACAGCACTGCTATTCTTTAGCAATTCACAAACCCACAACGGCTCCCCAGGTGCCAAGGATGGCTGCCCGCCACTCTGGGTGTGTTTACAGCCCCTAGTGGGCTAGTGTGTGTGTGTTCACTGCCACAGATAAATGCAGAAGACACATTTCGTTGTACATTGTGTAATGACAAATAATTGCACATTAAATAAATGGGTTTAGTGCAGAACCTTAGACACACCCTGGCCACTAGGTGTCAGTGTAATGTGTAAAGTTTCATAATACGAAGAACACTTGTTGCGCTTGTTATTAAGGGTCTTTTGAGAAGGTTTTGCAGTGAGACTGAAGATTACTTACATGGGGCATGTGTGTGTCCTGATTCCTGTGTCATGATCAGATTAATGACTGTGTGTGTTTGCATGCAGAAAATGGGATATTTAATTGGTGACTTGCTCTGGTGTCCCATGCATGTCTGTGGGTGTATTCTGTTTCTTTGTCTGTGTGCGTGTGTTGCTCATCAGTTTGAGATGCTGTGACATTTGAGCTTTTATCTCCCAGCGTACCCTGCAGCACTGAAGGCCGGGTGCTGTTGGTAGTTTACAGTCCGGAGGTTACCACAGTGTGTTTTCTGCTGTAAATAAGAAATAAATCAGTCATTTGTCTGAGTTCTCTGACAGTTACCTCTGCTCTTCTGTGAGCAGGAGCCTCATCTGCACCCTACTGTATACAAACAACATGTCTGTGCCAGACACCGGAGCTCAAATCTAAGATAAATTCACCGACTGGCGGCTTGATTCAGAGTCGCATTGCAGGGACTCAGGATGGGACTCGGACTTCAATCCCAATGACTCATGACACGACTCGTGACCTTTACACATTGACTGTGGTTTATTTGTATGGTTTGTTTAGATGACAGTAAATGAGCTGGAACATATATAAGTATGACTTATGTTTTGTTACACACCAGATGTGCTTATTTGGTCCAGGAAAATGCAGCATTATTGTTATATTTTTATTCTTCCACAGGTGAGAGAAACTGACCGACTGGCACAGGAACAGTCAGCTCATTGTGTAATCTCAGCACCTAGTGTCTATAATAAGTCCAAAAAGTGTGCGGCACGTTATAATGGATTTAATCTGGGTTACCAACATCTGAAAATATGCACCCCCCCCCCCCCAAATGATCTTAAGTAGTGTTCCTTTAAATCATGAGTATCCAGTATCAGCATTTCCATTTATAAATATTAAGTTTAAATATTAGAGAATATGGCATCCATTTCTTTTCTATTGTGTGCCCATATCATGTTCAATATGTAACAGTGTTTGAAACTGCACCGCAGTGACTGTAGACACAACTCAGATTTACAGTGAGTGTGTCGTGCCCTGTGAGGGACAGATGACACGTCCAGGGATTGTTTCTGCCAAGTCCAGAGTGTGTAGACCCTGAACTGGATACGAGGTTAGAGAGAATGAACGAATGAATCCTTTACATGTATCATGAGCCCTGAAACGTACTTGCAGAAAATGAATGATCTTTTGGATGCTAATAAAAACCATTGACAAATGAATGGCATGGTTTGGGTTTCACACTGAAAGGTGCTGCAGAGAATGAATATGTAAAATGATGTTAAATGCCATGACTGTAGAGTTAAGCCGGAATGACGTGTGGTCTGACTGTCTGTGTGTTTGCAGAGTATTTTTCTGTTCAGGCAGGAAAATAAAGTATGAGTGAAGCAGAGAGAGTGAGAGAGAGAGAGAGAGAGAGTGAGAGAGAGAGAGAGAGAGAGAGAGAGAGAGAGAGAGAGAGAGAGAGTGGCATGTGTGGAAGGATGTTTTGCGCTTTCTACCTGGCCCGGAGACAGGGGCAACACGGTGTGATTAATTCCTCTCTGAGTGTGCCCTACTTGATGGGTATGTTGTGTGTATGCAGCTGTGTGTGTGTGTGTGTGTGTCAGTGAGCGTGTTGCTCATTCAGCTCAGACACAGCAAGCCCAGAATAGCATCTCTGTCAAACACACACTCCCTCATTTCCTCTGTTCATATCATATTGCCAGACGCTTGTTGGCCGATGTGTCTGACAGGCCATTTGACCAATAACAGCTTATGTTCTTTGTTGTATATCAAGGCCCCACCCCCAGGGTTCTTTCTTGACCTTCCCCTCATTTAACCCCATTCATCTTCTCTAATATAGAGCACAAATTAACAAAGTGCTCTACAAGGCCCTGCCCCACTGCCTTACTTTCAATGCTTATTCTTAAGGGGACACATTCTACACTGGTCTCCTATTTTTCTGCTCTTCAAACAAGAGGCTAATTTTAATCCACGTTTTACACTAAATGTTTGAACATTTCTATGAAGATTTGATTATATGCAGCTACATAAACATTACTGAGGTATTGATATTGCAGGGTTAGTCCTGGATTATAAACACCAGCCTTGTTCCAGAGCTACTTGAGCTTCAACACGGGAGAGAAGATAGTTTCACTGCTCCTTAGTGGTGCTGGGGTATTTATATCTCTTGAGCCCATGCTTGGCATTGAGCATGCTGACTTTAAGTTCACGTGTGGCTGCTCCCGAGTGCCCAGTCCTATTGTTTAATGCTTTTTTGATGGATATTAAACAAACTGTGGGTACAACTGAGCAGATCTGTCAGCAGTGGTTGGTTGTCTGGTGGTGTGTGTGTTGAAGACCCAAAAAATACACAGACAAAACCAGTGTTAGAAGAAAAACAACAGTACAATAAAAATAATGAATATTGTAAATTAGATACAAAATTAAACTATTTTTAATGTCATTATTATTATTGTTGTTATTGTTATTATTATTATTATTTAAACCCTCAATCATTAATCAAATGCATTAATAATTGGCATGCCAAGCAATTCTTGTGACATTCTCAAACATTTGCCAATAATATTTAAATTCAATTAAATTCCATGTATTTTTATATTTTTTATTCTTTTTTTTTTAGTAATAATTTTTGAGTAGTGAAGGACTGACGCCCCCTCCAGGGTGTGTTCCTGCCTTGCGCCCAGTGATTCCGGATGGGCTCCAGACCCATTGTGACCCTGACCTAAATAAGTGGTTACAGACAATGAATGAATGAATGAATTTTTGGGTACATTAAGTGCATTAAATTGGGAATGTGGAGCTCATACCAATCCACAAACTGCAGAGTAATAATAAAACAAAAAACAAAACAAAACATCATGTAGATGTAGTGCTGTGATCCATTTGAAGTTTCAACTGGAACGTCCCGACAAGCCAGATTTCCTACTTGGAAATTCGAGAGTGCCACACCAACCTCGAGTTCAGAATCCAAGATGGCTGCCCATGTATCAACAAGGTGTAAACTAAATATGATCATACAGTTTATTAGCGCTTTTATGTATGTGTGTCTCATTAAATCATGTGTCTTTCATACAGTGCTGATATCAATTGGTATTGCTAACAGTGCTAACAGGCAACAAGCTAACAATGAAAACCTATGACAGCATTTCTCAAAGTGTGGGGCGCAAGGAATCGGAATCGGTCTTTATTAATGCATTTCTGTTTTGCCAATAAAGCTTACTCAGTAAAAACACCCACTCACAATGGATTCATTAATAGCCCTTAAACATGTTAAAAAACACTAGATAGGAGACCAGAAAAATGTAGCTTGCCTGGAATCATAGTGCGAAAAATGATAACTGATGTAGGCATGTTAATTGTAGCAGAACTATATAAACAATACAACAGGGCAGTGGACGTAGTGTATGATGTTTATGACTTGAGAGTGGCAGTACCAAGCATGCAACCCCTTTCAAAATGCAACTTTTATTTTGAAAACGTGCCACTAAGTTGAACACATGAACGGGTCTTATTTAAGCCTTCGTTAAGACGCCTGTTCAAATATAGAGGTGCTCCAATCATCTTCACTGGCCTCCGATTCACCTCGACAGGGTCTGATTTTTAAGTTAGCTTTTACTAGCTCTGGGCTTGAGGTCAGTAACGAGGGCACAGCAGATAAAAATGACATCCGACTTACAAGGCAAATGGATTGTAGCATTGGGCACTTCAGAGTTGTCTGAATATATATGAGTACTGGTTAAAAATGGTGAAAACAAGAATGGAGAAGAAAGCGTACAAAGTGAAAAATGACAAAAAGCCAGGGTTTCTGCTCATTGCTTTATTCTCATGAGCACCTTTCATTCAGAATAAAGAGATGATCATTTTCAACAGGTGCTGAAACCAGCATTTCTGGACAGAGCTGTCTAGGCAGCATGAGAAAAGTGCTGTATTGTTTGCTCCTTGGGGTACTGTGGCTAAAGCATGAAACACACTTTTCTATAAGACACCAGAACTGCTATAAAATGTGGAGTAAGGTTACTGCGGCAGCCAGAGGGACTCTATAAAACACATTCATATATCTGGAGAACACATTCACAGAATGTACATGAGGCTTTAAGCAACATTATGGGTTTTCACGTGTTTGCTTTAATACAAGTGAATACATATATAAGTCAGGCTTTGACTTCTACTGAGACACAAACAGCTGGGCCTCATGCCCCCACTATTAAAACCAAGGAGCCATTAGAAGATAAGTGAAGCTGGGGATCTGGGTGATGGCCCAAGCAATGATCTCCTTCCACAGTGGAACAGCTCCCCTCCTCAGCAGCTTAACTGACCATAGACAGAGCCAATGGACTGTGTTTGGCCATGGTGTAATTCTTCTGTTCTCACTAATTGAGAAACATATTGAGAAAGGGGGGAGGGAGAGAGCTGTGCAGATAAAGACAGACAGTGCTTAGTCGGGCAGTTTCAGGATTTACGATCAATATTTACTGCCATATCAACTTAGTGGTTAAGAAAAGACAGTATGAGCACAGACACTGACCATGATACATTAAAAACCATCACAGTTATTGGGTTATGCCTTTTATTTGTATTACTTTACCAAATTCTTCTAAATCCGTTTTTTTTTTTTTTGGATGATTTTATTTTTTCAAACAATTTATTGTCTCTTCTTGATTTTTATCTCTCAGTGAAGCACTTTGAGCTAACAAACAGCAATCTGATGTATGTCACTACCTATATTTCAACAAGATTACATTAAAATACACAGATTTCATTCATATACAACTTATATTTGCTATAAATGCACAGGCTGCGCACTGTTTAGAAGCATAGCTGGCCAGCTAACAGGCATTTGTGGTTTAGCGCACTACACAAGAAGATTTTCCAGCGAACTGAGGCTCAAATCACACATATTTAGAGGATAAAGCCTCATACATGTGATCTTAAAGTCTACTGAAGTGTCATATTGAAGTTGAATATTTTGTTTGTTTTCAGCTTAATTTGTCAGACCTTTAACCAAGCGCTAACCTCAGTGCTAAACTCACAACTAACATCTGAGTAATGGAAAACCAGGACGGGGGAGGGGGGGCTTTGTTGTATTACTGACGGGGTAGAGGTTGGAGACCTAGCTGTCCAGGGAGTGAGTTTTCACTACATTTTCGAACACAGCCTACATAACAACCAATCGCACCCTTCCGCTACAGCAACTCAGAGACCAGCACGCCACGCCTATACAGGTATGGGGAATAGAACACTGATGCAACAGCAGAATATATGTTTATGTAAAGGTGAATGAATATGTGAATGGAAGTGCGTTTTGTGAAAAACCAGGACAAAATGCGTCCCAAGAAGGCGTCACCAGTCAGTGAGCTCACACAGCGCCCCCTCCCTGTGGCTCTGTTAAATGCACATGAATGAACTCTGAAATTTGACACCACACACGCCGTAAATACGTAAATATAGCATTACCGCTATACCTCTCAAACACAGTGGAGATGCATGTTATCCATAGGACAACCACAATATGCAAATCTTCTATATCAGATTTCTTTATGGTTTAAACTAACATTAATGATTCGTCTGAATGATTATTAATAAACAATTATTTAAGTGTAATCAGTTTTAAAACATAGTAACTCAGTAATAACCCATGTCCTTGCTCCCAAATCTACCAATTACTCCACAGTCCATACAGTACATGTACTTGTTTTGAAGTTGAAAGCTAAGGAAAGGTTCTCTCTGTGAAAATGAGACATAAAGATATAGGCACAGTCCAGCAGTATTTGTCAAGCTTGAATAATCAAGGTTTAACTATTGTTTGCATATTTATGGAACTATGTGGTGCAGGCGTTTGGTTTTTCCGGAGTCTTCAATATCGACAATAAAAGGCCTCAAACACAGCACCGTCTTAATGAGGGGTTATAGCTGGCTGTGCTAAAGGTGGATCATCTGATTTAAACCTTAAGGTCAATGAAATGCTCCTTGAGACCTTGAGAGTTTATAAGTTGCTAATGCATTTACAGATGTAATGAGAGATAAAAATAAGAAAGCCCTATTGAAGGTGTGTGGTGTCTCCACACATCTGTTTCTTTGGACACACACACCTTCCTTCCCTTCATTTATAAATGTTTTAGTCTGCAGTGTGCACTCCACAACAATCCATTTTTTGTTGAACTCACTCTCTCTTTCTCTGTCTCTTGTCAGACTGCCCCTGATGCTTTTGGCACTGCTGAGAAATATCTCCTCCTTTTATCTGCTCTCTTAGCAAGCTAATGCTACTCTCCTTCCATTTTCTACATTGCCTTCTCTTTCTAGTTAGGTTTTTACATTACAGTGATCCAGAAAACATTACTACTTTTGGTTTGGTTACAGATTTTTCTTTTCTGATTTAGAAATGGCAAATTCTACATTTTAACTAAGGTCTACTAAGTTGATAATGGTGGGGCATATGCTACCCCCACCCAGAGAGATTAAGGCCAGTGGTGCACACTTTGATTTCTGACCATGCTTGACACACTGAATGCGTACGCAGGGCGAGGAAATCAAATGGAACACGGATTGCTGGTGTAGTATTAAAAAAAATATATATTAATGTATATTTTTAAATATTCAGAAATAACATGTTGCAGTTGAGAATGTTTCGTGAAGTCTGAAAATCAGACAGTGATTTTGGGACCTGTGTAATGTGGTAAGATAATATCTCAAGATAATATTTGAGTTTCACCATTTTGAAGTAAGCTACAGCTGTGATATCACTTCAGTGCATTAACACCATCTGGAGATGATGACGACAAACGGACAATTATGTATTGCAGTCTGCCTACATTTGGCACAAACACACACACACACACACACACACACACACACACACACACACACACACAGATACATGTTTACAACAGAGTAACTTTTGTGTCTTGCATTGAGTCAGTCAGTGGCTATAAATATCACAAATGTACTTGAGTGAATTATTCATGAATCCTTTTAAAGATATTACTGTATTTTCATGTTTTTGTAACACACTTACAACCTTCCCCACCTACTGTTACCACCCCCACAGCGGCGCTAACACCATCATACAACTTTCTTTTGTTTGAAACAGGTAAAGTATTATCTTTCCCAGTCTCCCCACAGATTTACAGATCACTAACTAGCTTTAATCACATTTCTATACAAATCTATGCTAAAATGTATGATTGTTTTTCCACAGAATAATGGCCTACAGAATCTGAGGTCCTCTGACCTGATTTGACCTCATGTCCCATTGTCTGTGTCCCAGCCTACAGCAGGTGCCCACACTAATAGCACTTAGACCTAGAACGACGTTGTAGGCCACAAAAAATTTTACGATGGACAATTGGCACAGCTAGTCTTTTAAAACAGATTCCCATGCTCTATCCCCTCGGCTGGAGGAGCTTTGTGCTGGAGGGAGAGAGAGAGAGAGAGAGAGAGAGAGAGAGAGAGAGAGAGAGAGAGAATGAGAATGGAGGGCCTAAGTGGAGATTCTGCGTCAGCACTGGGGCTCGTGTTGGTGGATGACTCATAACGCTGAAGGAAGCGTGTTATCATTAATGATTAATGGCGGTGGATGTGCATTTTCATCTCTGGCAGTACGACAGGGCCCTGCTTGTAGGGAGTTGGTGTGTGATGCTACAAACCCACAGTGCTTTCACGCAAACTTATAAATAAACTGATTAATCTGGGCATTAGATTCTCAGCGGCTTTTTCTCCTTCATTAATGTTCAACAATGTTGAATAGTTTTCTGACAAATTTTGCTTTTTTTAAGCCAGAGATTTGTATGAATGAACAAGTTTTCATTGAATTTATGGCTGCCTCTTCTGAGGAGCTAATTAGCTAGAACTAGCAGTACAGCGGTACAGTCAGCCCTCTGTACCTGCAGGGGATTAGTTCCAGTCAAAAGCAAAATTCACAGATGCTCTGTTAAACTAAATAGAGTAGTGTTTGTAACTAATGTACTCACAGCTTGAAGTAAACTTTAACGCTCCTGTAGATTATTTATAATGTGTTATACACTATAAATCTTGTAAATATATTTTATAATATATTATTTAAGACGTAATGACATGAACATTTGTTCTGTACATGTTCAGTACAGACACAGTAGAGAATGAATGAGACACAAAGTGAACAATTTTCTAACAAGAGCTGGAGAAGGACTGAGAATCTGTGGATGGTGAAATTGTGGGAGGCTACAGTAAGGTCCCTTTATTCAGTGTAGTGTTCAGTACACTGCAAATTAAAGTTTTACATTTGGGAAACTTCTGGAAAGGTTTTTGAATATTTTTGTCTCACAAGTGATTAAATCTCACAGATAATTTTATAATTTCTTGTTGCATACTAAGGCTAACCATTCAGTAGCTACAGGGACTTCAGACAAACTGATGGGGCTATCCTTAGGTTATAGAAGTGTGGCAAAAAACACGCACACAATGGATTCACAGTGTAGTTTTAAATGAAAAATAAATACAATGAAATTAGCATTATTCTTAATCTGGCAGCACATGTAAATGAGAATATACAAACTAATAAAATAAAACTAAACTTAATCCCTAAAGAGCAAAGCCTGGCTTAGAATACAAACCAAACTGTAAGAAAGGCAGACAACGAAGTAGAGAGAGAACGCGAGAGAGAGAGAGAGAGAGAGAGAGAGAGAGAGAGAGAGAGAGAGAGAGAGAGAGAGAGAGAGAGAGAGAGAGAGAGAGAGAGAGAGAGAGCCCATTGAGGATGCAGTGTGCTTCTATAGCGCTTGCCCAAAATGTGTCTCAAATCAGGTGGTGGGCTTGTGTGTGTGTGTACAACAGCGCAACAAAATGTGACCTTTGCATTTAAGCCATGGAAGGACCTGAACATACACACACACTGGTCATTAGGGGCAGTAAACACACACACTCACACCCCAGAGCACACCGGGGAGCATTTAGGGGTTGGGTGTCTTGCTCAAGGGCACTTCAGTTGTGGATGTTGTGGGAGGAGACAGCACTGTTCCATCTCTCACCGTCCACAATTTTCCTGCCAATTTTTTGTTTGGGGATTGGACCAGCGACCTTTTGGCGTTTTTGTTCCCAAGCCCACTTCTCTAAACATTAGGCCATGACTATCCCCCTCCCACCCCCTCCCCATCAAGGAAAGGTTGTTCCTTACTGACAACCAAAAGACGGTCAAAGCCATTTTGCAGGGATTTTATGAATGACAGCCTCTTTATGCTGTTAAACATGACCTTTTGGCTGATTTATTACCCTGAATATTTTCTCAATTTTCTTATGATGAGACGTAATGGTTTCCAGAATAGTGATTTCAGGCTGAGGATCCTGGACCCTGGAAGTGTTAACAGACTGCTGTACGCATGCACATGACTAATATTTATAATATTTTTAACGGACCATTAGTGCTGTTGATGTGCAAATGATCAACCTGGCTAATCCACCTCCGAGCTGCCTGAACTGAGAGCAATCATGTAGGATTATTAATCAAGCACAGATTAATCTGAATTGTGTGCCAGTGTAATCAGATTTGAAACTGTGTATGTTTGTGTGTGTGGGTGCGTGTTGGCAGCTCTAGAGGATTTCTGATTCTCGACCTCACAGTGGGATTTTAAGCCACTGTAAACAAGGTCTGACCGCTGACATAATATTCCATGACTGCCTACGTCAACTCATGTCATGTCTAAATTATTGCAGAGATGTGCACATTTTCCTACCTATCCACCTACGCACCCCATGAACACAGCCGCTCGGGAACGCTGAATAAGTTTGGACTTTATTGGGTCACCGGTTCTGATGAGACATACGCACTTATAAGTAGTTAAGACACTTTTACAGGACCCAGTCTTCCCATTCTATCACACACTGTGTCACAGCGCGGGGCAAACGTTCATCCTCATCTGAGAAAGGCCAAGATAGCACCTATGAAACGGATCTGTTTGCCTTTTCATATTAAGAAATTCAATTAAATGTCATTACACTGGGAATGACTTGACTGGCAATGCATAATTATCTTCAAAGGATTGTTTCTGCTCTTTTAGACAAGTACCGCCAACGAGTGTTCGGTCGCTAACGCTAAACACAGCTTCCAATTCTCCATCACCATGGCCGTGTTTCGAGTTGTTTTTGGCTCTGCAAGAGTAAATCCCTCTCCAGTGTCAGCATGTCTTTTAAGTCATTAGTAGACATTTGTTTTGTTTGGAAACTTAAACGAGAAATCTTTCAACTGAATGAATGGGTAATTGCACACAGCGAGCCTCAAAAAAATCACGATCAATTATGTCATGATTACACATCTTACACACAAACATAGCCTCACTATCTCTTTCTCTCTCCCTCTCTCTGCTGCACCCAGAGTTTTTGTTTTCTTCAAGGAAAGAGAGAGAGAGAGAGAGAGAGAGAGAGAGAGAGAGAGAGAGAGAGAAAGAGGGAGAGAGAGAGAAAAAGAAAGGTGGGAGTGTGTGGGGTTTTGTGTGTGTGGGGGACTGAATCAATACTGACTCAAGGGCACCTGAGAGACATTGCTGTGTAAGACGCAGTGTGTCATCTGTCCTCTACTGATCAGACTAAAAGATAACACCCACACCAGACACCCTGAACAACAGCCACACACACACACACACTATCTCTCCTCTGCACACTGTGTGGAAAACAGAGAGTGATGGATGATCAAAACTCTTACGAGCAAATAATATTTATATGATATTGTCCTACAGGTGTGTGTTTATGTGTTTTACACACACAGAATGGTACATTTAAATTTTCATGACTAAAGAATAATAGAATCGTATCTTTCTTTGGGTTAGTGAGGTTAAAACTAGGTTTAGTGTACACAAACACACACACACACACACACACACACACACGTACACACACACACACACACACACACACACATATACAGACATAGGCTATTTCACGCCCATTTTATTGTAGAATCTTTATCTACTGGAGAAATATAAATGTCCCTGTGTAGTGTTACTGTTTCTGAAGCATTGGGTGTGTTCTCTCTGTGTCTGCATGGGTTGCCTCTAGGTGCTCCGGTTTCCTCATACAGTCCCAAAACACACGATACGCCAACTGGCCATGCAAAATTGCCCATGGGAGAGTGTGCGATTCCAGGCAGGATGAAGTGGTTATAGAAGATGAATGAATTAATTTAAGACAAATAAACAGTACATTAAAATGCACAGATATTATATTAATATTATACAGGAACTTATATGTCATGGAATTTTGCATGTTTTATATAGTGGAAGCCCTTGCAGTGATATAAGACTTATTTTCTCTTTCAATCCAGATGTCAATCATTTTGCCCAGAATCTGCAACTGCTAGCGTGCATATATGTGGCAGTAAGTATGGTTTTATAGTTCTCTATATTAACCAACCACTAAAGGTCCAGAGTCTGAAATATCCAGCAAGATTCACCCCAGACACTTAAGCTTTATCTTCATAATTACGTGTCCTTTCTTATCTCGTGTGTGTTCAGACGTAGTTTAGAGCCCTCATCATTTTACAGAATATATGTGCTCTGTTTTCACCCTGTGGGGAGAGCAAGGCTGAGTTCTTATAGCGGAGTACACTCTTCCTTCAGACTTTGGCTCTAATTAATGAACAGTCTTGTACTATACTGTACACCACACATTTCCCTGCAACAGTAACACACACGGATTCAGTTCATCATTCAAGTCGCTTTGTCCCAGATCTCTGCCCTTCAACATCGAAATCTTTCAGGAGCAAACATGATGTAGGCATCTCATATTTCATTCTGTCGGTTCAAAACGTGTGCTCTACTTGATTTCTTAATGTTACAACACACTAATGTTCACAAATTTCCTGGTACTGAGATTCATCTTAAAGTTTGAGTATTAAACAAAAATATTTTACTCCGTGGACGTGGCATTCATTAATGTCTCTGAACACTGCCTTACGTGTGATCATTGAGTGTGACCTGTATATTCAAGACCTGGTCATCTGGTCGTGATAGTAATGCCGCCCAATCAGCACTGAGTACTGGTAATGCCAACCAATCAGCACTCAGTAATAATGTTAATAACAATAAGTTAGTCTCATACAACCTGAAACAAGGGATCCAGGCCCTTTGGGTTGTGGATTTGAACCCTACCTCAGGAATTTGGTGTGTTTTCCTCATTTCTGTCTAGGTTTCATCCAGGTGCTCTGGATTCCTCCCACAGTCCAATAAAACATGCTGGTAGGAGGATTGGCTGTACAAAAGTGTCCATGGGTGTGAATGTGTGACTGAGTGTGAATGTGTGAGTGTGTGATGCCCTGTGTTGGACTGGTGCCTCTTACTCTGTTCCTGCCTTGCACCCAGTGATTCACGGTAAGCTCTGCACACACCATGACACCTATCTGGATAAAGCGGCTGAAGAAAATGAATGAATGTGTGAAAAAAAAAATACTGGAAATTTCTCCTTTCCAATCTCACTTGAGGCTAAGATCTAGAATTCTGTATAAATGCTTTGTGACAATGCCATACATTAGTTTCATTCAATCATTTTCTTTAACTGCTTTATTCTGTTCACGGTGGGTCTGGAGCCTACATGGAATGCCTTAAATGTAGATGTAAATAATGGGGTCACAAGTGTTACATGAAAGTGAACATGGCAGCCATTTTAAGGATTTTGAAACAAACCATGTCTTCGTTTGACACAGGTTTCAATATTAACATTACCATGCCATGTGTTATTTACATTTTGTGACATTATAATATTTTATAATAATTTCATAACCTGGCCTCAAGCTAGAATGCTAGTCATATACGACAACACAACTGTGTACAATATGTGCATTCCACTTCATTTACTGATACATATCTTCTTCTAAGAATGTCAGGGCAGTGGGCTCAGCGAGGTTATTTATTTATTTATTTTTTTTTTTATTCAGGAGCACATACATGAGCGGATAATCACTTTAATTGGATGCATCTAGTCTTTCGTCGTGGGTTTGAGTTAGTGCGCGAGGAGCTTTGGCCCGCTTTGGGGCGCCCCCTCGTGGCGCGTAGAGTGAGTGAGCAGGAGAATGAGAGAGAGAGAGAGAGAGAGAGAGAGTCACAGCAACGGCAGTGACTGGAGCAGCGTCACCGCCTCTGTCTTTCTGTCTCTCTCTCTCTCGCTCTGTATCCCTCCCTCCCTCCATCCCTCCTCCTTCTCTTCCTCCTCCTCCTCTTCCTCTCCTCCCTCTCCCTCAGTCCGTTTCAGATTGAGATTAAACAGCGCCTCGGATCTTCAGCTGCCTGCGCCATCGCTCCAGGAGGAAACCCGGCGCTTTTCAAAACGAGCCTCCCACAGCGGAGGAGCCCCCCCCACCAAAAAAAAAAACAAGACCACCAGAGTCTTCTCTACTTCTCTCTCTCTCTCTCTCTCTCTCTCTCTCTCTCTCTCTCTCTCTCTCTCTCCGTTCCTTGCATTTTTAATGGAAAATGGCGAGCGTCTTTCCCCTCGTCTGTGTTGTGCATTGGGCTCTTCTTCTCCTCGCGCTCTCTGCTCCCGGAGCCGCTATCCTCCGCTTCCCGCAGCGCTTCACGTGAGTAGGCGGTCTCTACGTGTACGTGTAGCTACACGAGACGCGCGAGACGAGGGCTCCAAACACGGGGGGCACGCGCCTCGTGCGTCTTGTGCCCTAGCTGGGTTTTAGGAGCTCTTTAAAGGGGGGGTCTGTTTACGCACAGGTAGCTCATATACACCCCCCTTCAGCTGACACGTGTCTCGTGTTTGGTTTAATGTGTGCATGAGTATGATGTGTGTGTGTGTGTTTGTTTGTGTGTTTGGTGGAGGAGGGGGAGTGTCAATAATTCTTACTCTTTCAGATAACCCCACATATTGATAACATTGGATTTACGACATCTGTAGTAAATTCTGCTGTCAGTAATTCACCAGCATCACTAACACTCAAGGGCGTTAACTTTGGGGTGATTGGACTGGACAGTCAGTGTGGGCTCAGAGTGTGTGTGTTGTGGGGGGGGGGGGCTTAGAAATATTGTACATTAAGGGGTTGTAAATTAACATAACACCAGTTTATATTACAGTTAATATTTGTCAGTTAAAGAAAATACTTGTGCCATTTTTAATAACAAATAATAATCCGAAATTGATCTTACTAATAATAATTAATAACCATTGGAGGATATTTTGTCTGTGTTAATAATGGTATTTTTAATGTGGATTAAAATATACCATACTTTATCACTTCTCTATGTCCTACTCCATCCAAGAGGTTGTTTCTTTTAGCTGTGTTTGACCAGCATTTAAACTGTTGCATATCATGGGAGGACGGCGTGCTGGGATTGGATATTCTTACATTTTTTTTATACTTTTAAAAGCATTTGCCATTTTATTTCACCTAACTGCATGCTCCCGGTTCCCTTCCTTCCTTCCTTCCACAACTCAGTTACGCCCCTTGGCTTAGAGGCATAAGTGGGAGCTATTTAAAATGCATCATATAGGTGCCCCCTCAGTGTGTGTCAAAAGAGCCCTGGGTGCTTTAATAATTGATGGGAGGCAAAATGGCAGGAGTGTGTTTCTCTGTGCTGACGGGGCATGTGTGGTAGAGGGCTGCTACTTTTTTGGTTGTAGCGTGAGCTCCTGCTTGTGCCTTTAGAGCTGGAGTGTAGGGGGTGGTGGGGGGGACCATATGGGGTGTGTTTTTTGGCTCTGGTGGAGGTGAAGTTTCCCTGTGATTAAAGCTGCATGAAGCTGGTGTTGAGCTGCACCTGCCAGAGTGACCTCTGCTGCTGTGGCTGATTAGAGGCTCTTGAAACAGTGGGAAGCTTGGGGTGAATATTTCTGTCGTTTTGGAAGAGATGCAGTATTTAGACCACTATCACTAGGAGGTGGCAGATTTGAGGAAGTGAGCTTTTTGAATTCCAGGAGACGCAATGTTTAATAAATCCCATTTATTTAAAGATATTTTAAAGTTTTAAGGTGGAAAGTTGAACCTAGTAAAGCAGCGCTCTAGACCTGCCAGAGCCCGGCTCTATAGCTCTGCTCTCTATAGACTGACCACACAGCTCCCTCAGAGCTGACCATACAAGTCCATACAATGTTTAAACTTTGGTGTTCAGAGTCAGAGCCGCAGATTTGGCTGATCCCAGCTCTGACTGCTGGTCGAGTGCCAGAGTGCTGGTGGTGCTCTCTCGGAAGGGAGCCCACACACACACACGCATTCTGTGTGGATTAAGTCAATCTCTACAAGTGTAGCACATCATATTGTTTTGCTGCAGTTTATGTAAGGTTTTATATAAGAGAAGATATTTGGTGAGGGATAACAGAGGCAGGATCTTTAACTCTGGGATAATATCTCATATTAATGTGCTGAAATACAAATATATATATATATATGATTCCAGGTGGACTCTGGACCCACCGCTACCCTGAACTTGATAAGGGTTACAGATAATGAATGAATGAATGATATTTTCTAAGATCCTCACTAATTTAGTAACATTTAGTACCAAATTTTATTTTATTTTTAGAATATATATTTTATAATATATTTTTTATAATATGTATTATATATATATGCCGTTTAGGCTTATGGACCCATGGATGAGGAGAGAAAGTGTCTGGTGGGGGACAAGTTCTTAAAAAACTGGCAATACCTCTCAAGAGAAAGAGGCTAAAAAGGCTAAAATGAATGTGAGTGTGTGTGTGTGTGTGTGTGTGTGTGTGTATGTGTACTGAGGCCTGCTCTAAGCTCCAATTACACAACTCTTTGATCGCTGGAACCTCCCCTCCCCCCCACTCAAACAAAGCCAGATCATATGCCAAGCGTTCGCCGTTATTGACGTTTGGGTTTATTTACAAGAGGAGGCAGGTGCAGTCCACAACTGTAAGTGTCTTTGGACTGATCTGTGGCCAGTCCATCACTGTGACCAGTGAGCAGTTTTTTCTGTCTCTAGCCCATTTGGGTCTGACAGAAAATGAAAATGGGTGGCTACCCCGTTGTTCTGTAAATGTCAAAGCCTTGGTTAAAAAAATCCCTTTGATGTAGGGCAAGCTTTGAGATACAGGCTTATCTTTTCCACAGGGCGTGTGTAGGTCAGGCTGAATTCTCTCCTGTGAGAACATCATTTAAGACCGTTTTGTACCAAGCCGTACCGTGCCGAGGCGAGTCCAGGCGGGGCCATGAGGGTCCTAGCTGCGAGGGGTCACGTGTGGCGGCTACTGGTTAATGACTCGGCAGTTAAATATTTCAGCAGGTCAGGAAATCAACACTCTGACCAGCCGACTGGTAGATGACGGCATGTAAGACATTGTGTCACTGAGGAGCAGCAGTGTGTACATAGTCAGAGTAAAGCCACCGCACAGATACAAGTTCAGACAAGAAATGTACTCTCAAAAGTACAGTAAAAACTGCTTTCCAGTCTATAGGGTCCCTCAGAAGTGCCCTTTTACTTCCTACACACTAACCATGTGATTTCAGCTCAGGGAACTTCAGCTGGTTAAATGACAAATAAGCAATATTTTTTGATTCTCCTTTGCTTTCTAAAGTAACTAGCAAACTAATGAAGTACACTAATGCAGTGTGTCGTATTGTGTATGTAATATGAGAATCATATGTGTTTTTTATTGACACCCAACAAGTTTGTGTTACGTTTACATTATGTTTTATTGCTCGTGATGATAAAAAATGCACCAGCTGTTTTAACCCCCAAATGAAAGTGATGACTGATGGGTAAACTTCACCTTCTACTTCCTGTGTAGTGATAAACCGTTGCTCACTACTCCCTACGCAGTCTGAAGTTCCCTTTAAACTCTATGCTTTCACTCCATTTGGTTTAGAATCTATTTCATGCAAATTAACCCATAAGGCCTAGTATTTGTGATGTAGATGTTTGTATATTTTTAAATAGAAAATTAAATTAAAATTTCATCCATTCATTCATTATCTGTTACGGCTTATCCAGTTCAGGGTCGCGGTGGGTCCGGAGCCTACCTGGAATCATTGGGCGCAAGGCGGGAATACACCCTGGAGGGGGTGCCAATCCTTCACAGGACAACACAGACACACACACACACACATTCACACACACACCTACGGACACTTTTGAGTCACCAATCCACCTACAAACGTGTGTTTTTGGACTGTGGGAGGAAACCGGTGCACCCGGAGGAAACACACGCAGACACGGGGAGAACACACCAACTCCTCACAGACAGTCACCCGGAGGAAACCCACGCGGACACGGGAAAAACACACCAACTCCTCACAGACAGTCACCCGGAGGAAACCCACGCGGACACGGGGAAAACACACCAACTCCTCACAGACAGTCACCCGGAGGAAACCCACGCGGACACAGGGAGAACACACTAACTCCTCACAGACAGTCACCCGGAGGAAACCCACGCGGACACGGGGAAAACACACCAACTCCTCACAGACAGTCACCCGGAGGAAACCCACGCGGACACGGGGAAAACACACCAACTCCTCACAGACAGTCACCCGGAGGAAACCCACGCGGACACGGGGAGAACACACCACACTCCTCACAGACAGTCACCCGGAGCGGGAATCGAACCCACAACCTCCAGGCCCCTGGAGCTGTGTGACTGTGGCACTACCTGCTGCGCCACTGTGCCGCCCTAAATTAAAAATATTTTACAAAACTTAATTTTGTACAAAATCTTTTATCTCCATTTAAAACACTCTCTGCTATATACCTTGGGTCAAAATTTATGTCAAACACACCAATAAAAATGGTCTGGAATGACTTTAGATTAAATCTGGCCACAATGAGTCTGGTGCATTGAATGTTGATATTTTTTTCACATTTACCTTTAGCATTTTTGGAGATACAAGGTTGTTCACTAACTAAAAGTAAATAAGTACTCTTCAGTTGACATTTTAGTCAATTTCTTTCTGAGAGACAAGTTTCGTTCTGTTGCTAGATCACTCGCGTCTGCATTAAGTAAATAGTTTTTTGAACTTTTGGTAATAAATATTGCTTGCACTTAGCAGAGCCTAACACTCATGCTGATAGGTGTCTGATGGAGCTGCATCAATCTTCTAACCCCTGGGAATCAGCTCCTGAAAGAGGTTGAAGAGCCTCTCTGAAGTAAACATTGGATTTAATGTTTGCGCATGGAGTTTGGTGGTTTGATGGCCGCTACAGTGTTAGCGCTGTCTGTGGTGCTGAAAGTGATCATATGGACTTATGCTGGTATCAGCATAGTTGCTTTAAAGTTACATTTGTATCAACAATTCAAACCGATATTCAGTGATGCATTTACTGTGCTCTGAAAGAGCAGAATATTTGACAGATTTTGTGTTACTAAGCTAAGCTCAAGCATTTTGTGAATTTCTTTTGATGTTGTACAATTTTAACGTTCTTAGAAAAGTTACATTGTTACGTGAAATTCTAATTTCTGCGTATATATTAAATGTAATAGTAAATTCTGCACAATAGATAGACACAATATCATCCCAAGCCAAGTAAACCAGGCTCTCTTACTGTTAGAAATGTCATTGATCTAGTAATAGATGCTTCGAGACGTAATACATTTTTAAGAAACACAGATGTACAGTGTCTTTGAAGTACTGAATAGCGCCGGCTTGTGGTGAAGAACATACACGAGTGAGTGAGTATGTACGGTATATGAGTGAATGACTTACAAGAATTTCTATTGAACATTGACAGAATGTAACAGATATCTGTTATTATCTTTTAATTAATTATCTCCCCAATTCTAGCCATCATCAGTTCCACCCGTTGACTGTTAACTCTCTCAAACACACTGCTCCCAGGCTGGTAGAGTGAAAGCAGCACATGCTTCCTCTGAGACATTCTTCTCAAACTGCTACTAAAACAGAACTGTTTGAGCTCAACACACTTGGCGGAGAACACTAAATGTGTAAGTCGCTTTGGATAAAAGCGTCTGCCAAATGCATAAATGTAAATGTAAATGTAAATGCCCAAATCTGTTATGACACCCTGGCTTCATGCTGCTGATTCTACTTACACAAAGAAAGTGAGGCCAATTGTGCTCTTCGGACCCCTGCCCTCAGGTGGCAGTGGTGTCTCGAGGGTGTCCAGCCTGTGATCTCGTCATGATGGGGACAACACTTAAACGGTTCTATAGTGTATTAATTGTATCAGCTCATTGCACCATCCAGTTGTACTCACTTTGCTTGATATGAAGGCCATTGCTTGTATTTGTATTCCTCTGTGGTTAGAGGTATGTAAGCTGCTACTCAGGTTAACTGCTTTCTTCGCTGGCATTTGGCTTAGACCTGAGGCCCCTGTGCATTGTAATGGAGTCAATGTAATCCGCTTTACTGTTTTTCCCCAACTTTAAATATTAGATTAGTTTTGTTTTATTAAAAGTAAGTTCTTTGAACATTCAGGATACTATGAGCTTGTGCAGGAACATGCCACGCTAAGAGTCTAAACCATGATACTGTAACAGCTCCGTTAGTGTGTGTGCTGCATGTTTTTGCCAGACGCCAGGTGCTCTGAAATCCCCCCCGCCTCAATGCTGCCACTTTCTGTTTAAGCTGGAATCGAGACAATGAAGCCAGGCATAATGGACTTTAGAGTGGCTCTCCCTTTCGTCTCTCTGTTGTGTGGTGATGTCCTCCTTATGTATACAGACATTTACTGTTTCAGGGTTTAGAATATGATTAGATTCTGGCTCTAACCAACCAAGACTATAACAGCCTACAGAACACTGATAACGATAAATGTTTACTTATGTTGATTGGTTAAGTTCTCTTTGACTTTACATGGTTAATTAAAGTGTGGCCATATAAACAAGGTTGTAGCCTTAAGGATGGATATTGTGAGCTACAAATTCATTGAGCACTATACCTTTATTATACTCTACACATGCTAAAGTGAACATCCAACATTTATTCTCAAATTAAAGGCATAGTTCATGATTGTAATAAAAAAAAACACTATATAAAATTCAGTAGTTGTTTCCTTACCATTCGCTAGCTAATAAATGAAAAAAAAAAAAAACTGGCTAGGTCCTGTATGCAATTTCTTTCTCTCAGACTGAGGGAGAGGGAGGAGAGGAAGACAGGAAGAGAAGGAGGAGGGATACAGAGTGAGAGAGAGAGAGAGAGAGACAGAAGTGGTGACACTGCTCAAGTCACTGCCATTGCTGTCTCTGTGCTCTCTCTCTCTCTCTCTCTCTCTCTCTCTCTCTCTCTCTCTCTCTCTCTCTTCCCAATGGCAGAGGCATCTGGAGTTGTTTTAGACAATGGACAGAACCCCAAACGTTGAAAAGCACAAATAAAAATGAGGACATTGCTTTATTCTTGCTCCATATGTGGGTAATATTATTTGGGATTTATTTTTACTGTTTCAGATCACTTAAGGTGGAAATGTGTCCAGACCCGGGATATGGCTAACCGCGCAACTGAAAGTGCTACAAAACGAAACAGCTCGAGTTAAAAAAGAGTTTCTGTAGTAATTCAAACAGTGAATAAAAATGTACAGACAAATTAAAATTCTTCCATTTACAAACAGCAGTCGTTATTTTCCCTCAAACACACAGTTCCACCTTAAAAGGCGAGGAGCTCAGAACTGCGTTCCCCCACAATAGTGCATTAGTTGGGCATTAGTGCATGTGTTGCCCCTGTGCTCCAATACCATCTTCTAAACTTCTCAGAAGAAGAGTTAGAGATGATAGAACAACAGATTTGGCAACAAATCTTTCAGGGTTTAATGGTGTTCATTAAAGACACAATGAAATTAGAGACCCATCTCATGTCAGGCTTTCCTATGTAGAATGTACTAGTTGTGAGCTGAATGTCTGGCTCCACATTAAGGGGTTAAAGAAGTGGGCTTCAGTTCGATCTCCACGACTGGTAGGAAAATTAGGAGCTGGGAGAGTGAAGGGACATAGCTGTGTCCTCTCTTAATCCACAGCTGTAGTGCACTTGAGCAAGACCCCTAACCCCCAACTGCACAAAAACTAAATTATAAAAATACAAATATAATATTAGACCTTTAACTTGTAGTTAATTTAATTCACTCACTCACCTGCTCACTCCTCCCCATACATACTCACTTACAAACATACTCATGCTCCCTTACTCACTCACTCACTCACTCACTCACCTGCTCAGTCCCTCCCATATATACGCACTCAGTTACTCACTCACTAACCCGCTCATTCCCTCCCATACATACTCACTCACTCACTCACCTCCTCACTTACTTCCATATGTACTCACTCACTCACCTGCTCACTCACTCCCATATATACTCACTCACTTACTAACCTGTTCATTCCCTCCCATATATACTCACTCACTCACTCACCTGCTCACTCACTCACTAACCGACTCACTCCCTCCCATACATACTCACTCACTCACTCACTCACTCACCTGCTCACTCACTCCCATATATACTCACTCAGTCACTCACTCACTAACCCGCTCGTTCCCTCTCATACATACTCACTCACTCACTCACTGACCCGCTCGTTCCCTCACATACATACATACTCACTCACTCACTCACTCACTCACTCACTCCCATATATACTCACTCACTTACTAACCTGTTCACACCCTCCCATATATACTCACTCACTCACCTGCTCACTCACTCACTCACTCACTCACTCACCTATATACTCACTACCACACATACTCACATACACACATATTCACTCACTCACTCACTCACTCACTCACATATATACTCACTCACTACCACACATACTCACATACACACATACTCACTCACTCACCTGCTTACTCACTCACCTGCTCACTCACTACCACACATACTCACTAATTCACTTACACATACTCACTCATACTTAATGGTGAGGAATTGCACCACAAGGGGAGCTGTTTCACAAGGGGGAGTTAGTGTGCTCCTCATCATTTTGTGTCCTTGTTTATTTAATTATATTTTTGTGTCGTGTTGGCCATTGCGGACGTCTACAGCCAGTTTGCTGCAATTGTAATATCAGCCAGAACACAAGCTCTGCGTAAGTAGGTTAAAAATCTCTAATGACAATGAAGAATAAAAATTAAAATGGAAGCTCTTGTTCTGTTTGAAAATCACTCAATATTATAATGATTAATCTTTCAGCCTCATGGTGTAGGTATGAGATCAACTACCCCCAGCATGTGCATGCACAAAGACACACACACACACACACACACACACACACACACACACACACACACACACACACTTCAAAGAGCTAAGCAGGGGTGGTCTTGCCTTGTGGCCAGAATCAGTAAAATATGTAGATTCAAAGAATGCACTGAAACAATTCCCATAATATATGACAAAAAGAGCATACATTCAAATACACACACAGACACAAACACACACACACACACACACACACATACAGATCCTGTGTTTGGCTCGGGGACAGAGGTGTTGTCACTAGCAGTTAGCATCAGCGCTCTGGGTAGCACACTGCTGCCTCTCTTACTCTCTTCTCACCCTTTCTCTCTCTCTCTCTCTCTCTCTCTCTCTTCCTCTCCCTCCACCCCCCACTCCCTCACTCTACTGGCTGACCTTTTCTTGGTCAGCACTCCTCCTTTAGCAGCACCGTCTCACTTCATCTCTCTTTCCACTTCCTTCTACATTTCATCCATCTCTCTGACCGCTCCTCAGTTTGTTGGACGATGCTTTCAGACCACGTTATTGATGTGGTTCACAACAGATAAATAGATAATGTTCATCATAATCACGCTCAGCAGCCTGCCCAGTCTGCAGGCTGTAAAGTAAGGATGGAGTAATAACGAATCCTGAGGAGCCCACAAGCAATTCACACACACACACACACACACAAAGCATACTGGCGCTTAGGTTGTCCTCTTGAAAACAAGACCAATTTTGACTCTTTCCATCAATCCACTCATTAGTAATCCTCATGTTTGTGTTTCTGCTGTGGCCGTGTAGCTTGGGCTCTCAGCTTTAACGACACGTCCATCAAGTCTGTAGACCAATCAGGGGCGATGCCTAACAGACACACAACGTCAAACAATAAATCATTTTTCAAAGCTTAGATCCCTTTCACTGTCTGCCCTTTCCCTACTGAGACCATTTAAACACAGGAGGGGAGTGAGGGAGGTGGCCTCAGTCTACAGCCAATCGGGGAAAGCTCCCTCCATCCAACGCATCTACTCTTAAAGGGGAAGAGTACTGGGTTAGAAACAATACTAAATATCAGAACTTTTTTCCTGTTTGGTGAGGGTAAGAAGCCATTTGGAGAGGTGCATGAGATTAGTTTGTCAAGGAAGGTAAAATGGAAAATGTTGCCATTAAGCTGAGATAAAACATAATTAATAATTTTCCTTATGGAGAGGTTGGGGTCTTTGAAGATTCCAAAGGAAGATTTTAAAGAAGGTTCCAAACTAAATTGAGAAAAGTGCCTAAAATGTTGTGCTGTTTTGGCTACATTTCGACCACCGAAAATTCATTTCCATATCTTTAAACATTCTGAAGGCTTTTCAGTAACATTACTTCATAAACCTGCCTCTAATTTATTCACTGCCACAAGATTTGAGCATTTAATTTCAGGTGGAAAATGGAAAAAATACCTGGAGTGTTAAGAGGTTAAAAACCAGCATGAAAATGGATCGTGATAAAATAGAGATTGTGATCGTGCAAAAAAAAAAAAAAAGTGATCATGTATTTTTGCCATATCACCCACCCCTAATCATCACTACATGTTGTTATGAGGGAAATCAATTTTAATGTGTCGTCCATAACGTTTAGGGCAAAGACATATTTTATGAATCCCTGCTCTCCACCCACACCTCCATCACTTGAAAGCCAGATCTCAGAAATCAGGATTGATATCAGTATCTTAGGTTTACGACATCAGAACCCCTGGCTGTTTGAATCCACCCATTTGGGACTGTTTTTGGAACACTGCGGTTTCTAAGGGGACATTTTAGCATAAACAACACCACACAGACATGTTAACAAGGTTAAACATGATTTTCACTGGAGGGAGTCTTTAGGAAGAACTGGTGCTGTTATTAACAGTAATCAGACTTGAAGGCCAAGTAGGACCTCGACACAATTTATTATCACAATTTATTTATATATTTACTAACACTTTTACAGTGTACTCAAAGGCCCCTCTGACTGGTAGTGTCTTTTGGAGTGTGCAGTTGTTGTGGCAGTGTGTCCTGGCTTTGTGAAGCCCTTGCTGTTTGTCTGTCAGTATTCCTCCTCCGTGGCATGCACTGCGGCACATTATTTCGGTAATCTCTCCGTCCTTGTCATTCAAATGAGGCTGACATTTCAAACTGACATTTCTTTTGTGGCACTATCGTTAAATGACGAATGGTCGTGTCCCGTGACTGATGAAGGAGATAGAGGAGAGATAGAGCGAACCACAGAAGGCCCAGAGTGAGTTCTCTGCTGTTTCCGTCTTAGACTTCCTAGCAAACTGAAAATGAAATGGTGCGTGGGTGTGTGATTAGGTTTGAGAATGCTGGTATGAACTGGTGTGTAGATGGTTCTGCATTGGTATCTAATTGTGTTTGTGGGTTATTAGCGCTGTTGTAATTGCTTTAATTGTAGTTCTTGGGTCTTCTTTCATTGTATTCTGTGGATGAAGCTGTGCAGCCTCACACAGGGACATTTATGAATTCACCGATGGTCAGTACCATAGGAAACAGTATGTTAATTCTGACAAAACGCAGAAACACCTTTTGCTCCAGGGCTCACTGAAATGACACTTGAGTTGGCTGTCATTGTGCTGGGTGATGGGGGAGAGAGAGGGCCCTCTTACCAACCCAGAGAGAACATTGATATATAATAGTGCAGGGCGATATTTCTAATGTTGCTGGGAGCTTTGTTCCTCTCTTATTTTTTGAGCACTGTTTATATTTGGTGAGTGATTGTGCTTTGGTTGCTGAAACTGTTTTTTTTAGCATTTACATGTGACTTTTTTTGTTCTGTGTCATCTTAATTATAGTCAAAATACAGCACGTCCACACCACAGATGCTGTGTTTTTGTTTGGTACGAGCTGATAGGGTCAGAATCATGTGACTACAGCTTGGTAGCGTGGTTTTAAAGGGACAGTACATGAACACATAGTGGGGACATAACAGAATAAAACAAAATAGTTGAAAATCATTTATATAATTGATATAGACAAGATTGTGTCGGTTAGAAGTTCTGAATGTCGATTTAGATTCATTTTTGATTAACCGCCCAGCCCTAATATATAATATAAATTGTCTATCTTTGACCACTGACGTCTCAGTCGTGTCTTTAAGAGCACATCCCTAAGGATGGGTTTTATCCGCATTTTTCACACTGTCATATCTTCTCAAAACATAAATATAGTATACGGTGTTACAGGGGGATGGCTTTAGCACACCCCAGCACACGTTGATGATAAAAACTAGTGTCTGAGAGAGCAAAGTCCAACAAGTGGTGCTGGAGGAAGAGAAATGTTTGAAAAGAAGTGAAATAAGACAGGTTCTACACTGTTTACAAGCGTAGCTGGCCAGCTAGGCTTAGATAAGTGAGCTGACAGACTAAACACCACAGCGCAGACCGTGTTCCAGCGAACTGATGCTCAAATCACACATGTTTAGAGGATAAAGCCTCACAGCACAAAGGTGAGTGAAATGTTTTCAGCTTTATTCCACTCTCAAGCCAAACTTCAAGTTAAACTCACAAATGTGGTGGTCTACTAGGCTTGTGCCTTTTCCCCCAATCGTTTTCAGAGCATGATATCACCAAACAGCGCCCCCTCACTGTGGCTCTCTTAAATGCGCAAGAATGACACAAAACAGAAATTTGTCACACCAGACATGTCACAGTTTTGAAAAACTCTCCTCGTTTTGAGATACGATCCATATTTTTAAGTACAGACATATACGATTTTGCCCTTATACTGCCCAAGTCTAGTTCCAATGAGAGTTTCAGACAAGTGAATTCAAACTGCCAAGGGTTCTGATGTCATAAGCATAAGGAATCAACCCCGGATTGGGCAGGGCTCTTGAGCTGCAAGTAAATGGCTGAGGAGTGGGCGGAGATAGAGTTTGAGGCTAGATTTACATAAATCACTTTTAAGGCATTAGGGGATTTTTTATCTGTGTCAGTAATTGTAAATGTTATTGATGGCTGTAGATGAAGTTTTAGGAGTCGCTGAACCTAGCATCTTTTTGTGGCTAACAATTAATTGAAGCAAGTAGCCACAAGAAGGACTGGCGCCCCCTGCCTTGCAGTATTCCTGCCTTGCACCCAATGATTCCGGGTAGGCTCCGGACCCACCGCGACCCTGAACTGAATAAGCGGTTACAGATAATGAATGAATGAATGAATGAATGAAGTAACCACAAACACAGTTAGCTTTGAATTAGTTGCATAATAGGTTTTGGCTCTTCATGTTCAGTCATGCTATCATTAGCATCTCAACTGAATTATTATTTTTAAGTGCCTGTCCAAGTCGGTTGTTTATCTGTGCTACATTTATCGGCATGAATTTTGAGCCTGTTCCCTTTGAAACATTTTTCGTGGCACAGATTTGTCCACTTTTCAACTTTGCTATTTGCCTAATGACGCTTTGAAATCCTCCCATATCAAAGTACTGATTAACAGAGCTCCTTCCTTTGACCCATGCTGCTAATTGGCATTCAACCTAATAGGACTCACCTGTTGAGCTGTCTTTTTAATTGTGATTAATTAATTTTTCAAAGGGTGTTTCTGGTCTTTTAGCCTCGCTTTATATTAGTGTGTTGAGACAGGACTGCCTGATTGTGGCCTGGGGCATCTGGCTCACTATTTATCATAATGCCATGATGTCCTAGTGATGTCCAGTCCAAAGGATTTGAATGACCTGAGCATAATGTGTCAGTTGCTCTGATCTGCTTCAAAGTATCCAGAGTGACTTGTCACTAAATAGGAACAAATTAATCCAGAATGTTTTTTATAAATTCTGTGTGAACTGAGAGTTTTGGTGAAAGCTAAATTCATTGTTCCACTCCTGGACATTACATAAGTTTGGCTGTGTATCGAATAGAGCCCCATTATGAGTAAAAGGTACAATAAATGTTCCAATTGCTGATGTGAATGTGTCCGAAAGCTCAATAAGCCTAATGCCAAACACAATGTTTCTCTCTTTCCCTGTCTTTTTATATTCCACAGACACACACATGTGAATCTAAAGTTTCCACACAGCTAAAGGTTCATCTCTTAGATCAGAGAGTTCAGGCAGTTTAAGGACCCCTGGATGAGGAGAGAAAGAGGAGAATGTGTTCTGATGGAAGAGAGAAATTCTTATTGTGAAGTTGTATGATGCTGCTTTTTATTTTACATACTTTGTTTTTTTTTTAACACATACACTGTGTTAGAGATTTCTTTCAGGTTTAAAAACAGCCAGAGATAGTTCCTCATGGTTAGT
Organism: Hoplias malabaricus; assembly: GCF_029633855.1. Lineage (NCBI taxonomy): Eukaryota > Metazoa > Chordata > Actinopteri > Characiformes > Erythrinidae > Hoplias > Hoplias malabaricus. The sequence goes on along the minus strand of NC_089802.1, from coordinate 43,306,638 downwards.
GAAGCGTGTTTATTATTATAGTGTGTGCAGTAAGGTAGTATGCAGTTTGGGACACAGCCTGTGGCTGAGTGCAGGGAAAGAGAGTGTCAGGTGTGACCAGTGTGTGATCAGGTGAGCTGGATTGAGTTGTCTTGGAAACAGAGACTGTTGGTGTGGTTTTCTGGCTGAGGATTATGGGAAATGTAGTTTTGTAGCAGTGTGTGTGGCTGTGACACAGTAAGTTTTGATTTGGAGGTCAAGATTTTATTCTTTATTCTTTTTTACAAGAATTGTAACTCTTTACATTTGTAACCCACTTTAGTAAAACACCCAGTGATTTTTGAATGTTGGTGCATTCATACTGTTAGTGCTAGCGTTAGCGAGGCAGTTGTTCATAGTGCTCTGAATAATCTCTAGAAATAGCAACCACTAGAACTGATAAACCACTTCAGAAAAATGCTTAGTCATCTGACAGCAGGAAAAGAAAGAATACAATGTAAACCCACAAGCCTGTTGAAGTCAGAGGGGTGAAAGTGTCACACATCCTGTCTATATGGACCTGTCAAATTGCGTCATGAACCCGGCCTCTCCACCTTCCCTTGTTTTCTTAGTAGTTTCTACTTCAGACTTTTCATGGCTTTGTAAATCTGCGGTCAGGAAGAGTATAGTGCTGTAAGGCTCCTGGAACTGTGCAGTACTACTGCGTCATCTGCCAAAGTCTGATAGCTTCAGTGTGAATAACAGCCCTTTGGCAGTAAATGTATTTCTGCAGATATTGGCTGGAAAATGTGGAATGTGGCACTATCAGAAAAAACTTGAGAGACATATTACACGTTCAAATACTGGGTAAATCTGCTATGCCACATCTACTCAGTCCTTAGAGCATTTCATTTCCCACAGGAAAACCACACCCCCTACCTGCTTTTCCAGGAGCATCTACTAATGGTGCTTTTTCCACTGCATGGATCCGGCTCTACGTGATTTGACTCAGGACGGCTCGGCACGCTTAAAATTTGTCACTTGTCCACTGGCAGGGTTACCCCGTGAAATGGAGCCGGTGACATTGCAAAATCCTGTCTCTAGGAATTGCTGTCTTTGAAAACCACAACAACAGCGAAGTTAAAGTTAGGTGGGTTTCAGCTGGGACTGAAAACCTATCCGGTTCCAGAGATCGTTCCAGAGAGTCGTGTCGATTACAGTCGTGTAGGTTCCATGCAGTTGAAAAGCGCCATAAGTGGTCACACCTGATACTTCTTTCAGTGAGTGGTCCATTATGGAGTCAACAGGAACCTGTGGTTCAGGCTGTGGAAGGGTACCGTAGCACAATGTATATTTGTCTTGGTGTGATGTACTGTTGCTTAGGCAGTGTGTATTCAAGAGTGCATTCTTCAGCCTTTCCTCATTCTCTCAGTGTCCATTCATCAGTCTCTCCCTCTTTCTCTCTCTGCATCAGCAGCATCTTGTTAGGCATCTTGTTGTGTTAAGTGCTTTTGGCACTGTCTATCTTTGTGTGTGTGTGTGTGTGTGTGTGTGTGTGTGTGTGTGGAGGTAGAGATATACAGCGCTGATCTAAAGACGTTTGATCTCTTAATTCCTGGGCTGGCTCAGTGTAGCTGGTGTTCAGGCTGCTTAGTGTAGCACTTCTGTCACTGGCCAGGACTTTTTTTTATCATCAGCATCCTTAAACACTACAGCTGTCTGCCAACCTTCCCTCCTCCCACCAGAGAGAGAGAGAGAGAGAGAGAGAGAGAGAGAGAGAGAGAGAGAGAGAGAATGGGAGAGGCTGCGATTACTAATGAAATTATGTGTGATTATATTTTCTGGATTAAATCAATTATAATTTTCTGGAGTTTTTAGTGTTACTTTTGTTCAAGAAAAAAAAATGGCAGATTGAACGTTAGAGCTTTAGGTTTAGTAGCAAAATAACTAGGGATGCACCGATTTAGAATTTTTTGGGCCAATAAAATAACCGATAATTAGCACCTTGGAGCAGCCGATACAGATAATAACTGATAATTTTATCTTTTTTTTTGTAATTAAAGCAAATTCACATTGGATTAACAAACTCTTGTTTCGCTTTTCTCTAGTATTTGTACATTTCTGTACTTTTTTATTTTATCTTTTAAGTTTATTAATTGTATTCCATTTACACTTTTATCCAAGATTTACTGCTGGTTCGACATGAATGGTTTCTAGAGGGGCACTAATTAGTGTAGCACCGGGTTTGTTTTGGAATGCAAGGCAGAGAGCTGCATAAAGTGGCTCTGAGCGAGAGAGCGAGTGTGTTTGAGCAAGTGTTTGTAATTGTTTATCATTGTGGTGTTTGAAAGTATCTTGCTGTTGTTTAGCCTGCTGTGTGTGTGTGTTAACACAACTATCTGTGTGTGAGTGTACTGAGCATCGCTCATGTTTTAAATTAGTTTTCACCATGGAGAAATTTAATCCTGGAGGCTGTTCTCTGCAGAAACTGTGAAAAACGTCCACATGGCAGATAATTTACAGGTGTCAGGGCAGATGCGCAGGCACAAAAAAGGTGCCAAGTTATTGGTTGTAATATCAGCTAAAGTTTCAATATTGATCCGAAAACAATAACTAAAAAAAATTTACATATCTGCAAATAATATATAGGCTGCTGATACATCATTATAAAGCAGGAGAAGGAAAAAAAAACTTTCTTAACTTTTAAATGGTGTTCTCCCTGTGTCTGCATGTGTTTTCTCCTGGTGCTCTGATTTACTTCCACTGTAAGGTGGATTGGCTACAGAATTGTCCACAGGTGTGTGTGTGTGTGTGTTCGTGGGTGCATGTGTAAAAGTGTACACAGTTGTCAGTATGTGACCCAGATTGCAACGAATGTTTGGCTCAAATGTGGCACATCTCCCGTTCCCGTTGAGGCCATCATTTGTGTTTGTATAAAGGTGTTGTCTCAGGGTGAGGGACTGCTTTGAGTCAGCTACAGGTCCACCTTATAGAGGCCAGATAAGAGGTGTGCAGCGGGGCAAACCTTCCAGCCCTCCCAACATGTGCCATAACCCAAGTCAAGCCTGGCATATGATATTAAGTGCGCATCTGGCCAACGGAATACATGCCAGTGCCATAACTGATCTGTAAGTGCTAGAAATGCTATGCTAACCACCACAGCCCTGAAGAGGATGAAGCGGTTGCAGTAAATGATTGAATGAATGAAATTTTAATGGAAGCTAATTCCCAGCCATTTTGAAGCATTTGTATATGTCCATTCATTATCCCACATCCACCAAGTATAAAGGACATCTTGTGTTATCTTTGACACTTTAATTGTCAAACTATGTGTTCATCACAAAAGCCCGCTATTCTTTTTTACTCTCACTCTGATTGGATGCACCCAGACTACTAGATTTGATTTGTAGACCCCCCTTATGATGACTGATTTCAGCTATGTAAGGTGTGTGTATGATGCACACACAGCTTGTGCTATGTCTATAGACTTTGACTGATAGAATGAGATAGGGCTACACATGAGGCTAAATCAAAATGCTCAGTGCCAAGCCTGAGCTAAAGGGCCATAAAGCTCCCTCTAGCACTCCTTCCAGTACCTTTTGGGCTGAGTTGGAGTGGTGTTGTGATCCATCATTAGTGCCTGATCTCACCAGTGTAACACTGGATGTGCTGCTGTTTGTCAGCTGAAGATTTCTATGCCTGACTCTGTCCGAGAGTGTGTAAATGTGGCTTCAACTTGCAGTGAGGAAGATTCCTACACAGTCAGATTAAAGGTTAAGTTATATGTTATTATTTCATATGTTAATGAAATTGTTGTCGGACTGAATAGTCCTATATTCCAGCAGATATTCATAAACACACACACGCAGGCATACCCACTCTGTCTTTCTCTGGGGGGTATTCTAAGGCTGCATAGTGTAGATAAGGCTAATTTCCAACTGCAGGCCTTGGTTGCAAATCTCAGTCCATTAAGCAGTTTTAGATAATGCTTATAAGGCTCCTGTAACAGTGCAGTACTGCTGCGTCGTCTGCCAATGTCTGATACCTTCAGAGTGAAAAATACCCCATTGGCAGGAAATGTATTTCTGTGGATATTGCCGGTAAATGTGGCATATGTCACTATCAGAAAAAAACATGATAGAAATATTGCACATGGAAAAACCTGAGTGAATAATGGGAGATTTAGGGGACTTATTTGAAGTTATGGCATTTATTAATGTGAAGCTACTGCATAAAATACACCAACACAAAGGTAGTATTTAATCAAAGTTACCACTTTTGATCAACCGTATTATATTTGTGCTATATAAATATATTTTTACTATGACTGACAGTGTTATTATGCTAACAGGGGGGGTGTGATTTTCAGTGCTTCACATAAATGGCACTTCCTTGTTTACTCCATTAAAAATGTTACTGAATGAAGTCCTCATCTGTGATAGTCCAGGCTGAAGCCCAGCTGCTCACATACTTTATATTATGACAGAATGTGTATTTGTAACTCATTTGAATACAGTTTTTAAAATGATAAGTTGACTACGTTTGTCTGACTGTCCTGGACAGTGATTCCCTGGGTAAAGCAATGAGCCACAGACTAACAAAAGCAACAGCTCAGTAGAAAACTGCAGGTTTTAGAGTGTGTGGCAGTGTAGCCATAAAATAGTATCATGATATTTCAGGGTTTTCTGGCAATAATGATATTCTTGGCAATATGAAAAAAACAGAAAAATACTTGTTTTAATTTCAAGAACACAGTATTACAACAAAATAAATGTTATATTAATATTAATTATATACAGTTAAATATATATTTATAATATATATCAATATTAGGTTACAGTCACACAGCTCCAAGGACCTGAAGTTTGTGGGTTCAAGTCTGTGAGGGTGACTGTCTGTGAGGAGTGTGGTGTGTTCTCCCTGTGTCTGTGTGGGTTTCCTCCGGGTGACTGTCTGTGAGGAGTGTGGTGTGTTCTCCCTGTGTCCGTGTGGGTTTCCTCCGGGTGACTGTCTGTGAGGAGTGTGGTGTGTTCTCCCTGTGTCTGCGTGGGTTTCCTCCGGGTGCTCCTGTTTCCTCCCTCAGTCCAAAAACACGTTGGTAGGTGGATTGGTGTGAGTGAATGTGTGTGTGTGTGTGTCACCTCATGAAGGACTGGCTACCCCTCCAGGGTGTGTTTCTGCCTTGCACACAGGCTCTGGACCCACCGCAACCATGAACTGGATAAGGGTTACAGACAATGAATGAATATATTAATATTATTAAATGGTTTGTTTATTTAAAAAGTTTTATTTTACTACAAATGTAACAGTTTCAAACATTCAGAAGCAAGGAAAAAAATCTATAAACATTTTCATTTTGTAAACAAAACATTATTTTGTAAACAACAGTAGTGTGTTGTTTTTAATTTAGTAATTTAGTGTGTGTATATATTTAGTGTGTGTATATATGAGCAAATGTAAACAATTACACGAAAAGTAACTTTAAAGCTTCACAGTAAATAACAAAACAAACACAGAATAGTTGCTGTGCTGAGTCAGTGTAGTTTATCTGCTGGAGTTAAAGCTCATTGGATGTTGAACTCTTCCAACGGCATTTTTGATTTTCCCTGTCCTCAACCTTCCTCCTGCTTGAGGTGGTGAAACAGATTAGTTGTTATAGGCTTCTTTCATTTCTTACATAACACCATGGTTTATTGTACACCAGATATTTTGTATCAAAACCACTTCCACACGACTGGAGTCATTCCCCTTTTTTGGAGCAAATTCCTCCACCTCAGAGCCCCATTCCAACGTATTTGTCACTGTGTCTAATGTGTAATATGTGTAATGGACATATGTCATATTATGGTTAACTGCATGACTCTTTGAGTCTTGCTGTTTCCAGAATCCATAAACTCTGAACAAAAACAAGAGAGGGTGAAAATCTGATATATATATATATATATTTGTAATATGTTTGGTGTTTGGTGATTGCTCTACTTAAACACACCCCTTAAACCTGGCAATTAACAGATGAGTTGAATCACCGAGCATCTGTGATGAAATCACTGAATGTTATAAAAAACCGCAACCCTGAGCTGGATAAGTGGGTACAGACAATGAATGAATGAATGAATGTTATGAACATACTCTGATGAAGCTTGTGTTGCCCACTCATATAGTACCACTAAATGCAATGCAAATGAAATGAAATGCCATTTTAAAAATACAATACAATAGCAACTTGTCTTGGGCAAATAGATAAATTTGATATATATTGATTAACTAAACGAAGTGATGTAATTAAACCTATTTAAATATGTACATTTATGACAGACCTAATCCATAAACATTTTTAACAGGAGTGTAATTACTCAAATGTGCCGACCTGTGATTTTATATGTGGAATCATTGACCTCTGCATTCACAAGATGTAGAGTGTAACAGAATATATCTGTCTGTGTGCTGTCTGCCTCATCACTAACAAAGAAGAACTCATTGCCTTGTTCTGGTCGGGAACGTTAGGCCAAGTGCAGCCTTCATGATGTGAATCATTTACCATGTGCCAAGTACAGATGTTTTATTCTGTGGGTAACACCACTGGGTTTCTTTTGAATTCTAACCCCCCCCCCCCCTCTCTCTCTCTCTCTCTCAGGGTGATGCACTGGGCGAGTCGTATAGAGAAGGAGCTGGACAAAGTGCTGCCTCAGGTCACTGGAGTCCAGCAGATGAAATCAGTAAGCACAGCCTTACATATTAAAACCAGTGAAACCTTTTTATTATGATTTACAATAAATAACATGCAAATGCAAAAGTTTGGGAACTCTTGTTTAAATGACATTTGGCCAATTGTTGGGTTTTACATTAAACAATTTATACATCTTCTACAGAGAATTTCAGCACAACAACTGTGCATTTACTATCTGTGACATGCAAGCGTTTATAGTGGGCAGAAACATTTTAGATTTAGGTTTATTTCCCCTATACGACCTGTTAACTTGTGACCAAGAGTTCCTCAACTTTTGCACGTGACTGTAGATAATGTGCAGTTTTAATATTTACTGATGAAAATGTGTAGCTGGTTATTGAGTTAGATTTGGGAGATGACGGTTTGTCTGGTGACTCTGTGTACACCTCTTCACAATCCTGGTTTTGATGGTCATTATGGGCATGTTGTTCTTATATTTTTTTTGAGATGTCAGTCTACAAGGTAGACTAAGTGTGTCGGTCTGTCGAGTCTTGGAACAGTCATCTATTCAGCAGATAAAAGTACCACAGCCCAGAGACTCATTTTGGCCTGTGGTCTTTTACAGGTTCTTCTCGATCTTTGGGTTAAAAAGCAGTTTTATGTTGTTCTCAGTTAGGTTCTTGAGATTCTTCCACACACAAAAACACTGGTTGGGTGTAGTGGAGTACCAGTTTATGTGGAGCACAGGGAGTATGACCCCATTCTTCTCTCTTCGATCCTTTGGTGTAAACAGTGAAAATGGACATAATAAATGAACTAGTGATAAACGGACCAATAGGAATGATGTAATATGAGTTAGAATTAATTGCAATAAACTGTAGCATAAACTTCAGTTTGAAGTTATGGAGCCTGATGCACCTGCATCTTTTTTTTAGAGTTTTTTTTTTCTTTAGTTTTTCTGACAGTGACATTTTTCAAACTATTAAAAATACTCAGGAAATGTTTGTTTGTTTTTAACTTAGAACATGATACTACTTCCTAACACTGTTTAAATGTACAATAGGCGTGTGTTAGAGTTGTTAATGTAAAAGACAGGTATTTGTGTGTGTGTATGTACTCAGCTCTGTGCAGGTTTGATCAGACTGTGCTGGAATTAGCAGCAGGAGAAGATAGAGATTTAACAGTGTGGTTATCAGTGATGAATTAGTTGATCTGTGCTCTGTGCTGAATGACACTGACAGTGATTAATAGTCATAGACAGTCTGCCTCCTGAGTCTGTCAGAGAGTTGTGTTAACACACACACACACACACACTCACTCACACGCACTCACACTCTATCTGCTTCCAATCTCTCAGTATGGGAGCCTGATACTCAGCATATGGTTTGGCAGCAGAGACCAGTGTGTGTGTGTGTGTGTGTGTGTGTGTGTGTGTGTGTGTGTGTGTGTGTGTGTGTGTGTGTGTGGGAATTGTGTTCCTAGTCCCCAAAAGATTTCATCATTTGCATTTGCAGCTTCAGCAGCACATTGGTGTTTGGTAACAGATTGTGCTGGCCAGCAATCTGGCAAATATATTTTTTGATAAAGGATTATTAATATCATAATCTCTGTTCAAATGGTGTGTGTTAAGAAGGTTACTGCAGAGGTGACTCCAGACTAGGGATCCAGACTTGGTCCGGTTCCGAAGTAACGTCATCCCTGCGCTCGTTTTGATTAGTTACATAATGAGCTTATGATAATATCTAAATTTTGAGGCTTCTGTAATGGCTGATTATGATGATTCTCTGTTTAATCCCACAGTCCTTCAGTTCACTGCAGCTGATCCAGGTCTAGGGGGTAGGCAGCAGGAAGATGTTGTCATCACTATAAGCCTTTCTGAACATACGCTGTTGAAATGTTTGTGGACAGCTGCTCATCTCTGCTTTTCAGTAGATGGGGGAGTGTTGCGGTGGGGAGTCGATGGCACGAGAACATTTTCCATCCAAATGTCACAAATGTTACACACAATAAAGATATTTGGGCAAGAAAAAATGCTAAATGAGCCATATTTGCATACAATAAACTTCTGAGAATAATCTTTAGATGAGGTCATTTCCTGTGATCAGGGATGGCATCGAAATGAGTGAGACTGAGAGGTTTGAGTGGGATGTTGCCTTGACCAGAATCGATCGTTCAGAGACGTGGGGCAGGACAAGCAGTGTCCCTCTAACGACAGCTGAAATGTTAATTTTTACATAAAGTTGATGTCATATTGATTTCATTGTTAATCGCTATGTCATTTCTATGGTATTGTTCTTAGTGCTTTGACAGGTGACTAAATATGTGTACAATCATCTCAACATGCACTAAATTAAGACCCTCAGCTGGTGTTGGTATGAAAACAGAGTGGTCCCTAAGGTCCCAAATGGCCCAAACAAAAAATGGCCCTAGCAAAATAACCCACTATTTGTTCCAGATCTGCCGTGTCTAGTCATTCCAGTGCAACTAGATACTGATCACCAGCTCATAACCTTGCTGTTATCTTTGTTTCCTCTCCTTTACTTCCCTAATTAATATCAAAGACGGCATTTTCCACCTGTGCAACTGTGCGCCTGCGTCTAGGGCTGGACCTGAATATTCAGCTGTTTGTTCATTGGGTAGTTATTCAGATATTAATTTTGAGATTCAGATATTCTCATATTCACGCTCTCCAGTGCTAAAACAGTGCTCTGCTTCCGGGCCCCCACTCCCCACTCCACTCACATTCAGACTCATCAGCGTGGAAGTCCTTGGACAAATGACTAAAACAGCACATCTACAACAAAAGGTGGCAATGCCATGGTTAATTTTGTCAGTTTTATACCTAGATTTAGACCACCTCCACGAAGCTCTGGTTAATTTTTTATATACTATGCTCTTGGCACATTGTATGCAGGGGTTACAAGGCGAAGCTGTGCTGTGAGACACAGTGAAGCCTGGAGATTGGGATTTTAGTGTGGGAGTCTGACATGGATTTTCTGAACGAACCCCCTGCCCCCCCCCTCCCTTCCAAAGAATCTTTGAATATTCATAGCATATTATATTACAGCTGAAGCTGTGAAGCCCCAAAAATCATATTGAGGACGGCTCTGATTTACCACGTCTGATATTGAAGTACATATGCGTGTTTTTGTCACCCCAATAAATCCATTGCCTGATTACAGCATGTTGAAAATGCTGCTGCGGGGTGGGGGCCAATACACACTAAGGTATGACCAAAATCCTATTTTCCGTCCAAATCTGATTTTTAACTTGGATTGTTCACACAATCTTTTCAGTGTAACCCATAACCAACATTAGTCTGCATTCTGCAAAATTGACTTGCATTTAAAACAAGAACAGTGCTTCACGAGTCATGCCAATCCAGAGCTAAATGTCGGCCCAAGATTGTTTTGAAATGTGTTAAAGGAATACGACCTTTTTTCTTTTTCAAAATGATTTTCTATGTGAAAAATATATAATAAAATGATTTAATTGAAAATGATAAAGTGAATTGATTCTGTGAATCTGACGATTATAGGTCTGATGTACACATGAACGTTTCCTTTGCTCTAAGGCTTAGAGTTTGTGCCAGAACCTGCAGGGGGTCTCTTGCTAAAATTGGCTCCCTGAAGACGACGACATGAGAGCTAACAAAATTAGTTTTATATTTCAGGTGATCCACATTCAGGCAGCTTTCACATAGACATGAAAAATATAAAATTGGTAAATATGAACTGAGAAAAAAAGTGCTCTTCATTATTTTTTTTTCCTAAATGCTTATGTTTCCAGACAATTAAAAAAAAAACAGTGACACGAAAACAAATTTAAATATTTGCCTGATTTTCTTTCCCCTTTTTTCATACATTCATTTACTTATCTTCTGTGACTGCTTCATCCTGATCAAGGTCACAGTGGGTTCATTGGGTACAAGGCAAGAACAGACAACAGACAGCATGCCAATCCATCACAGGGTATCACACACTCACAGCTGTGGACACAGTGTTTTACACACTCACCGAGTCACTCACATGCTCACCCATCTGGACAATTTCACACACTGAGAGGAAACCTCTGCAGACACAGGGAGAATGCCACAAACTCTGCACAGACACAAGCTGAGGATTGAATCCAGGACCCCAGGACTGTGGCAGTGACATAGGGCTAGACGATAATTTAATATCAATATATATGGCGATATAAAACGTTTTAATAAGAATGATAAATTTGATAGATTTTCAATATTTTGATATACATGTCAGTTCATTGCACTAAATTTTAAAGTAAGTTTAAATATTGATAAAGCCAAGAGGTTGTTGTTTGGTGGTGATGTCATGTTGCTTGTAAGACCGGTGGACCTAGGTGTTAGGGGATTTGTAGCCAAATTGGCCACAGTTTGGCATCAGGGGCCGGAAACTAAGAGCAGCTGGGAAGGAGTTATCAGAAACAGCTGAAAGGTCTAGTCAGTAGTTGTGGATAAGGAGAGCACAGATTACTTGGGGAAATGCACTGTAGAGATGCTATTGTGATTATCAGGGATGTAGCATGTAAAGTTCACAAGGAACTGGTGGCACAGAGCATGCATTAACGGTGCCAGTGGGGCTAGGTACAGCCTTAGCCACTAGGGAGGCCAGTGTGGATTTACGGTTGTTAATGGTAAAGGTCAAGGTAGGACTGTAAAGCTGGCTCGGAGCGGGGTGGGTCTAGAATGCTAGACTTCGCTGTTGAGCCTTCTGGAGGTGTTGAGGGCTTAATTCAGAGAAACATTAAAGAGAGGAGGCACCTGCCTGATGACCCCATGTGAAGATCTAGTGATGCAGTGGATGGTTTGGGTACTCACAGGTTGGGCTCAATGAGTAACCGTAGTTGTTAAGGACAGCCAGTTGCTGATCAGATCATAAATGGCTACAGCAACCTTAGTGTTGAGGTGTAGGATTCAACAGGATTTTGGTGGCTGCAGGTAGGAAGAGAGTGTGTTGGGCTCTATGTGAAGCTCTAACGGATTGGCACAGAATATTTTACATCTATCTTGTGTACGATTATAATTACAGTTCTTGGTGGTTTTTCTGTAGATTTATTGTTCATATCAATATCAGAATGAAGAAATACATTATGATATCAATCTTGGACTTATCGTCCAGCTCTACAGTGACACGACCTGCACCCCTGAATTATTAGAATAATTATTATTATTATTTTAATTAGTAGTAGTAGTAAATTCAGGTCCAGATTTGGGATGATTCATTCTGGATCACAAACGCTGATGGAGCTCCATCAGTCCAGAGAACAGTTCCCCTGTTCCACATTACAGTGCCTGGGGGCTGTATATCCCTCTAGCTGTCATTGAGCAATGTGACCCTAGGCTTAGGCTTATTCATTCCATGCTTTTCTCTGGAGATTATACAAGCAGTGAGTGACTGTGTCCACGATTGGTGCACCTTAAAGTAGCTGACTTTGTTAATTATTAAGGGGTCTCTACTGACTTTTTGACAGTATCTTATTGCTGTTTCAGCCAGCCCTCGCCCGGAATAAACCTACATACAATTACTCTTTAAATGAGATGCTTACTGATGCGAATGTTAATGAAATGTTTGTTGATACAAGTAATGTGTTTCTACATTTTTTTCCCCCTGTCTCGTCTGCTCCATTCATCTCTGCAGTGTGAGTTTCTTGGCCTCGCGCTGCTCGGCTTGGCTGCCTACCTGCCAAGGAGTGATAGGGGAGGCAAACACAGCTCCCTGTTTATATTGGGTTTATATGGGAGTTTTTCTGTTTAGCTGTTCGTTTGTGTTTGCAAAGCATCGAGAAGTGGGGAAAAAAGTTTTATGTGGGGCGCAGAATGCAGCATGGGCCTACTGAACGGAGAGATCTCTGTGTGTGTGTGTGTGTGTGTGTGTGTGGAACCGCATTTATCTCCAGCCCAAACAGGAGTCGTCACAGGGTGTGCTAAATGGCCCAGCGTGTGCAGAAAAAGCCATTTTCTAAATGGATGCCTCTCCCTATACGTGCGTCTGATGGAAATCTTCCCCAGGCCGCCGCGGCCCTGCTAACAAGATTGTCTCCCTTCGCTTCTCTTTCTCTCTTTACTCCTCTCCCTCTCTCTCTCTCTCTCTCTCTCTCTGCCTTCATGCATAGTTTATTCCCATATTACCCCCCTCCTCTTTTAAAAAATAGTAAAGAGTTGCAAATGATTTCTAAGTGCGATGTGCCCCCCCTCCCCCCAAAAAAAACCCTGGAGTTGTTTCCAACAAAGTTTAAAAAGGGAAAAGTGGACTGAATGTTTGAATTTGATTTTGCTGCTCTCTTGCTTGGAGAATGGCAAAGCGGGTAGGGGGCAATTGTTTGCGGAGTGAGAGGGAGAGAGAGAGAGGGAGGGAGAGGGAGGACTGGAAGCCAATTTGGCTAAAAAAGAAGAAAGTGCAAAAACATTGATTGAAAGTTGTTTGTGCTCTGCTGGTCGTGTTAGGGGAATATATATGTGAAGGACCGCGTGATTAGGCAGTTAAATGGAAGTGTGTTGTTGTATTTGTTGTGTTTAGTAAGAGAGAGAGAGAGAGAGAGAGAGAGAGAGAGAGAAAACTTTTACATTAAAAGCAAGAAATAAAAAGACAAATTGTTCCTTTACTTTAACATTTGTTGCATTTAGAGCCCATTTTTAATCCAGACCACTTTTAAAATAGGCTTTGTTTTCTTTGCTTTCGTGTGTCCAAACATATCTAGACATTGTTTATAATTAATGGGTAAAGCTGCTTTAAGGTGTCCTTGTAGTTGAAAAAAGTGTTCAATTACACTTCAATAAAAGCATTAACTAATAGAATGGGACGATCTGGAGCAGCGGCACATGAGTCTAAGATCAGAAGGCTCAGTGGAATTGGGTTCTTTGGAGCGATGGAGCCCTGTGTGTTAAAAATGATGGTACAACACCGATGCTCTCAAGGCTGAATGCTGTCAAATCCTCACAGCAAAGCCCATATATTATTAACTGCAGCAGAGGAGCAGAGTGAATGAATGAGGGGTGGATAGAGGGAAAGAGAGACCGAGGGAGTGGAAGACAGAAAGGGAAAGGGAAAGTAAAAGTGTTCCATGTTTTATTCTGTGTTGTGTGGTATGGCTCTTGTCACTTTTAATTAAGCTCTAAGGATGTTCTGCTAAAAATGGGCAAAGGGACTGTTCTATAACACAATATTCAACTTTGAATTCATTCTCTCTCTCTCTCTCTCTCTCTCTCTCTCTCTCTCTGTGTGTGTGTGTGTTAGGTAAACAGTAGCCCAGCTTCACTCCCACACTCTCTCTCTCTCACAAACACACACACACACATACACACACACACTTTAACAAACTGTACTTACTTCAGTAGCTGTGCTATGAATAGAACACCACTCACGTCTTCACACACACAGACATAGAGAGAGAGAGAGAGAGAGAGAGAAAGAGAAAGAGAGAAGCAGAGAGAGAGAGAGAGAGAAAAAAAAAGAGAAAGAGAAAGAGAGAGAGAGAGAGTGCAGCAGTGCTGTATCTCTCAGTCTCTTTGCTTGCTGGCGTCTCTCCTGCAGAAGGTTATGACAACTCATGTTAGGCCTCCGTCTTCATTTCCATACGGGCGGCTCAATAGCCATGAATATTTCAACACATGCTTTTCCCTGTGTGCTCTCTTTCTCCTTTCACATTCTATCCATCTGCCTCCCTTTTCATCTCTTCTCTATTCTTTTTGTTCTGATATATGTCCTCAAATTGTCCAGCCTCTCTTTCTCTCTCTCTCTCTCTCTCTCTCTCTCTCATGCTATCTCTTTCCCAGTGTGTGGGTAGAGATGATGGAGATTAGAGAGAGCAGATGCACATTCTTCATTCACTGAACTCAGAAGAGCTGTTGTTCCACAGAGAGAGAGAGAGAGATCAGTGTGATGGACCTGGGTTTTTCTGGAATTTAGTGTGGGGCTGTTTTGGTACCAGTTTGCCAAGAGTCACAGCACCCAGGATTGGAGTGTGGAATTGTGGAGCTCTGGAACCATGTTCTCTGGAGTGATGGAGCTCCACCTAAATGCTTTGTGAAGCGATGGACTGTTGATTGTGATGCAGAACTTCTCGTCTGACATCAGGACCAGATCTCACTGATATTCCTGTGGTTGAATGCTATTATACCTTCACTGAAATGTAAATTCCTCTTAGAAGAAACTGCAGCAAAGGAAGAAAATCCACGTGCTCTTTTCCTTTATTTAATATTTTGGTCGTCCACATTTCTGACCAGTCACAAAACTACTGTTTTTTTCCCTGACCTTCCTATTCAGCAGTGCCTCTTTACTGCAGTTACTGCTTGTTAACAGATGGTGATCAGGTGCTGCGGAATAAGACATAGGTCAGAAAGTCAGACTGCAGTAATGTGACCTCTTCAGGAGAATCTTAGATTTCTGCCCTCTATAACTTCTGACCTTTTGACTGCGCAACGCTGCAGGCTAATGCATTATTCAGACAGACCGGACTTCTCTGGACATTGCCAGGGATGTGTCCAGCATGGATGCTGTATGGAAATTAACTCTCTTACATGAATATGCAGATGGGTCTTTAAAATGCTGTCAGGATGGTAGTTCTCTGATGGACCCTCACCTCTAGTTACTGTATATATATATATATATATATATATATATATATATATATAGTGAGCATGTGTTGTAATTACTCAGCTTTCTCTTGCTACTTCTCTATATATTGCCAAATGTATTCACTCACTCAATCATTGAATTCAGGTTTTCCAGTCACTTCCAAGGTCACAGGTGTATAAAACCAAGCACCTAGGCATTCAGACTGCTTCTACGAATATTTGTAAAATAATGATTCACTCTCAGGAGCTCAGTGAATTCCAGCATGATACTGTGATAGGATGTCACCTGTGCAACAAGTCCAGTTTTGAAAAAAAAAAACCCTCGCTAGTAAATAGTCCACAGTCAACTGTCAGTGGCATTATAACAAATTTGAAGCAGCTGGGAACAACAGCAACTCAGCCACATAAAATGACAGAGCGGGTTCAGCGGATGCTGAGGAGCATAACGCGCAGAGGTCGGCTACTTACTGTAGAGTCAATAGCTGCAGATCTCCAAACGTCACGTGTGCCTTCAAATAAGCCCAAGAACTGCGTAGAGAGCCGAGCAGCTGTATCCAAGCCACTTCCTGTTCCAAAATGGTTGCGCACCAGTGCACAAAGCAAGGTTCACAAAAACATGGATGAGCGAGTTTGGTGAGGAAGAAATTGACTGGCCTGCTCATGGACCTACATCATATTAAAATGGATTAAGAATGGGATGTCACTCAAGTGCATGTGAAGGCAGACGAGCGAATACTTTTGGCAGTGTATTGTATCTTGAAACTATACCTTTCTCGAATCATACTGTTGGAGAAAGTGTAGGAACAGTTTTTTTTTTCACAGGGGCAAACATGGCCCAATAAGGTTAGAGTCATGGTCTTGGGACTGAAAGGTCATTAGTGCTCCTAGTCACTAGTGTGTGTGTTTTGTTTGCTTGTTGACTGGTGCGGAAGTGTTAAATGTAGGGTCTAAACTTTGTTGAACGCCTGTGAAATCATGTGGGGAAAAATATGTTTCACATTTAAATTATGTATTAAATATTGTTTTATTTGATCACATTTTATGTCATTTTTATAAAAGCAATAAACCTCCAAGTGTCGTGTGTCAGAGAGATTTACCACAGCTAAGGGGTGTGCATATCAGAGGCTCTCCTGGATTATTGCTTTAATACGTTTTGTTGTGTGTCACCGTCTGGAGGTTGTGCCCCTCTTATTCCCCCTGGAAATTAAGCCTAAGGTGACACCAATGCAATTTTATCAGTATAAGCAATATTTTTGTCCAGCAGGTTCACCCTTCTTTTTACACGCAGCCTTCAGTCCGTACACAGCAGGTCTGTGAACACTTCCACAGCTTCCATAGATGAGGGATATAAACTAATATTTATGTCCTTGATTAGGACTGAAAATAAACTCATACACAGATGGAGACTTGACACGCATGCACACTTCACAGGTACAGTGCTCTGTCTCTCACACACACACACACACACACACACACACACACACACTCACACATACGCTTAGAGTTGCAGTGCTGTTTCATCAGAGCCCTCTGATCAATGTAATTGGTTTCCTGATTTAATAGCACTTAGTGCCGAAGACCATTTACAGGAAGAGCTGAGTGTCCCTGTACACTGTGAAATTACTTTAACCTAGAGAGCACACACACACACACACACACACACACACACACATACAGGTGTTAGATGACAGGAAGTATGTGCAGTTTTCATTTTATTGAAAGTGAAACATAACACCAGAGATACTCTCAATGGAGCACAAATGAGGCACAACATAAACACAAAAACAGAAGCAATGGCAAACCGGAAAACATGAAAAACCACACCCCAAAATGAGCACACAAACACACACACACACACACACACACAAGAGTGTAGTGTAACTCTGAGGTAAATGTTTGGGGCATTGAGGAGGTCAAGGGGCATGCACCTGTGGATACAAACTGACAAAGGTTTTAAAGCACTTTTGGAAACATCCCAAAATGTAATTCAGATCAGCACAGGGATTCCAACCTAAATATACCACAGTTGTAATGACCGATTGATCCCAGCAGAGACCCACCCTCTACTGAAGTCGTATAGAGAGGATGTTAGGGGAGGGTTCACAGATTTGAATGTATTATCTAATAATAATTGACTTTTTTAGCTGGTGTCGGTCAGTGTTAGCCTCCTCTCAGGATTTCAGCCTGGGAATCAGCCTCAGGAATCAGCCTGTGTGATCCTGAGGATCTGCCTCGCTTTTCATGTGTGAAAAATGTGTAGAAGACGAGATAACTGTCATAGCACTCTGCGTTATAGGCCCCTCTGGCTGTGGAGGTGTGTAATGAGTGGGTTAATTGGCTGAGGCTGTATTTGAGGATTGCTCTTATTGGCTAAAGCCGTGTTTTAAGGAAAGTTATCTGATCGGCTGAAACTGGGTTTGTGAGGAGTTATCTGATTGGCTGAAGCAGTGTGTGAGTGTGAGAGAGAGATGAGTGAGGAGTGATCTGATTGGCGGAGACTGTGTGTGACGTGATCTGATCAGCCAAGGTTGGGTATAAGGAGTGATCTGATTACCTGAGGCTGCGGGGAGTGATCTGATTGGCTGAAGCTGTGTGTGTGTGTGTGTGTCTGATTGGCTAAGGCTGTGTGTGACATAGGGCTGTGCCATATCATATTTTTCGCAATAATATCGTCATCATTTTTAAAACAATAAAAAAAAATCAATATCATGATATTAGTGATGTTCAAACTTGTTTACATAATGACGTCATGCAGTTACCCACAATACTGCATACGTTTTTTACATGACTCATTTAGCCACAGTGAAGTACAGTGCAAAGTGGCTCTGAGGTGGAGGAATTTGCCCCAAAAATGAAGTGGCTTGTGAAATATTGTGATATTATTTTAGAGTGACATGATCTAATCATCTGAAGTTGGTCTTTGGTTTGACTGAAGCTGTATTTGAGAAGAGATCTATTTTGAGTGCATTCAAACAATCCCACAGTGCACGGTAATAAATAGTGTACAACCAGTGTACAGTAGTGTATAGCGTGTACCCATCATACACTGCTTTTGGCAAAAACCTGCATGAGGTAGCGTCCAAAACCGTTCACTACCCTCCTGAATTCAGTTTTCTAGAATAGTGCATTATATAGTGAGGAATAGTGAGTAGGGAGCCATTTTGTGAGTGTGAAGAGTGATCTGATTGGCTGCGGCTGTACTCTTGTACACACTGAGGAGTGAGTTAAATCACTCAGGCTGAATCGGATTGGCTGAGGCTTTTTGAGCGGTGATCTGATTTGCTGCAGTTGTCAGGGGTCCGCATGTCGGTGAAAGTGCCAAGCACTGTGCTGCACTCACCAGTAACACTGCTGGTAGAGTTCGACTGGGTTTATGTGTGAATTCTTCTCTGTTTGACAGCCTCATAGAGCTCAGACTTGTGCTATATGTGAAAGTATGTGGGTGGTCTCTCTGTGCTGCTGGTTAGCTCTTGTCTGGCTATTTGGGTCAAATATGAAAACTTTATATTATCTCCAGTTACCTAATCCTTTTAGAGTTCAATATGTGGAAGGTAGCTCTTGTTGACTACTCTACACTCACTACTGCCAGTATGAGATGTGTATATGATATATAAATAGAAATAGCCCCTGCCTGTGTAATATATGTACTATCCAGACTGAGGACAATGCTTACACATTAGGTTTCTTGGAGGTTTTTTTGCTTATGTCAGTTCCACCACATTTAAGAAACTCCAACATGCTGATGTGGACAGACTGTGTATTGTCCGAAGATCTGATTAGGCACCTGACTGTCCAGTGAGCTGCTGCTGGTCATTTTGTTTATGCTGCAAATCTTTTTCCCGTGCCTGTGTGTGTATGTGTGTGTGTCCAAGAATGGCATTGACAGCACTTCGGGATTACTATTTTTATCAATAGCAGCCCTACTATACAGTAGACTATAACTCACACATTAATGACAAGATCAGGGTTTTGTAGTCGCATATACCATAATATTTCTATGATTTATGTTCATATAAATGCTGCTACAAAAGGTTATTTGACCGATGCTATAGAAAAAACACTTATCTTTCCGTAAAGAACCCTTTTTTTGCTGATATGTTTTAAATAGGTGAAAAAACCTTACGATCACGTGATGGATTTTTAAAGCTTTAAAAGGTTTTTTGCACTCAGACGTCTCTTAAACAAACATGGTTCTTTAGTTTTAAGAGAGTGTGTTTGTTTATTCCAGAAACAGGACCAGTATTTTTGTATTTCAGCTCAGTACTGGGGGGCTTTATACCCCTTTAGCCCACATAGTGTTTAGGAAAAGTTCATTCATGTGCGTGGATGTGTTGATGTGTGAGTAACACTGGCAGCATTTTGCTATTTTTAGGCTACAATCCGCTGATTGTAAACCTTTGGCAGAATATTTTCCCATGGATCTGTGGAGCACACTGATCTTTATAGATCTTGTGATTCATTGTGAGCGTGTTTGTTGGTGTGTGTGCACGCCTGCGTGTGTGTTCCATAGCCCCTTTAGCTGTAGTTTGGCTGAATGTGCTGTAAAATGTGCTGTAAAATGGTGTGTTAGTGTCGGAGTGTTGCTGAAGGTAAACACTCATTCTCACCTCCTCATTTCTGTCTCCTGGAGGAGTGTGCAGTGGATTGAAACCATTAGTAAACAACTGCTTCTGTAGAAGTGTTATACACTCCACAACTGTGTAAAAGTGTTATATAGAATTTATGTATTTCTAATTCATTTACCACCTTAATGCCCCGCTGAAATGTGCATCTCTTCTTTGCTGTCTGTTAAAGGTTTTTTACTAGAGCACAGTGCCTAGAAAAAGCTTTGGCTGTTTGAGCCTGATGAACTGACTTGTCCAGTTGAAACGCACATGTGCATGAAGGGTTTCTATCATTGGGGGGCGGTTAAGGGTTGGCACACAGAGTTTAATTTAAGTTTAATTGCAGCAGGGTTAACTTGCAGAGCTGGAATTGAATGGTTTCAAAGCCTGCCTGCTGCTTCACAACTCCACACCACTCTCCCTTTACATGAGGTTGTTTTTCCATGGTGGTCTCATTAAATGTGGGTTTTGAATGTGTAAATTAATTTATCAAAAGTGTATAGTAAAAAAAACATGTTTAAAATCATTCATTACACATTAAATGTGGAGAAACACCTTCTTGGACTGAATTCTTGGAATTCATTCATTTATTATCTGTGACCCTTATCCAGTTCAGGGTCGTGGTGGGTCCGGAACCTCCCCGGAATCACTGGGCATAAGGTGGGAACACACCTTGGAGGGGGCGCCAGTCCTTCACAGGGTGACACACACACACACACATGAGTCACCAATCCTCCTACCAATGTGTGTTTTTGGACTGTGGGAGGAAACTGGAGCACCCGGAGGAAACCCAAACTCCTCACAGACAGTCACCTGGAACGGGACTCGTACCCCCAACCTGGAGCTGTGTGTCTGCGACAGTACCTGCTGCGCCACCGTGCATATGACCTCTATAGGTCATATAAATATTTGGTCTACATTTGTAAGCTCTGAGGAAAAGCCTTGTGTCCTTTATTAGACAGGGTCACATGAAATGTTGCATAAAATATAGTAGGTGTTTTTTTTTAAAAAACACAGGACATTTCTCATGATTCTAGATCACTGTAGGTCTGGATGTCCGTATACAAACTCTCATTTTGGGAGAGTAGGTTCTGGTGGACTAAACTTCACACCTCTGTTTTTCTTCACTTTTACACTGATGAAACTGATCATTTTAATAGTGACATGAAGTATGTCCCAAAATGTGTGTTCACACTCACTGAGAAACTAGTGCATCCAACAATAATGGAAACATGATCAATGTTATTATTTGTTTAATGTAGAATTCTCAGTGTTGTCATGAATTGTGTCTTGGATTTTGGATTTGGACTAGATGTTCCTCTCAGTGCATCACTGGTGAAGACAAATACTTTTAACAGACCACAGAAAATATGTCAGGAGGGATAGGATTGCACTTAATCTGTCTTGTTCTACAGAAAGAGATCTAAGAGAGGAATGCATCTCTTTTTGCCTTCTCTCCCCCCTCTCTAAATGTCCAATAGCAGCAGAGGCCCTGAGTGCTGTATAATCTCAGTGTTTAGTGTGTTAAATTCAGCAGAATGGTCCTTACTTTCTACTTCCGTCCTGCAGAGAATCTCTCTCTCTTTCTCTCTCTCTCTCTCTCTCTCTCTCTCTCTCTCTCTCTCTCTCGCATACATATAGGAGAGAATTTTACCACTGACATATAATAAGTAAATCATCTATAATGTAAATGCATCCATTGTGATTCTGTCCTGAGGCCTGAATGTCCACTCCTTTGTTTTTAAGCTGAGTCCAGCAGAGCTGTGTGGGTGGTGTAGATGTTCTCTGTGCTGAAGTGCTCTCTCCCTCATCATTGTTTCGAAGCAGATGACGGTGTCTCCTTTTGAGCTGCTTGGCTACTTAAAGGCTGTATTAAGCTTTGGAGCAGAGCCATCAGTGCACTGTCAGCTATGGCCTGCAAAAGAGAAAACATAAGGAGCTGGCTTCAGATCCTCCTGCTGTTCAAGACTGCTGTGTTTCTAGTGGAAACCTGTGTGGATCCGAAAGATTTGGGAATAAATATTTATCATTTGTGTGTATGTGTCCCTGTAATAATGGCCAGGGACATTACACTATCCACTTTTTTGGCTTTAAAACTTACCAGAGTGTGATATATATAGTCATGGTTGTGACATCATAGCATGTGGGTGTTACACTGTTTCTGATTGGCCCAGTTCAGCTATTGTTAGTTCACCAGCCCTTTGTTAATACGTTAATTGTCCCCATTGAAAACAAGGTTGTTGACATACTAGCATTATCAAAGAGATGTTTCTGGTCTTGACACTTGAGGGTTAGCCTAAAGTAGTGCTTCCCAAATGTTTTCTGCAGTCAAGATCAGTTTTGAAGATAAGAATTTATTCACGTATACATCTTTTGTGTCCAAGTTCCACTGGAACTTATTTTAAAATCTGTAATTCATGGACAACTGCAACGTCTTATTGAAATCAAACAAAGTGAAGTGATAAATCATATTTACAGTGAAATTATTACAAGTAAAATGCATAATTCATTCATTTTCTGTAAGCACTTATCCAGTTCAGGGTCGCGGTGGGTCCGGAGCCTACCTGGAATCACTGGGCGCAAGGCAGACACATTTAAAGAAAAGAACATAAACAAGAAAGTCCAGAAACAGGGAAATATAAAATAGTGAAATAAAACAAATGAGGCTTGATAATGGAGGACACAGTGAAAACAGAATTGATTCTTGGCTTTATCTGACTTTATCATGACATATGAAGGCCTACCCAGTAAACAATTAGCCGTTGATTGAACATTGAAATAACGTAATGACTGCCATCTAATCAACGTTCTCTTAAGGTTGAAAATGAACGTTGAAAAGACATCCAAACACAGACATTGAAAAGACGACTATTATACGTATTTTGGACGTCCATTGACGTTATTAATTGGTCCCGAAATAAATTACTTGAATAAAATGCATTTTGGACGTCCACTGACGTTATCGATTGGTCACCACTTAACTAACTTATTAAGATGGATTTTGTATGTCCATTGACGTTTAAAATATGTCCCTGACGGACAGACTACTTTTAGACCTATTTTGAACGTCCAGGGACGGTTCTTGTTTACTGGGTAGTCTCAATAGTTCCAGTTCTCCAATGGATTCCATGACATCTTGACATCTTCCAAGAATATGGAAGTGGGAATTTGTCTAGAATCCAAGTTGCCACAGGAAGTGTAGAAATGAACAGCGTTCTGTTAAAGGCTCTGCTTTAGGAAGGATCTCCTTAAACCTCCCCACTCTTGTTTAGACTGAGAATAATTTATCACACCTCTGATTAAACTACAAAGATCTCAACACGTGTTTGCTCCCTGTTCTCCATTCTTCCCACGTGCCTGTGTTCATTCGTTTCTTTTACGTTCTCCCCTCATTACACTGCATTTAACCCTCATTCTCCACCTCCATCACTGTCGAGATAAAAAAGAGCAAGGCCGCGACTGGAGAACGGCTTTTCCTCTGAAAACGGGTACGTGTGCGTGTGCATGCTGGGCTGAACTGGAACGTGGCTAAAGGCTTTTGGTTTTTATTGAGCAGGTTACTTCCTTCAGAGTCTTAGAACACCCTCTGTTTCCATTGTCATGCTCCCAAAACCAGAGCTGTAACAATACTTCTCCATCCGCCTCCTCCTGACTCACCAACCTACACACACTCCATCTTCCTGCCTCTGTCTCCCTCGCTCTCCTGTCTCTCTCACTTACTCTCCGTATCTCCCTCACTCTCTCTTTCAAAGCCGGCTCGGGTTCTGATCTGAGCCTCTGGCCCTCCTCCCAGTGTTCTGTTGTTTGATGGGATTTGTGCTTTGGCATTACAATCGCTACATCACACACACTCTCTCTCACATATACACACCGATTCACACACACACACACATACACACTTGCGAATGCAAGCGTCAACATAAACTCTCGTATGTGCGGCGTGCACACGTCCTCACATGTAGAACCGGTTGAATTGACTGCATTAAGGGGCCCTCATGCATAATTACAATGGCTAAATCTGCGGGTTGAATGTACATCCATTTCTATCAAATGCTCACACGCGCGCACACACACACACACACACACAAACACACACACACACACACACCGAAAGCCAGCAAACAAACCAAGCACAAACAATTGCACAAACAATCTGAATATGCTTGCCAGTGCAGATACATAAATGAATAAGGAAGTGGGAAAGGATTTTTATTTTTTTTGCTCTGCCCTGATTTTCAATAGCTTTGCAGTAGCACATTTTTATCACCTCCCATTCCTTCACAATTAGACTGCTTTCACTGTATGTGCGTGTGTGTACTTGCGTATCTGTCAGTGGGTGTGGGTTTGTAAAAGTGTGTGTCTCTGCGTCTGTGTGTGTGTGTGTGAATTTGAATGAGCAGTGCATGCAGGTGTGTATATCATTCGGAATGCTATCTGTTGAGTGTAAGCCCATGTGACTAAATGAGAAATGTCTGCTAGGCCTGTGATTTGTGAGGAGAGAGCAGCAGGATGTGAACAGGCTTTAGAGTGGAATTAGCGTGTGTACTTTACCCTTCAAAATTTAGAATCACTGCCTTCAGTAATATAAATCCGACACAGTTGCAGAGGGGTAATCATTTTGGAAGGTACAGAAGAAAGTGTTTTCACAAATGTATCTATATTGATCGATAGTGATAATTATTCTTGGAGCATTGTCACAATAAAAGTGTCTTTAATGTTATTATTTATGATGTTTAAATGTTTATCAGAACATGATATGCATGCACAGTGGGCTACTCACTGCAATCCACATAATTCACCAGACCTATGTACATTTCCAGGGTCCTAGGAGTGTGGGTTCGAGTCCCGCTCTGGGTGACTGTCTATGAGGAGTTTCATCAGTGCATCCGTGTGGGTTTCCTCCATGTGCTCCAGTTTCCTTCACAATTGGCTACTCAAATGTGTCCATAGTGTGAGTGAATGTGTGAGCGTGTGTTGCCCTGCGATACACACCCTCCCTGGGTGTGTTCCCGCCTTGAGCCCAGTGATTCCGGGTAGGCTCTCAACAGGATAAACAGTGATAATCTCCTGATTAACACTCTTTTGGAAGACAGGCAGATGATTCGGACAGTCATCTCTATGGACTGAATAATTTTCTAATTTATGGACAGATATCCAAGAGTCGGTGGTTCAAGTTTAAAACCTTATACACTGCAAAAAAATTCATTTATTCTCACTCTTCTAATCCTGCTAGTTGAACTGGTGCATTCTACTCTCTCCCTCCCCAATTGGAAAGCTGTTTTGCTTTGATTAAATCCATAAACTGATTGGAGAAGGTTACGAGGAAACGTGGTTATGCCCAATCCTAATGCTCTTGATACTGATTTTAAAAGGCCAGTCTTTCATTCATTCATTCATTGTCTGTAAGCGCTCATCAAATTCAGGGTCGCGGTGGGTCCAGTGCCTACCTGGAATCACTGGGCACAAGGCAGGAACACACCCTGGAGGGGGCACCGGTCTGTCACTGGGCGACACACACTCACACTTTTGAGTCACCAATCCACCTACCACCTGTGTTTTTGGACCATGGGAGGAAACAGGAGCACCTGGAGGAAACCCACATATATACAGGGAAAACACACCCAAATTAACACTCAGACAGCCAAGAAGCCAGTCTGATAAAGATAATATGACATAACTTTATATCTGGGTTTGATATTTTCATTTTATATTCAAATAGGTTTACTTATATATGTTTTAATGGATTGATGTTGATGGTTTTGATAACAGTAACGTTGTGTGTAGCTATTATCAGTTGATATTATCAGCCAAATGATATATCAGCTGGGCACCAATAAATAAACCACCACATTCTGGCATTGTATAAAAAACAAACCCATGTGTGAATGTGTGTGTGTGTAATGTTCGTCCCTGGCAGCTCATTTCACACTCAGCTCAGACTTCAAAGGCAGCTCACATTAACCCCGTATGGAAGAACTCTCTTCTTTGGCGTGAAACCGCATTTCCCATCTTCCCTTGCTCTCCTCGACCCCCCCTTCACACCCTCATTCATATTGAAATGATGTAACATGTGCCCAAACTGTCCCACAGATAAGACTTCAAACGTCTGTGTGCATGCGTGTGTGTGTGCTGGCGTGCATGCCTGGTAAGTCCAGGAGTTGCTTGCATCCAGGTGTGCGAAGGAGAAAACGCCTGGAGTAAAAACGTTGACTCTGATAGAGTTAATCTGCCATCTCAGTATCTGTGTGGTTTGAAATTGATGGGATTACACCACTCACTTTACTCCGTGTATTCCACAGTGTAAGTAACCTAAACACGTGCAGGCTAGTGTCCAAGTCAACATGGTTCCTGCTGACAAATCCATGATCTCAAGTCACTTTCACACTTATAGGTAGAAAAAGCAGCTGCTGGTGAGAATATGAATGTAATACTTGTGCTGGGTCATGTCTCGAAGGATGAATAACCTAATTTCACAACTTAATCATTGCTCCAGATTTTTTTTATCCATTGTGTGTCTGTAGTAGGTGGAAGGGGGCAGTGGGCAAGTGATGATTGATCTCATTTACTCAGACACCAAAGATGCTGGTGTTCTCCAAACACTGGACTGGCCGCCCCTGAGCCCAGGCCACAACATGACAAAATAGTAAATGAACAGTGTGTAAATTATGTATTTATTTTGAGCCATGGATGAGATATATGTGCCCATGTGCACACACACACACACACACACACACACACACTTTCCTTGGCTTCTGGCACACTATAATCTAATAATAGCTCACCAATTGCTCTCCCCTAAACATAGAGCCCAGTGGACATTGTTTCAGTGTGTAATTGCACTGTACACTGCAAAGGACACGTTTCTAACAGCCATACATCGCTAAAGGCAAATAGTGTGAACATGTGTCTATTTCTGTACGTTACAGTTTAGCAGCTTTATAGTAATGAATATGAATAAGCCACTCTATGTGTGTGTGTGTGTGTGTGTGTGTGTGTGTGTGTGTGTGTGTGTGCACGCACATGTCAGCGTGTGTATATGCTTGTGTGTGTCACCTCTTGAGCTAGCCTGTGAGACGCTAGCTCTCTAATTAACAGCTTTTAGTCATGGCTCCTTAGAATGACCTCATTTAGCATAGCGCTGTGAAATGCTAACGCTGGCTGCCAGAATACTCACTTAGTCAATCTCTTAGTCTCAGATTCAAGGTTAAGCTAAGCTAGCAAAATGGTTTAGGCAGCTAGGCATGATAGTGTTTGGATTAAAATGAGTCAGCTAGCTAGGCTAGCTCTTTGTTATTATTCCCATAACCTGTTTCATTTGTTGCTCAACCTTGCAGGAAGGCACATTATGTATTACTTAATCTCTCATTTAGAGAGCAGTTTGCTCAGTTTTCCAAGTCCCCAGGTTTGGAAACAACGGCAACCCTGCTGTGTTAGATACATGAACACCAGAACCATGTGCACACACACACACACAAACGTTTCTGTGAATTGTGGAGTCATTACATAAACTTATATGAAGAGACTTAACCTAACCTTTACCCTTACATCTACTAGCTTAACTCTAACCCTAAATGTAAACCATTTTTATATTGTGGGGTCCACACTAGAATTGGAATTGTGTAGAGTTGTGTAGAAGAGTACATAGAAAGATTTCAGGTACATACAATGTTGTATTTTTGGTGTTGGTATGTTGGAACTAATCACCCAACATTGTTACCAGACCTCTCAGATGATCTTGTTGGTGAATGCCAGTCAAGTAGTCCAGTCCGGTCTAGTCCACAAGTGTGCAGTGTAGGCGTTCTCACAAATGCGCTTCTGGAAGAATGGTCAAATATTCCCATAAACACACTCCTAAACATTGTAGAAAGCCTTCCCAGAGGAGTTAAAGCTGTTATAGCTGTAAAGGGTGGATTAACAATGGGATGTCACTCAATTGTCACTCTGTGTGTGAAAGCAGATGAGAGAAAACTTTTGGCAATATAGAGTATCGACCTAGCTATATAAAAAATGGCAGATATCCCTGATATAGGTTATATTGTACATAGCCTTCAGTATGTGTGTGTGTGTACACACATACGTATCTATATCTATACAAACACACATGCGCGTACACACACACACACAGGGGTTCTCAGATATTTTTTTTGTCTCAAAGCCCACCATTGTACCTTTCTACAGGAAACTAGAGAGCAGCTTTCTGGATTCTTATTGGTGCAGTTCCTTTACTAATATACTGTAGTGTACCATTTCAAACCATTCAGAATTTTATTAATTATTATAAAAATGATTAAGCTGAATACATTTTCAATTCTTTTTTTTCACAGACCACTAGCAGCCCCTCAGTTTAAGTCCAAAGGCCACCAGATAATGCTGTGCATCCTTCTTCTACTCCATGACCCCATTGATAAGAAACCCTGACATCTATACTTTGCCATCACCACTGAAACACTACGGGTCGACTGTGGGAGTGCGGTGTGTGTAATGTGGGAGTGAGGCAGTGCTCTGGAGCAGCTGTATCCCTGTGTGTCTCTGAGTAGTGGAGTGCTGTGAGCGGTTTTATCCGAGTTTAGTGCAGATCTCTGCTGGAGCACTTTGAGCAGCGTGTTTACTGCCAGGTCTCATTGGCTGCTGTTGAGGTTTAAGTGTGAATCTCATGGAAAATGTGAACAGGGATATGTGCAAAAAGTCAGCATCATTTCTTGTTGTGTGAGAGCGAGAGGGTGTATGTTTTATGGCATAGCCCCAGTCTCAGATTTTCAGGGTTTTCAGGGCTGGCGTAGAGGTTTTCTGTTGCATTGCCTTTTGGTGCCTGAGCCCTTGCTCGCTCTCTCTCTCTCTCTCTCTCTCTCTCTCTCTCTCTCTCGCTCCCTCTCTCTCTCTCTCTCTCTCTCTGTCATACATCTAGGCTTTGGTGAAATCCCTGCTTTTGTCTTGGAGTCAGTTTTGAAAGCTCTAAGGTTGGTTCTCTCTCTCTCTCTCTCTCTCTCTCTCTCTCTCTCTCTCTCTCTTTCTGTCAAATCCTTTGTCCCAACAGCAATTATCATGATGATGGAAATAAAAGACACAAAGGAGGGAACATGACTTTCAGCAGGCAGCTTTTCAGTGTCTGCATTGTTCTCTTTGGGCGAGTGAAGGAAGGAATGGGGGGAAGAAAGGGGAACAGACAGAAATAGAAGTAGAGACCGATTTGTCGTGTAAAATGTCACCGTATGGGATTTGGTCCTGGATCAGAGCCTTGTTCATGTTCGGTGTGTTTTGTCTGATTTTCTGTCCCTCCGTCTTTCTCAGTTTATCTGTCTCTCTGTGTCTGTCTCTCTGTCTGTCTCTTTGTCTCTCAGTCCATGTTTATATCTGTTCATCTGCCTTTCTCTCTTTCTTTCTGTCTCTTTCTGTCAGTCCGTCTTCCTCTGAGCTCTGTTCTCTTCATTATCAGTTTTAGTGAAAATTGAAACTTACAGCTGGAGAGTGATGATCATATGAAGCATCTGTCTCTGTGGAATTTGGATTTTTATCTTGTGGTTAAGCAGAAACACTTCCTGACTGTTAGAGGCCATCCACAAAAGCACACACCAGACCGATTTCCTGCAGTGTGTTCTCACTTTAACTGTAGGACACAGAACCAGCCCTCCTCCTCAGTGTTATACCCACTTCACCGAATATGGGTCTCAGTGTACATGTGTGTGTGTGTGTGTGTCTGTGCCCACAATGCTCAGGAGAGATAGGTTTCTTGTGTTTTTATCTTTACGAGCGGAAGGCCGTTATTTCACTCTAATGAATCAAGTGCACAATGTCATCAGCAGCTGTGTGGAATCACTCCTTTCATTCAGTCCTAAAGCTTTTCAAAGGAACCCGTAGCTGTACACTTGTGTTAGACCTGCGTGTGTGTTATGAGCAGGTCCTGATATGGATTCTTGCTGCCGATCTTATTTTAGTTCTTGGGTGTCTTTTATATTTTAGTGGATGCGTCCATTGCCCTCCACATGGCAGGCTACAGTTCTGTTCCAGGCTCATGTAGGATGACTGTACTATACTAGTAAATGTCCTTGGGCAAGACTCCTAACTCTGGATTGGCCCACCTCGATAAGTCCCACTGGATATATTCCAAAAGGCTTTAAATATAAGTGCTAGATGATAGTCTGATCTCAAGCACCATATTTAACAGATTTAAAATAATTTCTGTTAAGTACAGTATGTGATGTTCAGGGCTGATGTCACAGAAGGTTTAATGTTAAAAGGGACATATTGTCAAAAAATGACTTGCTTGTACAAATGGTTAAACACACACACACACACACACGCAAAACTGATCACTGTGTGTGAATGCTAATATAATGGAGCACAGATAATAGGCTTTACACAGCATTTTCTCCAATACTAAACGTTTATACTTTGTTTCGTTTTATAACGGCTCAGTGACTGTAAAACACTGCTTCTCTCGGATTAAAGCTGTAATTTATTCACCGTGTGTTCAATTTTTTTTCTTTTTAAATATAGTAAACTGGTCACAGGTTCATCTTAGGTTCCTCTTTTGTTATTTAGAAGCGACAGTTGCTGTTCTAGCTAATCACCGTATGTTGCCTCTCAACTTCTATTGGAGTCCAGCTTTTGTATTTAGAGGATTAAACGGCTAAGTAATTGGATGGGGTTTTTTTAAAACTATAAATGGTGTGAAATTGCAGGCTTGCGAGGGATAAACAGGAGAATGGGTTTTGAGAGGATCAGTGAAGCTCGGCTAGGTGAGCGCTGGGTCACAACGGCCGTGCAAAATTACCTAGAATCTATTGCCTGCCCAGTGAACTTTCCGGAAATGTCACAATATTTAAATGGTTGATGTGCGGGCCATGGCAGGCTTTGGCCAAGAATAATTATGTGTTTTGCCTGGTGTGTGTGTGTGTGTGTGTGTGTGAGAGAGAGAGAGAGAGAGAGAGAGAGAGAGAGAGAGAGAGAGAGAGACAGAGAGAGAGAGAGAGAGAGACTATTTATCATATAGAATGGATGATGGCAATAACTTACTCCCTTAATTCATTATTGCAAATAAATTCCCACCCTGTCCAGACTTTATACACACTGACAAATTCCATATGAGATACAACATTGTCCACTTTTTTTTCTTAATAGAATTCCTGGAGCTAGACCAGTCACAAACATTAATCATCTGTTGATGGTAATTATTTACGCAGATCATATGTACTTGCCACAGCTGTGAGTTTCACAATCATGTTTTGATTACAGCAAAAAGAATGTGAATTAAAAGTGTTTTCATCTGTTCAGAGGAAATAGTAAATGACAGAAAGCAGGCAGTCACTGAGAGGCTGGTCGTACAAAACCAGTTTTTGACTGGTGCCATAAGACCTTTAGAGGGCGATATTGAGTAAAATTTGTTGAGTTTCTTAAACAACCTTACAGGGCAATGTGTAATATTTGCTGGCTTGAGTGTGTTTAAGCCCTTTAGAGGACAATGCTGTCTAACGTTTGTTTGTTTGAGTTTATTGAACACGTCTACAGGACAATGCTGTGTAACATTTGTTTGTTTGTTTGTTTGAGTTTGTTGAACACTTTTAGAGGACAATGCTGTCTAACATTTGTTTGTTTGAGTTTGTTGAACACATTTAGAGGACAATGCTGTCTAACATTTGTTTGTTTGAGTTTGTTGAACACTTTTAGAGGACAATGCTGTGTAACACTTGTTTGAGTTTGTTGAACACTTTTAGAGGACAATGCTGTGTAACGTTTGTTTGTTTGAGTTTGTTGAACACTTTTAGAGGACAATGCTGTGTAACACTTGTTTGAGTTTGTTGAACACTTTTAGAGGACAATGCTGTGTAACGCTTGTTTGAGTTTGTTGAACACTTTTAGAGGACAATGCTGTGTAACGTTTGTTTGTTTGAGTTTGTTGAACACTTTTAGAGGACAATGCTGTGTAACGTTTGTTTCTTTGAGATTGTTGAACACTTTTAGAGGACAATGCTGTCTAATGTTTGTTTGTTTGAGTTTGTTGAACACTTTTAGAGGACAATGCTGTCTAACATTTGTTTGTTTGAGTTTGTTGAACACTTTTAGAGGACAATGCTGTCTAATGTTTGTTTGTTTGAGTTTGTTGAACACTTTTAGAGGACAATGCTGTGTAACACTTGTTTGAGTTTGTTGAACACTTTTAGAGGACAATGCTGTGTAACACTTGTTTGAGTTTGTTGAACACTTTTAGAGGACAATGCTGTCTAACGTTTGTTTGTTTGAGTTTGTTGAACACTTTTAGAGGACAATGCTGTGTAACGCTTGTTTGAGTTTGTTGAACACTTTTAGAGGACAATGCTGTGTAACGTTTGTTTGTTTGAGTTTGTTGAACACTTTTAGAGGACAATGCTGTGTAATGTTTGTTTCTTTGAGTTTGTGGAACACTTTTAGAGGACAATGCTGTGTAACGTTTGTTTGTTTGAGTTTTTTGAACACTTTTAGAGGACAATGCTGTGTGACGTTTGTTAGGTTGAGTTTGTTGAACACTTTTGTTTGAGTTTGTTGAATATTTTAGAGGATAATGCTGTCTAATGTTTGTTTGTTTGAGTTTGTTGAACACTTTTAGAGGACAATGCTGTGTAACATTTGTTTGTTTGAGTTTGTTGAACACTTTTAGAGGACAATGCTGTGTAACGTTTGTTTGTTTGAGTTTGTTGAACACTTTTAGAGGACAATGCTGTGTAACGTTTGTTTATTTGAGTTTGTTGAACACTTAGAGGACAATGCTGTCTAACGTTTGTTTGTTTGAGGTTGTTGAACACTTTTAGAGGACAATGCTGTGTAAGGTTTGTTTGTTTGTTTGAGTTTGTTGAACACTTTTAGAGGACAATGCTGTGTAACTTTTGTTTGTTTGAGTTTGTTGAACACTTTTAGAGGACAATGCTGTCTAATGTTTGTTAGTTTGAGTTTGTTGAACACTTTTAGAGGACAATGCTGTCTAACATTTGTTTGTTTGAGTTTGTTGAACACTTTTAGAGGACAATGCTGTCTAACATTTGTTTGTTTGAGTTTGTTGAACACTTAGAGGACAATGCTATGTAACACTTGTTTGAGTTTGTTGAATATTTTAGAGGACAATGCTGTCTAGCGTTTGTTTGTTTGAGTTTGTTGAACACTTTTAGAGGACAATGCTGTGTAACGTTTGTTTATTTGAGTTTGTTGAACACTTTTAAAGGACAATGCTGTCTAACGTTTGTTTGTTTGAGGTTGTTGAACACTTTTAGAGGACAATGCTGTGTAACACTTGTTTGAGTTTGTTGAATATTTTAGAGGACAATGCTGTCTAACGTTTGTTTGTTTGAGTTTGTTGAACACTTTTAGAGGACAATGCTGTGTAACGTTTGTTTGTTTGAGTCTGTTGAACACTTTTAGAGGACAATGCTATGTAATGTTTGTTTGTTTGAGTTTGTTGAACACTTTTAGAGGACAATGCTGTCTAATGTTTGTTAGTTTGAGTTTGTTGAACACTTTTAGAGGACAATGCTGTCTAACATTTGTTTGTTTGAGTTTGTGGAAACTCCGGGTGCTCCGGTTTCCTCCCACAGTCCAAAAACACACATTGCAGGTGTTATTGGCGACTCGAAAGTGTCCGTAGGTGTGAGTGTGTGTGTCTGTGTTGTCCTGTGAAGGACTGGCGTCCCCTCCAGGGTGTATTCCTGCCTTGCGCCCGATGATTCCAGGTAGGCTCTGGACCCCCGCGACCCTAAATTGGATAAGCGGTTACAGATAATGGATGGATGGATGGAGTTTGTGGAACACTTTTAGAGGACAATGTTATGTAACGTTTGTTTGAGTTTGTTGAACACTTTTAGAGGACAATGCTATGTAACGTTTGTTTGTTTGAGTTTGTTGAACACTTTTAGAGGACAATGCTATGTAACATTTGTTTGTTTGTTTGTTTGTTTGTTTGTTTGAGTTCGTTGAACACTTTTAGAGGACAATGCTGTCTAACGTTTGTTTGTTTGAGTTTGTTGAACACTTTTAGAGGACAATGCTGTCTAACGTTTGTTTGTTTGAGTTTGTGGAACACTTTTAGAAGACAATGCTATGTAACGCTTGTTTGAGTTTGTTGAACACTTTTAGAAGACAATGCTATGTAACACTTGTTTGACTTTGTTGAATATTTTAGAGGACAATGCTGTCTAACGTTTGTTTGTTTGAGCTTGTTGAACACTTTTTGAGGACGATGCTGTCTAACGTTTGTTTATTTGAGTTTGTTTAACACTTTTAGAGAACAATGCTGTCTTATGTTTGTTTGTTTGAGGTTGTTGAACACTTTTAGAGGACAATGCTGTGTAACACTTGTTTGAGTTTGTTGAATATATTAGAGGACAATGCTGTCTAACATTTGTTTGTTTGAGTTTGTTGAACACTTTTAGAGGACAATGCTGTGTAACGTTTGTTTGTTTGAGTTTGTTGAACACTTTTAGAGGACAATGCTATGTAACGTTTGTTTGTTTGAGTTTGTTGAACACTTTTAGAGGACAATGCTGTCTAATGTTTGTTAGTTTGCGTTTGTTGAACACTTTTAGAGGACAATGCTGTCTAACATTTGTTTGTTTGAGTTTGTTGAACACTTTTAGAGGACAATGCTGTGTAACGTTTGTTTGTTTGAGTTTGTTGAACACTTTTAGAGGACAATGCTATGTAACGTTTGTTTGTTTGAGTTTGTTGAACACTTTTAGAGGACAATGCTATGTAACGTTTGTTTGTTTGTTTGAGTTTGTTGAACACTTTTAGAGGACAATGCTGTGTAACTTTTGTTTGTTTGAGTTTGTTGAACACTTTTAGAGGACAATGCTGTCAAATGTTTGTTAGTTTGAGTTTGTTGAACACTTTTAGAGGACAATGCTGTGTAACTTTTGTTTGTTTGAGTTTGTTGAACACTTTTAGAGGACAATGCTGTCTAACGTTTGTTTGTTTGAGTTTGTTGAACACTTTTAGAGGACAATGTTATGTAACACTTGTTTGAGTTTGTTGAACACTTTTAGAGGACAATGCTATGTAACATTTGTTTGTTTGTTTGTTTGAGTTTGTTGAACACTTTTAGAGGACAATGCTGTCTAACATTTGTTTGTTTGAGTTTTTTGAACACTTTTAGAGGACAATGCTGTCTAACGTTTGTTTGTTTGAGTTTGTGGAACACTTTTAGAAGACAATGCTATGTAACGCTTGTTTGAGTTTGTTGAACACTTTTAGAAGACAATGCTATGTAACACTTGTTTGACTTTGTTGAATATTTTAGAGGACAATGCTGTCTAACGTTTGTTTGTTTGAGCTTGTTGAACACTTTTTGAGGACGATGCTGTCTAACGTTTGTTTATTTGAGTTTGTTTAACACTTTTAGAGAACAATGCTGTCTAATGTTTGTTTGTTTGAGGTTGTTGAACACTTTTAGAGGACAATGCTGTGTAACACTTGTTTGAGTTTGTTGAATATATTAGAGGACAATGCTGTCTAACATTTGTTTGTTTGAGTTTGTTGAACACTTTTAGAGGACAATGCTGTGTAACGTTTGTTTGTTTGAGTTTGTTGAACACTTTTAGAGGACAATGCTATGTAACGTTTGTTTGTTTGAGTTTGTTGAACACTTTTAGAGGACAATGCTGTCTAATGTTTGTTAGTTTGCGTTTGTTGAACACTTTTAGAGGACAATGCTGTCTAACATTTGTTTGTTTGAGTTTGTTGAACACTTTTAGAGGACAATGCTGTGTAACGTTTGTTTGTTTGAGTTTGTTGAACACTTTTAGAGGACAATGCTATGTAACGTTTGTTTGTTTGAGTTTGTTGAACACTTTTAGAGGACAATGCTATGTAACGTTTGTTTGTTTGTTTGAGTTTGTTGAACACTTTTAGAGGACAATGCTGTGTAACTTTTGTTTGTTTGAGTTTGTTGAACACTTTTAGAGGACAATGCTGTCAAATGTTTGTTAGTTTGAGTTTGTTGAACACTTTTAGAGGACAATGCTGTGTAACTTTTGTTTGTTTGAGTTTGTTGAACACTTTAAGAGGACAATGCTGTCTAACGTTTGTTTGTTTGAGTTTGTTGAACACTTTTAGAGGACAATGTTATGTAACACTTGTTTGAGTTTGTTGAACACTTTTAGAGGACAATGCTATGTAACATTTGTTTGTTTGTTTGTTTGAGTTTGTTGAACACTTTTAGAGGACAATGCTGTCTAACATTTGTTTGTTTGAGTTTTTTGAACACTTTTAGAGGACAATGCTGTCTAACGTTTGTTTGTTTGAGTTTGTTGAACACTTTTAAAGGACAATGCTATGTAACGCTTGTTTGAGTTTGTTGAACACTTTTAGAAGACAATGCTATGTAACACTTGTTTGACTTTGTTGAATATTTTAGAGGACAATGCTGTCTAATGTTTGTTTGTTTGAGTTTGTTGAACACTTTTATAGGACAATGCTTTGTAATGTTTGTTTGTTTGAGTTTGTTGAACACTTTTAGAGGACAGTGCTGTGTAATGCTTGTTTGAGTTTGTTGAATATTTTAGAGGACAATGCTGTGTAACGTTTGTTTGTTTGTTTGAGTTTGTTGAACACTTTTAGAGGACAATGCTGTCTAACGTTTGTTTGTTTGAATTTGTTGAACACTTTTAGAGGACAATGCTATGTAACGCTTGTTTGAGTTTGTTGGAACACTTTTAGAGGACAATGCTATGTAATATTTGTTTGTTTGAGTTTGTTGAACACTTTTAGAGGACAATGCTGTGTAACGTTTGTTTGAGTTTGTTGAACACTTTTAGAGGACAATGCTGTGTAACGTTTGTTGATATTGTTGAACACTTTTAGAGGACAATGCTATGTAAAGTTTGTTTGTTGATTTTGTTTAACACTTTTAGAGGACAAAGCTGTGTAATGGTTGTTTGTTTGAGTTTGTTGAACACTTTTAGAGGACAATGCTGTGTAACACTTGTTTGTGTTTGTTGGACACTTTTAGAGGACAATGCTGTGTAACGTTTGTTTGTTGATATTGTTCAACACGTTTAGGGGACAATGCTGTGTAACGCTTGTTTGAGTTTGTTGAATATTTTAGAGGAAAATGCTGTGTAACGTTTGTTTGTTTGTTTGAGTTTGTTGAACACTTTTAGAGGACAATGCTGTCTAACGTTTGTTTGTTTGAATTTGTTGAACACTTTTAGAGGACAATGCTATGTAACGCTTGTTTGAGTTTGTTGGAACACTTTTAGAAAACAATGCTATGTAACATTTGTTTGTTTGTTTGTTTGAGTTTGTTGAACACTTTTAGAGGACAATGCTGTGTAACATTTGTTTGTTTGAGTTTCTTGAACACTTTTAGAGGACAATGCTGTGTAACGCTTGTTTGAGTTTGTTGAACACTTTTAGAGGACAATGCTGTGTAACGTTTGTTGATATTGTTGAACACTTTTAGAGGACAATGCTATGTAAAGTTTGTTTGTTGATATTGTTTAACACTTTTAGAGGACAAAGCTGTGTAATGGTTGTTTGTTTGAGTTTGTTGAACACTTTTAGAGGACAATGCTGTGTAACACTTGTTTGTGTTTGTTGAACACTTTTAGAGGACAATGCTGTGTAACGTTTGTTTGTTGATATTGTTCAACACGTTTAGAGGGCAATGCTATGTAACACTTGTTTGAGTTTGTTGAACACTTTTAGAGGACAATGCTGTGTAATGTTTGTTTGTTTGAGTTTGTTGAACACTTTTAGAGGACAATGCTGTGTAACATTTGTTTGTTTGTGTTTGTTGAACACTTTTAGAGGACAGTACTGTGTAACGATTGTTTGTTGATATTGTTGAACACGTTTAGAGGACAATGCTGTGTAACGTTTGTTTGTTTGAGTTTGTTGAACACTTTTAGAGGACAATGCTGTGTAACGTTTGTTTGTTTGAGTTTGTTGAACACTTTTAGAGGACAATGCTTTGTAACATTTGTTTGAGTTTGTTGAACACTTAGAGGACAATGCTGTGTAATGTTTGTTTGTTTGAGTTTGTTGAACACTTTTAGAGGACAATGCTGTATAACGTTTGTTTGTTTGAGTTTGTTGAACACTTTTAGAGGACAATGCTGTGTAATCTTTGTTTTTTTGAGTTTGTTGAACACTTTTAGAGGACAATGCTGTGTAACGTTTGTTTGTTTGAGTTTGTTGAACACTTTTAGAGAACAATGCTGTGTAACGTTTGTTTGTTTGAGTTTGTTGAACACTTTTAGAGGACAATGCTTTGTAACATTTGTTTGAGTTTGTTGAACACTTAGAGGACAATGCTGTCTAACGTTTGTTTGTTTGAGTTTGTTGAACACTTTTAGAGGACAATGCTTTGTAACATTTGTTTGAGTTTGTTGAACACTTAGAGGACAATGCTGTGTAACGTTTGTTTGTTTGAGTTTGTTGAGCAATTTTAGAGGACAATGCTGTGTAACGTTTGTTTATTAAGATTGTTTATCACATTTTGAGTGCAATGCAGAGCAATGTTTATTCATTTAATGTTTATTAATGCCATTTTAATGGTTGTACTTTAATTAAAAGTGAACATAAACAGACAGTTAAATTGTTTATTATTCAGATGGCAGTGAGTGCTTATCACGGCTCCACCTGAAACTACTCATCAATTTTCCTGATTAATGTGAAAAATGCCCCAAACACTGGCTAATTAAATAAGGATGTAACAAATCAGCAGCCTCCTTGTATGTTGATTCCGCTGCTTTCTGCTCAGCAGAGTAAATGTGTATTGTCGTCCCTGCTGTGTTTGTAGCCATCTTGCTAATTTCCCATCAGGCCTGGGAATAGCGGGATTTGAAATGATGTGCGGTGAGATCCAGTGATAATCACATGTTCACCAATCAGCTGGCTCGGTGTGTGAGGTAGAAGGCATATGGTGTGCATGCTTAGAAGGCATAGCAAATTGTGATCTGCCCTTTGGGGTTTGCAGCGCTCAAATTGTTTTGCCAAAGCCGGCCTTAGCCCAGATCTAAAAGCGTGAAGTATTCTCCCCACGAGCCAGTCATATTCCAACAGACATCTGACATATTTACCACCGAGCAATTGTCTCAGACCCAAAAAAATACTGTCTCACTTTCTCTGCTTCAGGACATAGTGAGGATAGTCGGTTCTCAAATTAGAGAAAAGAGAATCCATTTAAAATCTTTAAAGGGGCATTCCAGCTCTACACTAGCATTTAATGTGGTATGTCAGGTTGTGTAATATTTTGCATTTTATCCCTCATCCTCATTGGTCTGACAGTTCCTTTTTTGTATCCTTTCTGTGTTTTCAATAAAACCCCCACCATGCATTACACAAATATATCATACAGCCATTGAGAGTGAATTGTGGTTTTGGTTTCTGTTAATTAGCTCCTTAAAACAGTTATTAAATCTCTCTCTCTCTCTCTCTCTCTCTCTCTCTCTCCACACGAAGTTCATTCAGTAATTTCTCAGTATGGATATAATCTACTAATCATGCAGGTAATTGTATAATGGCTCTTGGAAGTGACACGTTCTGGAGGTGTGTGAAGAAAACGTCAGCTCATTTTGATAACTACTTTTGTTGCAACTGCTACAAAAGCAAAACCGTTCTGAATAACACAAGTATGTTAAGGAAAGTTGTTCGTGCTCAGTGACTGTAGATTCCAGGACATTGGTGCTCCCATGGATTTTTACCTGTTCCCAAATTTGATTTGAGAAAATCAGTGGAAAGTGATTTTCTGATGATAGCTGAAGATGAAGAGGATTTTCCACAGGAAATCAGAAAGCTAATCACTGGATCTAATAAATGTATAGATTTTAACTGTGATTAAATACAAAAATAAAAATATAATACATTTAATATGTGTTTTATTTCATACCTGCATTTAGAACTTATTGAACACCTTGGGTGGTGCAGCAGGTAGTGTCACAGTCACACAGCTCCAGGGACCTGGAGGTTGTGGATTCAAGTCCTGCTCCGGGTGACTGTAATGAGTTTGGTGTGTTCTCCCTGTGTCTGCGTGGGTTTCCTCCGCATGCTCCGGTTTCCTCCCATGGTCCAAAAACACACGTATGTAGGTGGATTGGTGACTCTAGCCACACCATGTCCAAAAATGTGAGAAACTCAAAGGCGATTGTGAGAGCTGAGGGGAGTAAACACCGGTCTTGTGCAACGATGACAACAAGCGGCGACATCTTCACTGCCTAATTTCAGGGTCTTGTGCCGTTTTGCCACTGCATACTTGACTACTTCTCCATTCTGTAAATGAATGAGTGTGTGTCACCCTGTGAAGGACTGACACCCTCTGCAGGGTGTGTTCCTGCCTTGGGCTCAATGATTCCGTGTAGGCTCCGTACCAACTGAACTGGATAAGTGCTTACAGACAATGAGTATTTATGTTTACAGCTAGAGACATCTAAAGAAGCCTTTGGGTCTTTTTATTTTTGTGAATATTCAAGTCTGTGCCTGTCCTGTCTTTTCTTTTGCCGTTTGAGCTGTATTCACACTGCTGTCAGCCATCTCAAATGATGCCATGCTTATCTCTTTTGAATTGGTCTTTTTCATTTTAGTGGTGTTGTATCCTGTTAAGTCTTTAAGGTCAACACACAAACCAGCTACAGCTGCTGTTTAATTACCCTTTATTAGTAACTGAATTTCTGAATGTTTAATTGCATCTGCTATCTGCAACTGTGACTGAACAAATGGACAATAAATATTTACTGATCCAAACACTGTACTGAAATGTGAAGCTCAGAAATGCATCAAGAATTCTCACCACTGCCCTCTAAAGGCCTCAATAACAATCATCAAAAACGTACCTCTCTCACTACTGCCCTCTAATGGCTTTATTAAAACATTAAATAAACTAATATCACTCACCACTGCCCTCTAAAGGCCTCAATAACAATCATCAAAAACGTACCTCCCTCACTACTGCCCTCTAATGGCTTTATTAAAAACATTAATTAAACTAATATCACTCACAACTGCCCTATAAAGGGATTAGTCGTTTTCAAATATCAACTAAACAAACATGACACAATTCTGTCCTCTGAAGGCACTGTTAACATCAAATCAGCATCCAGTGCTCACAGACATTAAATAAATTATTATCAAAACAAACATAGCTGATGCCACCCTCGAAAGGTGTTGTCGACAAACAGTAAATAAACAAATATCGCTCACTGCTGCCCTCTAAATGCATTGATAACAAACGTCAACTGCAAAACATCACCCACCCCCGATGTCAGTGTTATTAACTCGACTAAACACAGAAATTATGTTTGAATGTGTGTCTCAACAAATGTATATTTTGTCTGGACCCAGATGAAATCAGGACAAATTCACATCTGCAGGTTTAGCTAAATATGACTCTCATTTCCTGAGCCTATATCCTGTCTAGACTAATTAGAATTCATTCCTGGGGGAGTTTGTGATTGCAAATATCCATATGCAGGCATACACATGTACACACACGAGTATTATTTATATATTCACTCATTTTTTTTGTATAGAATATTGATAATCATGATTTTATTTATTTATTTATTTATTTATTTTACAGATTTTACAGGTTTTAGGGACTGTTTCTGTAGACAGATGTAATGCATCACTGGCTGATAAATGTGTCCAAGCAAGCTCTCAGAGTCAAGATAGAAATCAAAGCTTTCACAGGTGCTCTTAGTACATGTAAGCCTTTTCTGATAGTATGCTTTGAAGCTGACAGAAATGTATTAAAATGACGGCCTCTAAAAAAAACCCATGTAGAAAATGGAATACATCTGAAGAGCTGAACCCGGTCTTTCTGGGTCAGAGCGTCCTGCGGTACCAGCCTTTCCGGAGGGTTCCTCGAAGGCTTATTGGCAGAAATGGCTTCACGAGGGCACGGGGCCTGTCTGACAGCGTTCAGCTGAATGAGCTCGTCTTTTTAAGTAGTGTTCTTGTGTTACTTCTTAAGTAGCTTTTAATTCTGGTTGTCAGTGTAAAATAGAGGCGCAGTCAACACTCAAGCTCAGATAAATCCCAGTGAATAAATGCAAGTGGGCCATATTATATTAGTGCACCCCACCCCCTCTCCTCTTATGAACATTGGTACGGTCCAGCATTGCCATGCACCGTTAGAGCCGGGTGGCGGATGTAGTTTGAATGGGGGAGTCTCTAAGTGGTATAATCCCTCCTCATGGCTACGGTAGGAGGAGGTAGGCATTAATCTCACCCAGTCAGACAGAAGGAAATTAATGATCATTTACACTGACGACATAATCGGGCTTCACACTGTCCTCCGATACTAAATTGCCTCCTTTGTTCCACAGGAGCACTCCCCACCCTCCTCCTACCCCCCCCCCCCCCCTCTCTCTCTCTCTCTCTCGTTCTCTGATGCTTGCTCATTTCCCAGTCATTTGTCGTTATCAGTCATTAAACGGCATGCTCACCCTCTCTCTCTCTCTCTCTCTCTACCTTTCTTTTTTCTTTCACCTTCTCCCTATCTCTTTTCTCCTTTATACTCCCACCTTCATTCTGCTCTCTCTCTCTCTCTCTCTCTCTCTCTCTCTCTCTCTCTCGCTGCCACTTGCTCGTTTGCCGTTATCAGTCATTAAGTGGCTGGTCTCCATGGTAACGTCTAGTTTGGAAGTGGCCTGGCGGGGTGTAAACCGGCCCCTAGTCCAGCGCGGGAAAATTACCTTGTCACATCAGCAGTGTGTACTCACTCTTTTTCTGGGTCACACTTGGGTATACGCTGTGTGTGTGTGTGTGTGTGTGTGTGTGTGTGTAAGAGAGAGAGAGAGAGAGAGATAGAGAGAGAGAGAGAGACAGAGAGAGAGAGAGAGAGAGAATTTGTTTTTATCTAGATTAGAACAGCTAAAGACCTTACACACATTAACACAACAGCACACTGTACACACTCAGCCACACACACACACACACACACACACACACATTAACAGAGAGTGCTAAAAGCCTTATCTGCTGCCAGTGTGCCTCTCTAAGTGTCCTCTCTTCAGGCTGCCCTCTTTTAAGAGGCTCTGACCCTATTGGCGTTTTACATGGGCGGCACGTCACTTTAATTACGCTCTCCACTTTGTCTCACTGCTCTCTCCTCTCTATCTGCCTGGCCACGGATGAATCAGTGTGTGTGTGTGTGAGAGAGAGAGAGATGTGAGTGAGCAAGACTATCATGTGCAGTGTTCAGATATGTCACACATCTGGGGTCCGCCATTAAGAAACCTGGCTGACACTCAGCTCCTAAATCTGCACCCAGAGTGAAGGCCCCCTGACACAGTGGTCAGTGGAGTTTGCGATATTGATTTTCACAGAAGAGTCATTAGGAGTTGTCTTCCTGCTGCGGAATGTGTCTGCATCGCAGCATCCACTGGGGGTAGGGGGCTTTGGGCATTGTGTGTGACCTGGTGCTGGGTCGAGGTTAATTTACATGATAGATTTGCTTGCAGGAGGGTCAAACCACTTTTGCTTTTGAGGGGGCGGACGGTGGGAATGGGTTAGTGGGAGGTTTCTGAAAGAACATTTATCCTTTATTCATTCATTGTCTGTAAGCGCTTATCCAGTTCAGGGTCATTGTGGATCCAGAGCCTACATAGAGAGAACACACAACACTCCTCACAGACAGTCACCCGGAGGAAACCCACGCAGACACAGAGAGAACACACCACACTCCTCACAGACAGTCACCCAGAAGAAACCCACGCAGACACAGGGAGAACACACCACACTCTTCACAGACAATCACCCAGAGGAAACCCACGCAGACACAGGGAGAACACACCACACTCCTCACAGACAGTCACCTGGAGGAAAACCATGCAGACACAGGGAGAACACACCACACTCCTCACAGACAGTCACCCGGAGGAAACCCACACGGACACAGGGAGAACACACCACACTCCTCACAGACAGTCACCCGGAGGAAACCCATGCAGACACAGAGAGAACACACCACACTCCTCACAGACAGTCACCTGGAGGAAACCCACACAGACACAGAGAGAACACACCACACTCCTCACAGACAGTCACCCGGAGGAAACCCACACGGACACAGGGAGAACACACCACACTCCTCACAGACAGTCACCCGGAGGAAACCCACACGGACACAGGGAGAACACACCACACTCCTCACAGACAGTCACACGGAGGAAACCCATGCAGACACAGAGAGAACACACCACACTCCTCACAGACAGTCACCCGGAGGAAACCCACACGGACACAGGGAGAACACACCACACTCCTCACAGACAGTCACCCGGAGCGGGACTCAAACCCACAACCTCCAGGTCCCTGCAGCCGTGTGACTGTGTCACTACGCACCACAAACAGGATAAGCAGTTACAGACAATGAATAAATATAGTTTTTATTCATTTTTTTTAATATTCAATTTGTGGAAAGTGGATCTGTTCGGCCACTGCTTCAATTAAATCTAGAGACTGCATATTTCTTACACATTTAAATCAGGAGACAACGAGAATCAAGAGAGAAACCAGTCTGTTGAATCAATTCATCTTTTCTTCAGTTTTCTTGAAAATATTTTAAAAAATTCATCTCGTCTTATTCCCGAGAACCCAGTATCGTGTCTCGTCTTGTCTCGTCTCGTCTCATGAGACGAGT
Source organism: Hoplias malabaricus (assembly GCF_029633855.1). NCBI lineage: Eukaryota > Metazoa > Chordata > Actinopteri > Characiformes > Erythrinidae > Hoplias > Hoplias malabaricus. The sequence continues at coordinate 43,262,212 of NC_089802.1, read as the reverse complement.
GTCTCGTCACACCCCTACTTATTCGGATAAGATTTCTTCTGTACAATAGAGTGTGTATCTCTGTAACTCTCTGTACTTGCTACAGATGTCTGGTTCCTATCACCACCACTGGAAACTCTTTAAGATTCTCCAGAGTGGAGCGTTCCACAACACTTTGTTTACGTCTTAACAGTTCCACTGTGCAGATGAGCCACTGCTCAGAGCCAAACTAACAAATATGTCACTTTCCAATTACTTATGGACCGCTCTCCACTTAGTCACACACATGCCCTCTTTTCCTTTGACCCTGACCACTCACACACACATAAACACACACACACACACCTCGTCCCCTCTGATCTTCGAAGCTGTGTGTGATTATCTGATCCCCTCCCGGCAGTGCGGGGCTGATGATATTCCGTAATGTGTAAAAAGTGCTTCAGTAACGACTGATAGAGCTGACCTCCTCTGACGCAGTTTATTCAGGGAGTGTTTGATTATACTCTGTGAATTTTACCCCTCTGTGACGCTGCTCGTGTCTTGACTGCAGATGACCTCAGCTACGGATCGTAAAGTGTCACAGAAAACTCAAATATGCCAAAGATTTCAAAGATTTGAAGGTTGTTCGCATTTAAAAATATACACACAATTCACTTCCTAGTTCATATGATCCATCCGTACCCTGTAGTCCCCACACACATTTGTTGATGTTGAGGTCCGGACCCCTGGGGCAAGCCCTATGTCGGTTTAAGAAACACCAGCAGCTTCTTTCAGATATTCTTCTTCTTGTCTGTTTTCTTTTATTTATAAGGCTTTTATGTTGTCCAGGGCTTGAGTGCTTGTTAAAAGAAATTATGTTTTGGACAGGTTTTAGACGCTGTTTGGGACACCGCAGCTTTGAATGCACCACTTTTTTTTACTTTTGTATGACTATTCATCCTTCCATATAGCTGTCATATGTGGACCTCAAAAGAAGAAAATTCAATGAAAATGGTAGGCTATGAGCTCCTTTAAAATGCTTTTCTGACTTTCAGTATCTTCATGTTTGGAGTTTGGATTAAGTACTGGACAGGGATGGGCGAGATTTGAAAAACAGTGAGTAAATTAGGACAGTCTGTGATATGCAAATTAACTTCATTAATTCATTCATTCATTCATTATCTGTAAGCGCTTATCCAGTTCAGGGTTGCGGTGGGTCCAGAGTCTACCTAGAATCATTGGGCACAAGGTGAGAATACACCCTGGAGGGGGCGCCAGTCCTTTACAGGGCAACACACACACACACACACACACACACACACACACACCCCTACGGACACTTTTGAGTCGCCAATCCACCTACCAATGTCTGTTTTTGGACTGTGGGAGGAAACCGGAGCACCCGGAGGAAATCAACACAGACACAGAGAGAACACACCAACTCCTCACAGACAGTCACCCGGAGGAAACCCACGCAGACACAGGGAGAACACACCAACTCCTCACAGACAGTCACCTGTAGGAAACCCACGCAGACACAGGGAGAACACACCACACTCCTCACAGACAGTCACCCAGAGGAAACCCACGCATACACAGGGAGAACACACCAACTCCTCGGAGCGGGAATCGAACCCACAACCTCCAGGCCCCTGGAGCTGTGTGACTGTGACACCTACCTGCTGCATCACCGTGCTGCCCCCGCAAAATTAACTTTTCTTTTTTAAACTTCTTTTCATTGTATTTATTTTTTTTTTAATCATCAGTTGCAGTACAGCTTTCTTTGCAATGAAAAGAAGAGTTCTCAGTTAAGTATTTTATTATTGTTTACTACCTCTTCTGATAATACCCCCAAAATACAATATTATAGTTCTAATGGCAACTCTATATCAAGACATTTTCTAATTTTATTGTGTATATTTTGCCAATATTTAGATCATTTTGGGCAATCCCAAAATTAGGGCTGGGCTATTAATCAAAAATTAATCGACATTCTGAACTTCTAACCGACATAATCTTGTCTATATCAATTATATGAATTATTTTTAACAGGTTTTTTTTTTTATTCTGTTATGTCTCCACAGCATCTGTGGTGTGGACGTGCTGTATTTTGACTTTAAGACCACACAGAACAAAAGAAGTCAAATTTAAATGCTGAGGGAAAAAAACAGATTCAGCGACCAAAGCACAATCAAATATATTATCAAACCAAATATAAACAGTGCTCAAAAAAAATAAGAGAGGAATAAAGCTCCCGGCAACATTAGAAAAAAATACCCCAGCTTTAAAACTGGAGCATATTTACAGCACAAACCTTGTCACTGAATTATAAGCGTCAAAATTACAGAAACAAAATAATCGTTCATTAATCGTAATCCTGGTAAAAATGTACAATAAAAGGTGATGTTGATTTGTGCTAATAACACTGCCCAAAATATATGTGTATGATCTCCAACCACAGCCCACCCCAGCACTTATTTGATGTGATAAAAGGAGTCCTGAAAAATCTCATCTTAAATTTCCATTCAGATTCCTTCCAAGTGAAAAAAAAAATCTGTACTCTGTTCTTCACCAGAGGAACATGTTGAACACACACTGTGTACAACAAGACCATGCTAAATAAAAATCAAGTAATACGTTAATTGATTTCTAATCAACTACTGAAAATTAAAATATACATTTCAACTATTGTGTCAGATAAATCTCTCTCTCTCTCTCTCTCTCTCTCTCTCTCTCTCTCTTTCTCTCTCTCTCTCTCTCTCTCTCTCTCTCTCTCTCTCTCTCTCTCTCTCTCTCTCTCTCTCTCTCTCTGTTCTTAAAACATGTCCTACACCACCTTCTTATGGTTCTGATGTAAATAGTTTCAAAGATGAAGTAATAAAGGCTTTTTGAAGAGGAAATAAAAAAAAAAATTCGGTCGATGGTGCACCCGCGTCCCTGCTTTATCAAATGATTCCTTGTGTGTTAATTGCGTCCCTCAGGGGGTATAATGGCAAGCAATTAAAGGAAATTCAGACCTGTCGTTTCAGCAGCAGGACACTCATCTGGCTAGTCTTCATCCTCCTCCTTTTCCTCCTGTGTCTGCTGGGGCTCCATAGGCTGCCTGTCAGAGCCTTGATCACAGGACCAGCTTCTGAAACACACTCCTTTATTTATTATTATTATTATTTTTTTTTTTTGGTTGAGAGTCCATAGTATGGAGCACAACAGTTAAACTGCAGTCTTTTGCTGATGGAGAATGAAAATGAAGTTATGGTGAGGGATTTAGCATGTTACAGTACAGGGTATCTCTCTCTCTCTCTTTCTCTCTCTCTCTCTCTCTCTCTCTCTCTCTCTCTCTCTCACACACACACTCTCTCTCTCTCGCTCTGTGTGTGTGTGTGTGTTTGAGAAAACAGAGGATCACCTTGATAAAAATTGCCCCTCCTAAAGAGTCTACAGCAGTTGGTTGCTGTCCGTGGTGCTGAAAATTAGGCCCCAGTCCACAGTACATTATCTTTGACTCTGATCCAATTCAGACTGTGGCCTATGCCTCATTGAACGTGTGAATTAAGCTCCTTAACCTGATTCTAATGGCCTCGTACTTGAGGGCTGTTCTGTGGAGCGAGACAGAGACAGCCCTTTAAGTGAAGGCTTTCCTTTATAGAGCCGGCCTTGGACGGGACAGCAGACACACATTCGGGATTTATCTGAGATAACTAGAGGCCTGCAGTGAGTTCAGAGGCTTTCTTTTCAGGAACAGCACAGGTGCTGAGTGGGTTGTATTACAGCAGCTGTAACCACGCTGGACAATCTTACAGAGAGCTGTACACATTGGTAAGGGTGGAAATATCAGTTATTGTTAACAAGCTGCAATTTGTTGTAGCAACACTAGGCAGGTCAGAGAAGTCCACCGTGTATGTGATGTCACAAAATTAAGCACATTTATATTATAGATACATCCCGACAAGGCTTAAAATATACACATTAAAAGGTAGCCAGCTTCAAGTCTTTGACAAAAACAATTATTGCTTCTTCAGCTGCTGTTACTAGATGAGTTAAAACATCTTATTTTTATTATTTGTAGTAGAGCTGTACGATAAGGCCAAATTTTATACCACAATATACTTCTTAATTTCGGTCAATACGAAATAATTAGATATGGATACGAACAATAAAAAGTCCAAAGAAAAACTGCACAAGAACGGAAAGCAACATGACATAACCATCAAACAAAAACACCTTGGCTTTGTCAATATTAATATTTTTAAACTAACATTAAAGCTGAGTGAAATGAACTGATGGCAGCACCCTGTATTGAACATCAGTCAGTGACAGATCCTGTAAATAATGTATATTAAAATATTGAAAATGTGTTTAAAAGTCATAATGTTATTGAAACATTTTATATTGCGATATATATTGATATTGAATTATTGTCCAGCCCTAGTTTGTGGCTGAAAAACACTTCATTTGTGAAGATAGTTATCTGATAGTAAGTGATGCTGGATGAAACAATCTCCACACATTCAGGTACATACACAGTAAACTCACCAGTGTTAAATCAACACTATTAGTATTAAATTAACACTGTGAGTGTAATAGTTTAACACTCTCAATTATAACACTTATAGCGTTGATTTAACACTGGAGAATTTACTGTGTATAGTAAACAGATATATGAGACCATATGAAGGTGAGGAAGTAAACAAGACTATAATATATTTAATACAAGTGCTTGCGTTATGAATTAAATTATATATGAATTATAATTATAGCCTCTTACTTCTCACATGAACGCCGGTCCAGCTCTGTGATTGGAGAGATTCAGGTGAGGAGGCGGGACAACTCTAAAGTCTGTGCACTCTACATAAGATGTGGCAAAAAATTACATTTACTCATTTTATCCCTTACATAGCTGTGAGATTCTGTACCTCCAGCTCATTCACTGCTCTCTCTGTGTCCTAACTTCAGCCTGGTCATCTCACTACCCTTTCAAGTTCATAGTAAAGCCAAGAAACACAACTATAAAGGTTTAGGATTTAGAAATAGTGGTCCATTAATTTGCAGAAAAGAGTCCAACTCTAGACAAACAGGCACAAACCCCATTAGAAGATGACAGCCATGACCAGACCAATAAGGCAGACGATGCAGGGAAAGAAAAGAAGAAAGGATGTGAGAGAGAGAGACATTCTCGGTCTGTCTTAAGCTCGAGGTGCATCATGTGGAGTCCTCTGGGGTCGTGGAGGGGAGCTGGGTTTGATCAGGCTTCATGCTGAGATGTGTCTTATTATTTTTTCATTAGCTGAGGCTCGGTGACTAACGGCGTTAAGTAACTTTCCATTAAGATTTTATCCACTTTCATTTGCAGAGCTGCTGCGAAACAACTGATGGCTCAGGCTACGTTCACAAGGACATTTTGGGATCTGTCAGAAACAGGCATTGATTCCCGCTGCGGATTTGTTTTACTGCAGTGAGATCCGGGTCTGAAATTCACTTGGTAGATTCACATGGTGAAAGCAGCTCTTGTTTAGGGCTTGGAAGTTTAGAAGTGTTGTAGTTCATTTTATCAGCTCCACTGACAATAAAGGTGGACTTGTGGTAGTTGGTAGTGGTGCAGTTCATGTTTATAGTCAGTCTGTTGCTCTGCATAACACCCCCCCCCCACACACACACACACACTGTGATACTCAGGACTGTTTAATAAAAATAACATGTGCAGCACTGCTGTGTCTGATCCCCTTGTACCTGCAGGACCCACACTAACACACCACCAGGTCAGTGTCACTGCAGCTCTGAGAATGATACACCACCCAAAACATTCCTGCTCTGTGGGTTCCTGATCATAGAAGAACTGGGCGAAAAGGCAGGAACAAAGTATGCAGAGCAACAGAGAGAGGGGGGGATCCTGTCTGTAGCAGGTTGATGGACAGATGACGACCTTTATCATTCAAACAGGAAATGGAGCCCTGATTAAGACACATTTCCTCACTCAGTTAATGGGACAATCAGCACAGCGAGGGTCTTCAAGGTGGAGCTACGAGAGTTAAGTGTCAAACTCAATCACACAGAGCCTGAGGAGTGTATGTATGAGTGTGTGTGTGTGTGTGTGTGTGTGTGTGTGCTCATTCTTCTATCTAGCTTCTCCTGACTAATTAGTTATCTGCTCTATCCCAGAAACATTAGGCTAATTGAAACATGATAGTGCAGTTTTCTTTAATTACCTTTTCATTCTGACTTTGATGTGAGTTCAGACAGGTTTCCGTCAACACTCCTGCTGCTCTTTTACATTCTCGTGAACTACTTTGAGATTTTAAGGGGACATATTATATTTTCCACAAGCGAACGTAGTTCTGGGTCTTAATGAAACATCTGTGACTAGCTTTGGTCAAAATACCACAAGGATCAAACCCCACAGCAGCATTCTCCCCCAGTCTAATCCTCTGGAGTTGGTGAACTTGTGCCAAAACACTTACGCATCTCAGCGAGCTTTTGTCCTAGAAACATAATAAACATACCCCCAGAAACCTTAAAAGGTCTACTTTTCCTATATCTGGAGATCAAAAAGAATTTTATTTTTAACTGGTTGGTATAGAAAGATAATTAACAAGAGTCATGTCTCTCTCTGAGACTCAGACCCTGACTCAGACCATGGCTCACCCATTCATATTCATATGTTAATTGCATGCTAATCCGGCCACTCTTATTGGAGGATTACGACATGTGAAAATGACATACAGACTTCCCTCACATTATTGTTGCTGGGTTTGTGCTGAATATTAGCATATGTAGCTTATTGGGAACAAACATTTTTTAGGTAGGTGAAATATCAAGGCATGTCAGAACACCTCAGGCGTGGCTGAAAGGCCTCAGACTCCACAGGGTTAAACAACCCTGTTCAAACATCCAGGTTCAGCTTCTGTTCCTTTAAAAGAGAATGAGCCTCAGCTCGGTTCAGCGCAAGGTCCAGCAGTGAGGAGCGAGGAGCAGAAGCTCTGGACTTTAGCCATTTTCTTTTGGGTCTCTCTCTTTTCTGTTCTCGGTTTCTCGATATTTGATCAGTACTCTTCTGTCTGTCTGTTTCTGTCCTCATCTTTGCGCTCTCACTTAAACATGGGCCCAACGCTGTGATTGGAGAGACTCAAGGAGGAGGCAGGACAATTCAGAACATGTTGATCCCATGTTTACTGACGTAGGCAGACAATAGTAAACCAACTGGTCTTGTTTTATGGTTTGTGTGTTGGTAGGCACTGGCTCTCTAAATTGATGTGATGTGATGCATTGAGCAAGTGATTTCTCATGATATGTCCTGCTCTGAGGCTAATGGTGGATAATTATACCCTTCATTCTGTAGTCGATGTCATGCACATATTAATAATTCCTGGTCTAAGCCATTGCTTAACTATGAGAAAATGATCATTATTGTATCCTGTGGTAAACATGGTCAACGGAAACATCCCAGACCCACACTTATCGTCCATTCTACCTGCTCCAGTGACTATACATATATATCTACTGACAATCACAGATTGTAGTCTACCTATTGCTCTGCATACTTCATTAGCCTGTTCTCACCCCGGTCAGGATTTGGTGGGGTTGTGGGATAAGGTGGTAGTGGTGTGTTAGTCAGGTCAGCATTGAGAAAGATCCAGCACCAGATTATACCTGCTCTGTGGTGGTCCTGTGAGGGTCCTGAGCATTGAAGAACATGGTGGAAGGTGGCAAACAAGTTGTTTGAATGTTACAGTCTGTACCTGTAGAACTACAAATTACGGTCAGTGAAGCTGATGCAAAAGTAGAAGTAGAAGTCTTTTTTTTAATGTTTTGGCTGGTCTTTGTATATCGTACACATTTCTGCAGACTGTGTGATGTTTTAGCTTTGTGTTTTCATATTTTAAAACTGAATACAGGAGTGAGTGTTGTCGCGTGTGTTCCTGCTCTGATGGCTTTGCCCTTTACGTCCTCGAGGATCTTCTGAGGATTTTCCCCGCTCTGTTATACGTGATAATAGTGAGGGTTTTATAATCGCATATATATATATATATATATATATGTATATATGGACATTTATCAGCTGTGAGGATACGCTTGAAGATTGAGTCACACTAAATGTTGCCAGAGCTCTACTTACAAACACATGCTGTGTGTGAATGAATAGAGAGACTGAGGACTGAGAAAGAAAAGGAGAGGGAGCTTTTTTTGCTACTGTTGGTTTGAGAAAATCCAGGGGATGGAAGGACACACAAACAGCCGAAGAGCTCCATCAGCGACTTAATAAAACCACTGCCGTTTATCTCTGTCTTTAAGACAAATACTGTGAGGATAAAAGAGAAAGAGAGAAAGGAGGGGTGAGTGAGAGGCTTCCTCCTTTTTCCTTAGTCAATATAGCACCCTCTTCTCTGTCCACTGTAGTGTGTTGTAGATCCTGAAGCCTATGACTTTGTAAGTACATACAGTTTAGGGTTAGGGTTAGGGTTAACCTGTACTAGTCAATATACTAGAGTGTTGTGAACACAGACACTGACACAAAATAAAAGCATGAAAGCACTGTAGAAGCTGCTCAAGTGTCTAACGTCACCATGCCTCCCCCCTCCTTTTGTTGCTAAGCAACAAACTTTGGAAATGTCCAAATTCACTTGAGTTGTTTGTTCATCAGCATATCGCAAGGCAAAATAGTTATTCATTCCTAGGTTATGTGTGAATGTGGTGGAGTAATACGTGAAGAGTTTTGATCAGAGCACTGGTAGAACATCTCTCAGCCAATCACAGTTCAGGGTCAGGGCTCACTGTGGTATAATCAAAACGAATCGTCCAAAATCAGTGCCTGACCACGCTAATGTTCATCTGGCTGAATGTCATCAAATGCTCACAGTTTTGTTGCAGAATCTAGCGCGTATTCTCCCCCTGAAGATTAGAACATGTTTGAACTGCAAAGTGGGGCCTGACAGCAACCCCTTGATTACACTCCATTTCAGAAGAAAAGTTGGATTAATGGTTGTCCACAGACTGTGTGTTAAATTGTCCCCCATAAGTGGAAACTGCTGCTAGTCTTTGGTCAGACATTTCTGTCGAAATTGTGGTTTAGTTTGAACAATGGTTTCACTCATTTTTGTCTTCAACCTCATCCTGGTTCTTAAAGTCGTGGAAATGAGATTTTATAAGTGTGTTTACTTTAACAACTCAGACACTCCACTGAAAACAACCTGGGTGAGCAGGATCGGGTGTGTGCAGCTCACACTTATCGACTGCTTTGAAAAAGTCATTGTGTTGAGTTAAGAGGATTGGAGTGGAATACTTCAATTACTCCTTCCCTTTAAGTCTGACTCACACTACAGGGTCACTTCTCCTTCGGAGGGTCTGCTGATATCTGGGGAAGGGGGACCTTAAACGATGATCTTCCCTATCTTTCCTCTCAGATCTACTCCAGTCCAGTCAGGACCCATTGGTTGTGAACTGTAAATATTCCTGTGGACGCTGATTCTCTGGTGTGAAAGGCCATGTAGACGGCATGTGTATGTATTCACCTTAAACTCACATTGCAGTGTGTGTAAGCTCTGCTGTGTCCTTCTTTTCAGCCACGACTTCATTTGCATTTTTCTACTTCACTTGTCCCTTTCTGTGCAGTATGTACACACCACCTGCTGTGTTTGTTTAGATCTGAAGTCACGACGAAACCTTCAATGTAGTAGTTGGCGAAAAACTTGGATGTTGGATGTTTTGGATGTAACAAGGACAGTAAAAGCCCAGCCACATGGCTGTTTCTGATACACACACACACTCACACACACACAATCATGTCCGTGTCACTGCTGTGCTTACAATGATCCCCCACCCAAATAATAACTGGACAGCAGCTGCCCCGTGGGCAGAGCCTAGGGACAGATGAATTGTGGGGCAATAGATGAGCTACAGCCTGCAATTTTACACCCTTCCTGTGGATGTGAAAGGGTAGGTGGAACTGGTCAGTTGTAGAGTCAGCTTCTGTTTGTGGAAAAGATGAATTTCTGATGCTGTTTTAACATCAGATTTGATTTGTTTCATCATCTCTCCAGGAACTCTGAGTCAATTCTTACATAATGGAGAGTTTCAGCTAAGGTGCATTTGACAGCAATTTAAAAGCTCAGTATACACACATATAATCACACATCTTGTAAAACTGACACACTGGAGGCTGTTACAGTGGTTGCACTGTGCTTCACTTCATGTTGCAGCCTGAAAACGCTTGAATGTTTTTGAACGTAAAACTAGACCTACAGCAAGTTCAACACAAATTTCAGTCATACAGATAACTAATTCAAAACACTGGAGAGAGTTGTCTGTCCCCCTCCACTCCCCCCTACCTCAGACATGAAAGTCACATGAGTTGCCAGGTTGAGGAAACCTGAACCTATATGAACGAGTGCAACTTGAATTTAAGAAGTTTAGACCGTAATCGCTACAAAGTATGTGCCGTTATCAACCCATTTACACACAATAGAGTACATTCATTCATTCACTCATTATCTGTAACCGCTTATCCAATTCAGGGTTGCGGTGGGTCCAGAGCCTACCTGGAATCATTGGGAGCAAGGCGGGAATACACCATGGAGGGGACGCCAGTCCTTCACAGGGCAACACACACACACATTCACTCATACCTACGGGCACTTTTGAGTCGCCAATCCACCTACCAACGTCTGTTTTTGGACTGTGGGAGGAAACCGGAGCACCCGGAGGAAACCCATGCAGACACGGGGAGAACACACCAACTCCTCACAGACAGTCACCCGGAGCGGGAATCAAACCCACAACCTCCAGGCCCCTGGAGCTGTGTGACTGCGACACCTACCTGCTGCGCCACCGTGCCGCCATCAGAATAGAGTACATCATTTCAGTAAAACACCTACCCACTCTCCCACTACCCAACAAAAGGCAAAAAAGTGAACAGGTCACATTGACCATTTTTCCAACGTTTGCCAGCATCATATTTTACTTTCTATTTCCACCTTTAATGTTTCAATACATGGTGCAGATATTATCATCCTTATCAATTTTTCATTTACATATTAAATGTCATTATAGCAGGGCAGCACGGTGGCGCAGCAGGTAGGTGTCGCAGTCACACAGCTCCAGGGGCCTGGAGGTTGTGGGTTCGATTCCCGCTCCAGGTGACTGTCTGTGAGGAGTTGGTGTGTTCTCCCCGTGTCCGCGTGGGTTTCCTCCGGGTGCTCTGGTTTCCTCCCACAGTCCAAAAACACACGTTGGTAGGTGGATTGGCGACTCAAAAGTGTCTGTCTGTCTGTGTGTGTGTGTTTGTGTTGCCCTGTGAAGGACTGGCGCCCCCTCCAGTGTGTATTCCTGCCTTGCGCCCAATGATTCCATGTAGGCTCTGGACCCCCCGTGACCCTGAACTGGATAAGGGTTACAGATAATGAATGAATGAATGTCATTATAGCCATTGTTGGAATTAGATTTTCTGTTCCACGTTGAACAGGTGACTACACAAGCTTTTGAAATACTTATTTCTGACTTTGTTTGTTCCAAAAACATAAATCATGGAATTTACACATTTTTTTCGTAAAATTCTTGCATAAACTTTCAAGAGAAAATTAGCCTTGGCATTTTTCTTATAGTTCTGCTGGGCTCTAAGCTGTCTCCATCGTTCAAATACATCGGCAGTATATATTTTACTATGTCTCTGGTTATGAGGTCGATAGGACAGATTGTTAACTCTATTCACTTGCTTGCTTCCATGGCTGCAGGACGCTGCATTTGCCTACTGTTGTGTGTCATACCTGGCAACCCCGGGTTTAGCTTTACTGTGATTGGGTAGTGGGTGGGATCACAGGCTTAAACACCAACAGAGTTCTGCTCCTGAACAGACGTCCTCACAGAGGAATATACTGGCTGCTGCACTGCTGTCAGAGACACCAGTGCTTCAATTTAGCATGTTTCCTTCATCTTTGATGCAACACCCTGGCTATTTTATGATTTATTGCAGTAAATATATTACAGACGTCTCCTTTAAGTTCAAAAATCTTGCAGATGAAAAAGGAGAGTGCCTTGCTTGCATCATCCTGAGACCACTAGATGCCTCACTCTGGCCCGACATCGCTGAGCTCCACTCTAATGGACCTTGACCTGCGTTGAGCTCTGTAAAACGTGAAGAGCGCTTTCTGCCTATCCGTAACATTCAGCACACACACACACACACACACCTGCAGGGAGGGATCAGTCTCGCAACACACTGCCTTCACAGACTTCACACCACAAGCCACAGTTGCAGGGTCCTTCACCTGCTTTCAGAACCCACTCAGCCCCTCCAGCCTTGTCCTCTCCAAAGGAAAACATTCTCATCCTCAGTCTTTTGTGAACAATTTGTTTTCGCAACACAACAATCACAGTGGGAATTACAGTAATCAGATCGAGATATTAGTCCACGGTCTGCTGACTTTTCTATTCGCTCCCCGTAACCTGCATCAGAGGAAATTACAAACAAGTATTATCTTTAAAACAAAGCAGATTGCTTGGAAAAATCACGCAGACGCATCGCTGAGATGGACACGAGAAACGGGTTCACAGAAATCAACATCACAGACTCTAATGCACTGAGACAAGCGGATCCCCAGCCTGCTTTGTGTGTGAGCAGGGATTGCCAGAAGTGTGGTTCTGTAGGCAGTGTGTGTGCGTGTGTGTTTCCAAGTGGCAAGAGACTGGCCACGGATTTTCTAAAGCTGTGGACAGATTCAAGCTGTTCCTCTTGGCTAGATAGAGTAGCTTCTCCTCATGGAGGAAACATTTGCTCATATGAGGAATGTGCAGTAGGGAAATAGTCGGGTTTTCATTGTTATTAGCGTTATTAATATAAACATAAACATGCTTTATTTATCATTTCATAACATAGAGCAATGTGGCTGTGAAAACATTCACACACATACACACACACACACACACACACACACACACACACACAGAGCCGAGGCTCTGGTGCCTTGCTTAAGGGCACTTCAGCTGTGGATGTTGAGGGATGTTTCAACCTGACGACCCTGGTCCCAAACTCGCTTCTCTGTCCATTATGCCATGGCTGTTCAGAAGGGATCCATAAAGCCCTCATTAAAAGTGGTAATTTTATTAGGAATACCCACCTTAAGACTCCACCTTACAGACTGCAGCGAATTTGTGGATGTAGAGGGTGTGCTGCTCATCCTTTAACTCATCATCAGTGAATGAGGTTTAAGCACAAAGCCAATGCCACTATCTGACCACAGGTGGCATGGTATCAAAGTACTGGAGACCTCTAGGAAATGTGGTCAAACAGGGTGATGTTAGGCTCATGTGCAGCTGCGGCAGTGTCCTGTGTTATTACACGCTATCCTTTAGAGTCTGTAGAGGCTGTGTTTACAGCTGACACCTGTGTGTAATGGTGGGCGCCCCTCGCAGGAGCTGATTTGACGATCATGAGGGAAGTCTACAGACTGTGGAGTGCAGTGTAGTAACTGTAGAGAACAGAGCTGTGAGCACTCCTGAGCTTTAGACCCAGTCTCTCTCTCTCTCTCTCTCTCTCTCTCTCGCTCAGGAGTGGCTCATGGTTTGGTGATTTGTGGGAAATGTAGTGAAAGCTGTTTCCCAGTAAAGTCGATCCCTCCCCTGGTGCTTGAAGGATGGACGTCACGTTTCATTAGTCCGTCTGTCTTTAGCCTTTTGGGCTGACCGCGGAGTTACGCATGTTCCTTGTCGCTGGGCTCTCTTAGGCCTTTCTTTCCGTCCTGTCAGAGCACTGTTGAACTCACCCTTTCTCTCTCTCTCTCTCTCCCTCTCTCTCAGTCTCCGACGTGTTAAAATAAGAATTGCACTTGATTCCTGAAGTTTGAGTTAAAAACTCAAAATCTCTCTTTCTCAGTCCACCCCCCCCCCTCTCACACAGTTGTAAATATGTTCATCTCTTATTTTTTCTCTCGACTGCTCTCTCACTCTTTCTTGAACCTGTGTCATTCGTATCATTCAATGTCGACAGCAGCGCTTTAGCACCCCCCCCCCCCTCTCTCTCTCTCTCTCTCTCTCTCTCTCTGTTTTATTGAACTGTTCCGGGGGCTGGTTGGATGTTGCTGTCTGCTTGGCGGAGTCCACTAATATTCCTTAATGACGCAGCATCTGTCTCTGTCAGCGCTGTGTTTTCACGGCCCGATAAGCCGAGGAGCTTCTCCCTCAGACGCCCAGCCCCCGCTAAACAAACAAACAAACAAATCTCTCTCGCAAAGGAAAGATGTTAAAAAAAGAAAAGAGAAAGCACAAGGTCAGAGGAGCCACGTGCTATTCGCCTGGAACCATTTGGACGGTAATGAAGTGCTTAGGGGCGGTAAATAGCCGTCAAGGTTTCAAAATGACAGTGCGACACGCGGCTGATTATTCCAGCAACGGTAGATAAATGCTGAGCGTGGGATTAAGACTCTTAGTGAACAACAGGCTGGAAGTTAAAGGTGCTGCTGGTGTTTGTTTTGTCCTTTTCTTCCTTCGTCCTTGGGTTAAGGTGGATCTTTACAGGTTGTGATGTGGTAGCACTCAAAACAAAAGGTGTTCTTTAAACAGAGTTGAACAACCTCATAGAAATGACTTAAGCCACTCCCACTTTCGTACGTTTGTAGCTTGTAAAACGATCAGAACCAGACTCACAGTGTCATTGGTGGAGAACACAGCAGCACCCCCTTGTGGAGCAGTGTCGAAATGAGAGTGAGTATGTGAGAAATAGCACCCCTTGTGGTGCAATCCCTAACTGTGATGGGAGTGACGGCATGCTGGCATCACCACATCTCTCTCTCTCTCTCTCTCTCTCTCTCTCTCTCTCTCTCTCTCTCTCTCTGTTCTTGTAAGGATGAGTGTATGCTCACCATCCATGTACTTAAGTGTGTATAATGTGTGTCTGCCAGTGAGAACATATTGGCATATTGGTTTGGATTGGGTCTCTACCATTCTCTCTGGATCAGTGCAGGGTGTGAGTGTGTGTGTGTGTGTGTGTGTGTGTGTTGGCCCTGGTCAGCAGATCTCTTGGCCGAGTCCAGACAGCAGACCCTTTGCCTCCTGTTACATCCTCCCTCATCTCCCACCACATCCAATTTTGTACGGAATACTGAGCAATAATTCCCACTGTCGTTTTAACGTGTAGTGTGTTGTGCGTCCACGTGGGGTGTTATCTTGGCACATACCATGGTTTTTAGAGTGTTCACAGTTCCATTTAGAACCACTGGAGTAAAAACAAATTTTTAAAAATAAGATTTTAAGACACGTCTTTTTTCTGTAATCTATGTTTATACATCTTTTAAACATTCTCCTGCTCTTTATCATTAAACGGCAGCTGTTGTATATTATTACAAATGACAAAAGTTCATTAATTCGTTATCTGTATCCACTGATGTAGTTCAGGGCCGCGGTGGGTCCGGAGCCTACCCGGACACACATTCACACACATTCACACACATATTCACTCACACCTATGGACGCTTTTGAGTCACTGATCCACCTACCAATGGGGGGTTTTGGAAACACTACTATCCTCAAGAACAGAACAAATGGATCACATGCTTATGCAGCACTTTTTATTTGATGGAATTCATAACAAAAATTCATAAACTCTTCTCACTTGCTGTTTTCAGACTATTAACCTTAAGACTATTTTTGGTTGAATAAAATGACCATTGTCCTTTTTATTAAAATACAACAGTTACCAGAGGATGGTAATTTTGAATTACAGTTATACATTACGCAACGATGCTTTAAAATGTATTTAAACACATAATATTTTGAAAAACTGAGGGTCGTGCAGCAGGTAGGTGTCGCAGTCACACAGCTTCAGGGTCCTGGAGGTTGTGGGTTCAAGTCCCGCTCCGGGTGACTGCCTGTGAGGAGTTGGTGTGTTCTCCCTGTGTCTGCGTGGGTTTCCTCCGGGTGACTGTCTGTGAGGAGTGTGGTGTGTTCTCCATGTGTCTGCGTGGGTTTCCTCTGGGTGCTCCGGTTTCCTCCCACAGTCCAAAAACACACGTTGGTAGGTGGATTGGCGACTCAAAAGTGTTCATAGATGTGATTTAATGTGTGCGTGTCACCCTGTGAAACACTGGTGCCCCCTCCAGGGTGTGTTCTTGCTTTGCGCCCAGTGACTCCGGGTAGGCTCTGGACCCACCACTACCCTGAACTGGATAAGCACTTACAGATAATAAATGAATGAAAAAATGAATGTGTTTTCACCTTGAGAAAAGTATAGTTTGGTGACCTACATATCACTAATCACCCAGTAAATCCCACAGATGTTGCGCTCGCTGTGTGAAGCCCTTCAGTGGTCTCTAAGTAAAGCGTTCAACATTATCGACCAAAACAGTTAATGGGTGACATATGAAAGGAAATACCTGAATAAATGAGTGGAGAAACATAAAGACACTGCTTGACTGCCCTGTGTTTCAGTCGGAGCTCAGCCTGAGGAGCTCTGTGGGCTCTGTCTTGGATACTGTGGAAGGAATGATGGTGATTCCCCTCCATTACTTTGACATACAGCATACAGGGACAAACACAAGAGCCCCTCTGCACCTCTTTGGCCCCTGAGAACAATGCAAATAACACAGAGTGTCTTAGAATGAGCCATTACAGCGTTCCCATGCATCTCTTTATTGGAGCTGAGTGTAGAAAGCCCAGAGCACATATTAAAGGAGTGAATATTGATTTAGAAACAAATTTGAAGGCATTTGGAGAAGCGAGCTTTTAAAACGCGGGGGGCTTGTAGCCAATCAATTTGATATCAGCGCGCTCTGATATTGGCCTTTTATGTATTTTTGTGAGAGTCGCGTAATGACTTACTCTATATAGCCTTCCAAGTCTGTGTGTGTGTGTGCGCGCGTCTGCCCACGCTCTATTTTTTGAGCACCCTAATGACTTTTTGCCAGGGCTTGATAATTGTGTCCCAAAAATAATGAGCAGCACAGTTTCAAATCTAGGCTACGAAGGCACATCCCTTTCTTTTTTGCCGTCCTATTAGAAATAGCAGCATGTCGCATTAACAGATTAGCTCGCGCTGCCCCCATTCACTAGAGCTGACATTAAAGGAGTACTCCAGTGTTTTTCAACCTGATCCCCATCTGCTTCTTCTGTACCATACGTTTGATTCTCATAGGAAATAATTGCAATGACTTTCTCTGTATTTAGTAAAAGACCTGAAAACCCGTTAACTTGAAACACACTTAAAATGGAAGGTGCTCCTGCACTTTGTAATCTTTTATGAGACCACCCTCTTTTATTTAACTTCAAAACTAGCATTAGGTAAAAGATGTGTCTGAGGGGGTTATAGCGGTAGACAGTACAAAAGCAAAAAGAAGGTAAAATAAGTGAAAATATTCAGAGATTCCAAAAACTGGAATTTAAGAAAGGACAGTGTCATGGGTCTGAAAGAAAAGGAGATTCAAAAGTAAAAAGATTTGCACTACACACTGAAACAGGACGTGAGATATGCAGGAAGGTCATGTGGACTGATGACTTGTGATTTCTTGAAGTCTAAGAGACTCAAAATTTAACATATGTCTAAGAATGAACTTCATATGTGTGGAAATTACACTTGCTGATTTATCAAAGCGAAAGCAACTCTCCAGACTTCAATAGAAGCTGTAGTGAAGGACAATGATGGAATGAGACAGTTTGGTAAATCAAGTTAAAGAGGCTTTTGGTCTGTGAAAGGAATGTTTCTGTGTGTATTTCTGATGCAGATAAATGGATAACATAACTGTTGTTTTGCTTGGAGGCTACAGAAAAAGAAATGGTCTCTGACTTTTGCACAGAATTGTGTGGTTCAGTTTGACATTATTGTTGTTTACTTCAGTAAAGTACAGGACAAAACTTTGTATCTCCATAAACCCAGTTTTAATCAGAAGGGACCATGTGGAATGTTTAATGTCCATTTCAAATGATGCTAAATGCTATATGCTATTGATACAGCAGTCAGGTAAGCCTTGGCGTAAGAGCCCACAGGGTGAACAGACCCTGTTTCTTTTCTTGGTTGTGGAAATTGCCATCTTCTTCTCTACCCAGCGTTCAGTCTGACAGAGACGGATTTGTGGGTAATGGAGTCTCTGGGGGAGTGGGGATAAGTGGGAGTCCCGTGGGCGTCCAGGCGGTGGTGGACTACAGAGCTGTGTGCTGCTGAGTCAGACGGAGAGAGAAAGCAGCCTTCCACCTGTAAATCAAATGGAAATCGCTGACACGCTGAAGACAGGCTTAGCCTTAAATCCATCCTTCCCTCTGTCCACTGTCCTTCACCTTCATCCCCCTTATTGAGCTAGACCTGTCCATATTTGGAACAGGGGAATTAACAGTTTTATTGCTGTTAGGGAAATGAGATACATATTAGCTACATAGTTTCAGATTGTGCCTATGTGTAATCATTGCTTTGTGATTAGCATGTCGCTAATGTGTTAGCTTGAAAAAAACTTCAAAATGCTAACAGTAAGACGTCAAACAATTTTAGCCACCTTTTTTTTTGCTGTAAAATAGATCAAATCCTGTCAAACTGAGGAATGAAAATTCTGGATTCTTTTACACATACAAGCTAATGTTTGCTCAATAGCTGGACACTGGTGTTTCCCCAATATAAGGAAAAAATGCTAAATAATTTGATACAAGATGTTGCCAGGTACCGCAACCCTGAAATGGATAAGTGGAAAAGATGATGATGATGTTGCCAGGTGTGTTTTGCCCTATATTTTCAGTATTCTGTCCTCAAGTGAAATATGCATGCTCCTCCCACAAGTGTAGTTATTGTATATCAAATGTAGTCAGGTTGGAGACACTCATTTTGACCTGAAGAAAAACTATACCTTATTTTAGTCAAAATCCTAACGTTTGCATTGGCTGTATTGTTAGTTTTGGGTGCTTGTTTTTAGTTAAAGTAGCTTTGGAATGACAGCTATATTGAAGCCATTGTTTCAGTCTGATGTAGATGTGTGTGAGTGCCTGGATGAGTGTGTGAAATCGTCCATTAGTGAGTATGAGTGACTGGGTGAGTGTGTGGATTGTTCACAAGTGTGAATGACTATATGAAGTTATCCATGGATGAAGATTATTAGTACTAAGAGGAACATTTCTTTAAACATATGCATTAAAACTACTACATATTTGGATGATAAACTGGACAATACAATAATAAAATTGAGAATAATACGATCTACTAATAATAATTAATATGGAAAACAAGAATTGGGAAATCAATATTCCATTGTTATTTTTTCAATGCATGAATATGAAGATGAACCCTCAAGGATATTTTTTGCGATGTGGCATTGAACTAATGAATGTAAACTGAATTAAGTACAACTTTCCTTGTGTTGTAGAAAGAACAAACAATATAAATCAGTGGGAGGATAAATAAAGTCAACATTGTGTATGAATCTTCCATGGAGCGCTATCTTATAGGAGCTGTCTGTACAAGACTTGATAGAATTGATTATGACGATGATTTGATCCGCTAAGCTGATTGAAGGTGGCTGACCTCTGCTCTCTGCCCTGTGTCCTGTGCTCTGTGCAGATTTACAGTGAGAAGAGGAGTCAGTATGATGTGAAGAAGAACTCTCCCAAGGAGCTGGTGGAGAGAGTGGCTCGGGACATCGCCAAGCTTCTCCACAGCAAGAGGAAAGCCCTGGAGGTGAGTTACCACATTCTGGGGATAGCTCAGTCAATACTGGATATATTTTTAAAAAAAGCTTCACTCAAGTTCCTCTGAGCATCTGAGTTGCTGCTTAAGCTGTTTCACCAAGGGACACATTCTCTTCAAGTAAACATTGCTTTGCGTGGAGTGGAATGTGTTACAGATAAATCCAGATGTTACAAATAAAGAGTGTGTGTTTAAAATAGGAGCAGGATGTGAAATAAACTGTAGAAAGTACTATTACAGTGCACACAGATGAAGGAGCCTCTAACAATATTACAGTTTTGTTTTTTTTTTTGGTGACTGCCAGAGATCAGCATATTATTGTTCCATTACCCCGTGGTTTACTAAAAAAAAATATATATTTTATGCTTAGATGCGGCAGTGTACTAAAATAGTAGTTAACTGCTATAAATGCAGCAGGTAGGTGTCGCATTCACACAGCTTCAGGGACCTGGAGGTTGTGGGTTCGAGTCCCGCTCCGGGTGACTGTCTGTGAGGAGTGTGGTGTGTTCTCTCTGTGTCTGTGTGGGTTTCCTCCGGGTGACTGTCTGTGAGGAGTGTGGTGTGTTCTCCCTGTGTCTGCGTGGGTTTCCTCCGGGTGACTGTCTGTGAGGAGTGTGGTGTGTTCTCCCTGTGTCTGCGTGGGTTTCCTCCGGGTGACTGTCTGTGAGGAGTGTGGTGTGTTCTCTCTGTGTCTGCGTAGGTTTCCTCTGGGTGACTGTCTGTGAGGAGTGTGGTGTGTTCTCCCTGTGTCTGCGTGGGTTTCCTCCGGGTGCTCCGGTGTGAATGTGTGAGTGTGTGTTGCCCTGTGAAGGACTGGCACCTCCTCCAAGGTGTATTCTTGCCCTGCGCCCAATGATTCGTGGTAGGCTCTGGACCCACTGCGAGGGTTACAGACGATGAATGAATGAATGAATGAGTGCTATAAATTATGTTTGGATGCCAGGCAGTATTAGAAGTTATGGTAGTATTCAGAGCTCAAATACAAAAAAAAATAAATTTTTAAAGTAAAAAATATTTGATCAATTAATTCTTCTTCAGCTTATGAAAAAATAATTAAACTGGTGCCTAGTGGCCTGAATTGATCAGATTTTGTATTATATCTAATTTTAACATTCTAAAGGCTACTTCCATGTTAAGCGTACATTGGTTTAATCAGGGACTACAGGGCAGTTTTAGATTCTCCGCCTGTGAGTTGTATTTAATTAAAATAAAAGCCTTACTTATCCTTTTAGGAATCTACAGTGTTATGTTAATAACGTTATTCAATGTATGTATCAGGACATAATAGAGGTCTGCCATAGTAATGATCAAAATTAACCATGAGTTGTGAAGTTTTTGATAGCTAGCTAATAACAGAAATGGGAAAATGCAGGACTCTAATTGGCTAATCCTGCAGCCAATAAGATGGCATTAAACAAATTAATGGACTATTTTAGTAAGCTTTTCTGGAAGTATTTTCTGTAGATAACTACAGAAAAATAATACAAAAATATCTTAGGGACAAAAGCAGTATTATTTGAGATATAAATGATCAGTTTTACTGTATGGGCTTTCCATTCATGATTAAACATTTGCAACTCTCACCATATATTTGGAAGGGCGGGGTTTAAACTTGAATTCCTCCAGAGCTACGCCTATGCCTCATCACTACATTAAACCCCAGCAATCGATCCTCTGTCTCTTCCAATGAGACAAAATTGGATTTCTAAAAACATATTATCGATGCCCACAGTGCTGTATTAGCCTGCTTAACTAAGCAGGTAATGAGATCGCCTTGTGCCAGTCTGCTCTCCCCAGATGTCTTCAGGATCTCTCCCCAGTGCCGCACGGCTAGCCCCCCACCCCCAGAGCCGGCTTTGGGCCAGACCTCAACTGTGTTTACTGACTTACAGTGAGAGTTCAGTGAAAAATCACATTTCCACAGTTTCCCACTTACTCCAAATGGCCAGAAAGGACATGATCAATCTCTGAAATATTCAACTGCCAAGTGTAATTTTAATCAATAATGAGTGAATTGCTATCATTACTACACTTACTACCGCAACCAGTGGTAGACAGTTACTACCACTATGTACTGATTTTTTTCTGAATTGTATTTACTTTGCATTTTAAAAAAATAAATTTTTTTTATGATAATCAAAATGTCATATGCATTTGCTGGACTCTTGGCGCTGAGCGCGGTGGCTTTAGGCTCTTGTGCGGCTTCTCCAGAGAATGGCATTCTATTGCAGTGACTTTTTTTTGTTCCAGGTTTTTTTTGTGCATCTGATATTCTACACTTATGTTGTTTAATTTCTACAACAAACGATTACAAATATTCCCCTCTCCTGCTGTAATGTCCTAAGAGAATGTAATGTACCTTTATGGAACACAACTGGGCTTTAAAACCACTTTTAGTGACAATAACGTACCTCTACTGTACCTTATTTCCGATAGTGTACATCAGCAGTGGGTGCAATGTAAAGTAGCTGCATTCACAGGTTTTGGGAAAAGTCCACAAACACTTGGTGGTATACTGTAATTTGTGGTGAGTTTAAAGGGGACATATGTAAAACACAGCAACAAAAATAAGTATTTGGTTTTCTGAGGATTAATAAATTACAGAAGGTGTGATGTAAATCATGTAATGTATAAAATGCATGGACCTGTATGTTACTCAGTATGTAAGTATTTTTTCTGCGGCTACGTTTATAATTGTACAGAGGTAATTGTAGGAAGTTACTTACAGTAGAGTTGTTATTTTACCCAGGTATCTGTCCTTTGTATGCTTTGTATGCTCTACTCCCCGCTGGGGTTTATGCATTATTCCCAGCGCTGCAGTGCTAGTGCTATTGCTGCCAAACTGCAGGTATCAGGACCAGAGGTGAGGAGATGATCATTTTTTCTTTCAGACCTGTGCTGGTGCGGTTTGATGAGAACTTTGTGTGACAGGCTGGATTGCCACGAGAAACGAGATTTGGGCTGCAGCTGAATTAAATTCTGATAGCGACACGCTGCCTCTGAGCTTTCACCTGGGGGTAATGTGAAATTACACAAACCAGGATCAGAATTAGCGCCACATCAGTCGGCTCACATTCCCGGAGCGGGCACACGAGTGCTGAAGTAGTGAAGGGAGGACTGTTTTTTTTTTTTTTTCTTCTGAAGGTTTGGAGAGCAGTGCAGGTCTCTAGAGGACGGACAGCAGCGGGGCGTGTTGAACAGCACAAAAACACACCGGCATCTCAGAGTGTTTCAGACAGGACCAGACAGGAGTGGTGCTATGAGGTCAACACTGTGCTAGAGGCCAGACACAACCATCACCCAAACCCCTACAGACAACCTGCTGCAGAGAGAGAGAGAGAGAGAGAGAGAGAGAGAGAGAGAGAGAGAGAGAGAGAGAGAGAGAGAGAGAGAGAGAGAGAACTAGTGTCAAATGAAAATGTCCCTTCAGGCAAATGGGAAATGCGAGGAAATGAAGTTCTGAAATTCATTGATTTCAAAATGAGCAGCAGGAGGGAAATAGGGGAGAGAGAGAGAGAGAGAGAGAGAGAGAGAGAGAGAGAGAGAGAGAGAGAGAGAGAGGACGATGTGGAACAAGAGTGTGTTAGAGAGAGCGAGTGAGAAAGGGATGTGTAAAGAGGATGAAAGAGATAGAAGGATGCGGAACAAAAATGGGAGAGAGTGAGAAAGGATGTGCAACAAGACAGCGTGTGTGAGAGAGAGAGAGAGAGAGAGAGTGGATGTAGAACAAGTGTGTGCATGTTGGAGAGAGAGAGTGATGAGAGCATAGTGGTAGAAGGCAGGAGAAATGATGGAGCGAGTCGTTTTTCTCGTTCTTTAATAAAAGCACATAAAGTGTATGATATTGAGTGCTT
Source organism: Hoplias malabaricus (assembly GCF_029633855.1). NCBI lineage: Eukaryota > Metazoa > Chordata > Actinopteri > Characiformes > Erythrinidae > Hoplias > Hoplias malabaricus. The sequence goes on along the minus strand of NC_089802.1, from coordinate 43,238,764 downwards.
TTATGGCGATCTGTCTACCTCCCCTCGGTCGAGATGTCAGTAAACGACCCGCCGTCATCAGTGCGAAAACATACCGCACGTAAAACATAATGCAAATAACTTAAAGCAGGTGCTGTTTAGAGCCTAATAAAATCAACAGGATTTATGACTCTCGGGACAGAAATAGAAGCAGCCGGAGGGTCTGGATGGAGAGAAGTGGTAGTGACACATTATCTGCACACACAAATAGAACAGAGAGAGCCGTGATATTAACGGAGGTTTCATACCAAAGGCGTAAAAGGCAATGCCACTGATATCTCAGAACTTGCTCATAGTTAAAGTCAAATTTAAACAGAAATCTCAGTATGTTTTAATACCTTATCGAGATGTGAATATGAGTGTAACCGGGATATTAAGCAGTACGATAGTTTTATCTCAGGATAAGTGCTGTCTGTTTAACACATTAATGTTAACACATGCAGGAAATTAACACGTAATGTTGTTTTTTTTTAACACTAATTAATCATTTTTCAAAATATGGCCACAACTTCCTCCCAGAATTTACACATTTAACACAAGTCACTGCTGTTGACCTCAGAAGGCTGATCATTTATAATCCAGGCTGAAATATGTATTATAATGAACACTCAATCATTATAAATATAATTTCATTGTTGTTGATCGTACATTGAGTCTTTTATTGTATATTTAGACCTGTTTTAAGAATGCTGTAGCCCCCCAATTCTTTCACACCACGGTTCTGTCTCCAGACAGAGGTTGGCTCTCGGTCTTTATGGCTTTCTTGGCGGAATACGCAAACGTGGTGTTGCCAGTAATGCCGTAAAACATAAATAGCAAATAGCACTAAATAATGCGTTCCGTTTTGAACCGACACGGGGCGCGTTGTGCTCCGTATTTTTGAGGTCATTTACATTTCAGACAGAAACACATAGTTCTCTCTCAGCCGGAGCGAGGGGCAGATTCTCCACGGCTCCTGAACAAAGAACACGCTTTTCATTGGTCGTCACCTTTATGTAGCCAATCAGCAGCCAGAGTTACCTGTCTATCATTCAGTGCTGCAGCCAATGGAGTCAGAGTGCCTCCTACAGGGGGTTGTTTTGCGGCAGCGCTGAGAGCATCAAGTCTCAGAATCTCAGAATCTCTTTATTTCGCCAGGTATGTTAAACATACTAGGAATTTGTCTTGGTGACAGCAACACATGTATGACATGTAACACGTACACAGACTGTTAACAAAAACTCTAAAAGAGGTACAATAAACAATAAATAGACTAAAAAAATACAGTTAAGTACTAGAAAAAAAAAGAGCGTTAAGACATAAATTAGACAACATAAAATATAAATCTATACTGTACAGATATGAGTATGAGTATAAATTTTTCCAGATATTCCTAAAGTAGGTTATATTATATATTGTTGTAGAAGTACAGAAATAGAACTTCTGTACAGCTGTGCAAAATAGCATAGTGCAAGTGAGTAAAGTGTCCTGTTCAGTGCAGTTATGTCCAGTCGGTTTAGTTCAGTGGTTTGGAGACTCAGAGGTGTTCACTGTGGTTGAGGAGAGCTACAGCTCTAGGAAAGAAGCTGTTAGCATGTCGTGTTGTGCTGGTTTTGATGATCCTTAGTCTTCTACCAGAAGGGAGAGTCTGGAAGAGGTGATATCCAGGATGTGAGGGGTCAAGCATAATTTTGCGAGCGGCATAATTTTGCGAGTCAGAGCTGAAACTACAACTGAGAACTACAACTCTGCTTTAGATAGAACGAATGGTATTTTGTGGCTACTTAATCTGTACCTCGTCAAAGAATTTGATGCTATGAGGCAATTACCCCAGACCCCCCTGGTTAGATCTTAGCCCCTTTAATCATTCATCTCTAGTGATGGCCCTGTATAAAACTATAGTTATATATAGCTACTGTATATAAACATTACTGAAGGCTTCAGTCTTAAGAAGCAACAATGAGCTTAATGATGATTAATCACAGCAGAAAGCCCTACTACTACCACAAATAATAATAATAATAATAATAGTAATTTCAAAATAGTAATAAAATAATATTATTTCACTTTATAATGTGTTATACTTAAAGCCAATTTGTTACAGACCAAGAGTTAAACTAATAAATAAATATTCATATGAAAAACAGATGCATAAGATGCATAAAGGAATAGGAATAAAACAAGACAGTAACCGTATTTCCTTAAAAGAGGAATATGATAAACAGATGAAAATGATAAACAGTAAAGGTATGAAATTCAGTCAGTCAGATGTCTTTAACCGTGGATCTAAATGAGCTTTCAGTGATTAAAACTGATCTGAGGCGGAAATGTGTCTGACACGTGCACTGAGATAGTCATAGATCTGAGGAGTTTAACAGATCACATCATACACAGCTAACAGAAAATGTAAACCAAAGAGGCACTGGTTAAAAGTGGTTTTCCAGCTCAGTCTGTGGTTGCTGTGCTTTAGCTCCATTATCTAAATGCAAATGAGTCACACCGTTACATAAAGATTTAGATTCAGGATCAATTCTCAGTCGATACAGGCAGTGCAGTCTGCACTTTCAGCCCTCCCCCGTTCACCTCAATATCACAGTGACGTCACAGTCTTAAAAAATGACTTCTATAAAAATGACGTCTGTGATGACTTCATTCTGTAAGATTAATTTGTTTATAAGAGATGTGTCTGTGATCGTATTTAATATAGACTTGTGATTACCTTTTGTTTGTCACGGTATCTGAACTAAAAACTGGATTATGCTGAATATGAATATTATTTTGATGAATATGAATATTATTGACGCTGAAGTTTTGTTTTTCATACATCCCAGAATTCTGTATAAATCTCTCTCTCTCTCTCTCTCTCTCTCTCTCTCTCTCTCTCTCTCTCTCTCTCTCTCTCTCTCTCTCTCTCCCCCCTCCTCCTCACTGATAGAGGGAGGTGTGGTGTTATCCTGAAACATGTGTCACTCAGGATGACTAGTCTTTTTTAGCGAGTTCCCGGGGCACGCCGTGGGCTTCAGTTGAGTCACGTTAACCCTTTATTAAAGCTATTTCTGTGTTTAATCCCTTTTAATGGGGAAGTGTGACACATTTGCCTTTTGCACTGTGACGCTTCTGAGAGTGAAACACTGTCTGTGTCTGTGAGGGGCTCTGAGCTGAGTGTGCTCTCTTAGTCACAGGTGGATTATTGAAACACTCATATTATTTATTGTAAATGACATATGATTAATATGATAAATATAACCAGGGACAAGAACAAATGAGGTGAAGGTTCGTTTCATTTTGAAGAGGATTTATTATGATCATTCTGTGTGGTCTGAAAATGACTTTAAATGAAAAAGGTCAATAATACACAGCTTTGTAGTGTTATAAGTTGTAGAGAGAGTGTGTGTGTGTGTGTGTGTGTGTGTACTCAGAAACTATCACAGTGCATCCAGCAATAAAGCAGCAGCATCCAGCAGCATGACGCTTGTTTTATTCAGTGATAGAAGATACAGTGGCAAACAGAAGGCTCCAGTTTCAACAGCTGATACACTTTAAAAGAACAAGATTGACATTTTATTGCTTTCCCAGTAAACATTTAGCTGTTGATTCAATGTTGAAATAACGTAATGACTACCATCTAATCAATGTTTTCTTAAGGTTGAAAATGAAAGTTGAAGAGAAGTCCAAACACAGACATTGAAAATTGACGTATTTTGGATATCCATTGACGTTATTAATTGGTCGCCACTTAACTGAATTATTAAAATGGATTTTGGACATCCATTGACCTTTAAAATATGTCCTTGACAGACTGACTATTTTCACACCTTTTTTGAACACCCAGGGACTTTCCTTGTTTACTGGGTTAATGACTTAAAGAGAACAAACACTTAAAGGATATGTCCAGTAGGACAGCGTTTAACACTCAGATTTGTTTACAGCTGAATGGACATGGCTATTATGAAGAGCACATTTTGAATATGAGAGACTAATGTAGACTATGACAGATCGTTATTCTGCTATTCGATCGTTTTGCCAGTCTCTAAACTAGCTGACACTGCAGAAGCTGACCCACTGTTAGTCTGTGGTCTGGACACACCCCATCAGTCCTTCTGACTCAGCGTCCAGCTTGTTGGGACAGCTGTGAGGTCATATTCCTCGTGTCCTGAAAACATGTCCCAAGACTTACTGGAAAATCAGAAGTCAGCTTTGTCAGAGTGCAGTAAAAATAGATAAACAATGAGACAGAAATTCATTTTTGTACAGTTTTGAACCTCCTGTGTTGGTCAAATGCTAATATTCAGAATATAAACCAAATAGTTTTGTTCTTTGGTGCAGGTGTAGAACGTTTATTTCCACGGTTTTTATTACGTCATTCTAAATATACTTTGCTCTCAAAACTCTATACAGATGATTCTGCAAATAACATCCACTAGGGATGCAGCAGTTGGTGAAATCCAATGAAAAAACATATCAGCCATTTCCATTTTCAGTCATTGTCCAGTTTTAGCGAGGAAGATGAACACATTTTCAGTGTGAACATATTTTTAAATGGACAGCTCTTTAGAAACTCAGCAGAAGCATGAATGTTTTCTAAGGTTTAACTGTCAGATATATGTTTTTTTTTTATTCAATTCTAATATTTTTCTTCTGATTGCCTCACAGTGAGTTTGTCTGATGACGAATTTTAGTGCATGAATTTAATCCGATTTTCTCATCCCCTGTGTAAACACTGTGTGAGCTAAGTGAATTTTTAACACATGTCAAGCCATTTGTGAGGAAAATATTTAACAACATACTTTTATACATTTATGTCAGTTCATAATTATTCTACAACTTTTTCAGCAGCATTTTCAAATACAGCACTGAAAGACACATAGATCGTCAAACTGTTGCTATAAAGAATGCAGAATTCTAAAGACGTTTTGGAGCAAACATCTACCCTTTCCAGACTATAATCTTGCAGACTGTAATCTTTTAGACCTGAGGTCTTCAAATCTGGACTTTTGATCCAGGCTCCAGGCCGGGATTTTACAATGGCCAGCCGGTATTACACTTCACCTGGCCCATCTGGTCCAGTAGCGATCCCAGCTGTGGTGTAATACTAGCCAACGATTTGAAGACCTCTGTTATAGACTGATATTATAAACTGAAGTTGTAGACTAGTTGCATAGACTGATTTAGTAGACAGATCCTGTGGAGTGATTACGTAAACTGATGAGTATTTTAACTTTGGACACTTCAGCTGAAGACTTCTAAAGGTAGATTTTCTAGATGGATCTTGTAAACAAGAATGCATTCTCACCATCCACTAAAAGGGTCTTTAATGTTCAACTCTTGATCGCCTTTATTCTGAGGAGCGCTGGGTTTGGAAAGAAAGTGCTGTGCCGAATGTTTAGTGAGTGACTGGACACAGTGTGATGGGCCTGTCTTTGTGACTGTGTTGATGGGAAGTGAGTGGCACTCGGTGGACAATGTGCAGAGATGGAGAAAGTGCACGTGACAAAGTGAATCTGACTCTCACCCCCCCTCCCCCCAACTCCCCACCTTTTCAGTCTCGGTCCCTCTGTCTTAGTCCCTCTCCCTCTCTCTCTCTCTCTCTCTCTCTCTCTCTCTCTCTGTCTGCCTCACACTCTCTCTGTTGGCCTCTCTCTGTCTATCTTTTTCTCTTCATCCCTCTCTCGCTCTCTCAATCTGTCTCTCACCATGAAAACTAAGCTGACATGCAGACAGACGGTCAGGGAGGGGTTTGTCAGCTGTTGACATGTGACCGTGTAATGGAAATGATAAACACACACACACACACAGACTCACGTATACAAGCAAACACACACCGACAACTGGGAAGTAAACCCATGTTCACACACCCTCAGACATACAGTGTTGCACAAAAGTCACAGGCCACACATTATACATTTAATTCCAACTAAAACAGACAAGTTGTTTTTTCAGAATCAGGAAACGTACAGTGAAACAGTCCCATTTTCACATTCATTCATTCATTTATTCATTCACTCACACCACTCCAAATAAACAAAGCACTGTTTCTTAAAGGCTACTTTGATAGTGAATTGTATTAACCAAGGGTGTGGCTTCTGATTTTATCCCTGACAAATGGAGCAATTCTTATAGATCCAAATGATTTGGAGTACAATCTTGTGAGAGTGATACACATTAAAATCCTAGAGCATCATTTCCTTCTCCTACGAAGTTGTCATTTGGAGACACCTTTATTTTCTTCTGACAGTGACAGTGTGCATCCACATCATCAAACACGTGTCCACACTTCTGCGCTGCTGTCATGAGCCGCACTGCCCCAGTGGTCTGTGTCAGGATGATGAGGAACTCTCCTCTCGTTAGTGAGGCGGAGCCCAAACACTGATTTAATGTGTGTTTATTTTTGGGCCCAGGACGAAGGAAAGAGCGCCTGGCTAAATTTAGCCCTCCCTGAGATCAGGGGCTTGTCCAATTAAACCAGGGCAGTGAGGCAGGGGACAACTCTCCAGGGACCTTCAGAACTTGCAAAATGGCCAAGTGTGTGTGTGTGTGTGTGTGTGTGTGTGTGTGTGTGTGTGTGTGTGTGTGTGTGTGTCGCTGTGGACCGTCTTTTGTTCCCACAGACAGACTTTCTTGCTACAAATCGATATTCGGAATGACTAAGGCTCCTTCCTGCAATAATAGATGCTGTTCTTTATTCGGGGTCCTGTGTTATTGTGGGATAAAGGACGCAGAATTACAGGGTCGAGACCTGCAAGAGATACATATCGCCGCTCTCCAAAAAATGTTTGCTGTCCAAAATGCCCACTTTATTTGATTTTGACTTTATTTAATTAACAGAGAAAAACACATAGTAATCAACATCATTATTTATATACAATGTAAATGTGCCAGATTTAGCCAAATGGCTCGTTTTCATCTGAAGTCCCTGAGTAGACTAAAGTTATTATACAAAACTGTCAATTTCACTCTGACAGACAATGAATTATCTATAAAACAGCACACATTACAAAAAAATACAACACACATGACATGATTAAAACTTATGCCAATAAATCTGTGTAATAATATATATATATATACAGGGGAACCTCTACCTACGAACTCATCATTTGCATGCCAGTAAATAACAGTATCGTCTGCATACCTTTGGCAAATAATTACAGGAAAACACATCTTTGGAATATTTAAACTAAATAGTAATGGAGAAGGCAAAAATACCCGAAAAACATCTTTAAATCACATACATTCATCTAAAAAGACAATATTCCCAGTGACTGAAGTTTTTCTTTTGGCCCATGTTTTGTGAACTCTTCACAGAGTATAAATCCTGGAGACACATAAGAGGTCAAAAAATGATTGGGTGCAGCATAGATATGATGGCATACACTTGCTTCTGCCATATTCATCTGACCAGTGCTGCTGACCATGCTCCCACACAGGATTATGGGAAGTGGAAAGCAGTGAAGGATACGTCTATATTGCCTTCAGAGATAAGTCAAACGGATGAACCTCAGCAGGCAGCATTTTAGACAAACACTCGGTTCAGACGTGACTGAGCGGACACCCACCTATGCGTCCTGCCTTAGTAGAGTATATATATGATGTTTCAGACACTGTCAAAGTTGAAAGCAAGTTTTTTTTTTTTTTTTCCGTTCCACTTTAAATGGTGAAGCAGTTACATTCTGGTGCCTAACTTTCCTCACTAAACAGTGCAGGCATCAGCCTAGGCACTGAAACATAACTGCTGCACTGTTTAATGTAGAGTGGAAAATGCACAGAAAAAGCTGGTAAATACATGGAGCTGTTGTTTTGGAACCAAGGCTGTTCTGTTTTGTACAGAGAGTTTTTCCTCTAAGGAATCACTTCATTTTGTAGTTTAATGCTGTCCTGTAGGCTAAACTTTCTCAATCTATATCTGTTTTTTTTATTATTACATAGCATTTAGTTTAAACCCTTCAAAACTGCCACCTCACTGGTGGAGTGGAAATCAAATCTATATTTGTGATTGATGTAGTGTAATAAAACGACCAGGTCTAGGAAACAGACATGGCTCTGTGTTTGAGAAACGTTTAGAGTCTGTATTGAGCTGCTAACCAGCAATGAGGTATGACAACCGTTCACTACTTTCCATAAAACAGCCACATCAGTGTAGGTAGGACTGGACAATAATTCAGTATCAATATATATCGCAATCTTAAATGTTTCAAAAACAATTATATGATTTTTAAACACATTTTCAATATTTCAGTAAAAATTATTTACAGCATATGTCACTAACTGAAGATAAAAACAGACCACGGCCATCGGTCCATTGCACTCAATTTTAAAGTTAGTTTAAAAATATTGATATTGAGGTTGTTGATTTGTCATTGTTGGCTGTTTTTCTGTGGCTTTTTTATTGTTAATATTTATATTGGAATTGTATCATATTGACTGAAATTAAAACATATAGTGCGATATAAATATTAGCCCTATCGTCCAGCTTTAAGTGTAGGACAGCATAAGTGCAGCGTTCATGCTTAAACAAAATGTGAAAATAGCATTGAATCACAGTTTAGCATTTAACTCCCCAGCTGGCTTTAAGTTTTATAAATTGCACACAAGAAAAAATTGTGGCATGTTGGAAGATCTCAGTCTCTGATCACTGAAAGAGTCAAAACAGCAACGAGGGACCTCTAGAAGTATCTGAATAGGCCTCATTACTGTGAGAACTGACACTGGAATTGTCTAATTCCTGGCTTAACTTTTCTTTTTCTACTCCATATCTGTCACTAACCCTCGTTCAACTGAAGGACAGATTTTTGGACCTGACTATGACTCAGTTTTGCCTCTGACTTGATTCATGTTAAGTCCCTAGACCAGTTCACTTTGGGTACGATCTCGGATTTCTTCTTTTGGAGATTGTCTGCGACTAAACCTTGCTCAGAGGATTTATACCTTCTTCTTTTCAGCCTCAGCTTCTCTCAGAATCTCGTCCAGGGAGCTCTTCTTCACAAGTGCCTTCTTTGCCTTTGAGTGAGTGGGAATTGGAGCTCTATAAAGAGACTCTGTGACAGAATCTGTTGTGAAAAGCATTTGAACAAGTTTGAAGTGAATTTTACTGAGAGATTAGCACTTAGCAGACACATTGAATAGTAAATCAGCAGCAGTAGCAGTGTGTCACTTTCACAAGAAAATCTCATATCTCCGGAACAGTGACTTGATAAGTGGAAAAAGACATGTCAGAGGAACTTTGCTAAATTTCTAGCGATGCATGGAAATGAAGTTCTTAGCAAAAATAACTTTATTAAAATGATTACAGGGTGGTATGGGCCAGAGTACACTCTACAAATCCCACATCCGCAACAACAGACAGCAGTCATTCAAAGTGAAGTGCATTTGTTGCTGTCCATGCTGTCTCATTAGTCACTGCCTTATGCTGGGGTCACATTACACCATATTTTTGTCTTTCATGACATTCACTCTAGGATTAGCGCTATAAATTCGTGCCGTGTCTTGGTCGAGAAACTGGCAACACAGGTTTGATACGAATCATTCTTCCTTTGTGTCATTGCGTGAGTTCAGATGTCGTCAGAGAGGCGGGTCAAGAAACTATCAATCACGGCTTCAGGAGCGCTGTGTGCAATGCTGGCGGTTTTGTGATTGAAAAAGAAAAAGAAGACGGCGAAAAAACGATTGGGAACCCGTTCCTGTGTGATTTGAAGAGGACAGTGTGGACTGTCTCCTGCAAAGAGAGCTTGGGGAAATGTGTTACATGTCAAAGACATTTCCTCAGTTTTGTGTTTCCACCTGACAGCAACAGCAGAGCTTCCCTCTTTCTCTTTTGCATGTTTACAGATGTACCCCGGACAGCGCTCTGTCCTCCTATTGGTCATCGTCAAGGAACATGCTGTAGGATATGTAAGGCCAGGCGAAAAGATCAATAAAGTTCTTACAGGCTAGACTTTTTGTCATGGCGATGTTCTTTGCTTATGTCACACTACACAAACATTACTCACCCCCGACACTCATATTCTGTTCAGACACTAGAAATTGGTTGGATATGACAAAATCATGTTAAAATCAGGCTAAATACATGCAGTGAAGGTATTAGAAGGCAGCATTTGACACGAAAATTAAAAAAATTAATGTCCCAATGTTCCCCCATATAGAGAATATACACATATATATGTGATTCCTGTGGTTATTTCTGGTCAGTAATAATATAATAAGTGTAGAAGTAAGTTTTAATGTGTAATGTGTTTTTGTGTAAGGTATAATTGTAATTCACATTTAATATTGTCCTGCTCCTTTGTCATTTCAGAATAACAATTGTCATTTTATTTAAAGGAATAAAACCCAACTAAAAATGAAGTGTTAATACAGTATATTCATGATCACTATCATTGAAATTGCCACCTTTACCTGGTCTAAACCAAAGCTCACACATACCTCTGGATACAGTATTATTTAAAAATCAATTATTGGCTTATTTCTGATGGAACTCAAAAGTGACAAATAAATTCTTCTCGTTTGCCAGTCTAGTTTAATGTAACTCAAACGTTTAAACTACTTAATATTTAGATCATTTTCTGTTGAAAAAAAACAACAGTTACCGTACAATGTCAAATGAGTGAGAGAATGTTAGAATTTTGACAATTAGACATTTTATCAAAATAAATATTTGTAGACTTCCTCCCTTAGAGTACTGCCATAATGGATGGTATTTAGGACGTTTCAGACACAGTCAAATATGAAACAAGTTCATTCATTCATTCATTATCTGTAACCGCTTATCCAATTCAGGGTCGTGGTGGGTCCAGAGCCTACCTGGAATCATTGGGCGCAAGGCAGGAATACACCCTGGAGGGGGCACCAGTCCTTCACAGGGCAACACAGACACACACACACATTCACTCACACACCTACGGACACTTTTTGAGTCGCCAATCCACCTGCATCGTGTGTTTTTGGACTGTGGGAGGAAAACGGAGGAAACCCACGCGGACACGGGGAGAACACACCAACTCCTCACAGACAGTCACCCGGAGCGGGAATCAAACCCACAACCTCCAGGCCCCTGGAGCTGTGTGACTGCGACACTACCTGCTGCGCCACCATGCCGCCCTATGAAACAAGTTTATTTTGCAAAATTTCTGTTCCACTGTAAATAGTGGAGCAATTATATTCTGGTGCCTAAGCCTCCAATTGTAATTATGATTTTTTTTGTGTGTGTGTGTTTGTATATGAAAATGTGAAGCGGTCAGATTTTTGGTGCATCACTAACTAAAAATTTCTTTTGATATACATTCTCACAAATCATATCCCAGTCTCTACAAATTCGCTGACAGCCACCAACTGGAGTGCAGTTAAAATAAGAGCTGGAGGCTAACGATGACATCACACCTGTCAGCGCTGACTGATGATGTAAGGGTAAAACATGTCCCAGAGTTCCAAACAATCGCAATCTCGTCACCCTTGATGTGCCACTTCACAGTGTAATGAACACACCACCCTCAAGGCAGCTTAGTGTAAATGAGGGGTCTAGGGGACAGAGAGGGGATTAGCATGTCACCCCATAAGCGTGAATCTGTGTCATGTTGTCCATCTCATTATGGTGAATTCAGATGTCGTTGGCAAACAATGTTATAAAAGTGAACACTTCCTGATGCATTGCTTTTTCTGAGACGATGGACTTGAGTAGATCGTAAGTCCCCCTTTGCTAAGGTTACAACCTCCAGAATACATGTCTAAACCTTTGTGTGAGGATTTGATTGCATTTGATTAGATACTCCAGCTCCTCTCGTAGGTATAGAACAGGAACTCAGTCATTCCAGGAAAACCAGTTGCATTATTCCTCAGCCCAGTGCTGGGGTCATACCTTCCTAACCCATATTTGGCTTTGAGCATGGTGACCTCAGTCTGCTCCACATTATCCCATTCTTTTTGATGTGTTTCTGGATTATACAAGAGATTGTACAAGCTGCTGTGTCAATAATTAAACATCTGTTGACAGTGAGTCCACCTTAACATTGCTGAATGTTGTGCGTGACTATGTTGGTAATGTGACAGTCAACAGGGACCATCCAAACACTTTGCTTGTGCCTAAACCTCCAGCCAGAGCTTGGGAACCTGGAGCAAGAGTACTTAAGCTTTGTGGAGATAATCGAGCACATTTCTGGACATGTAAACAGACAGAATGATTATTGAAAGTTTCTGCGGCCTGCGGTGTCCTAATGCTAATAGAGCTATAAAGAGCTGAGTAGCGTTTAATTTCCGGAGTCTGGAAGCGAAATGCGATCTGAGAGTTGTGTTCTGCGGCGGATAGAACGTCTATGGCTCTGTGAGGAGAGTACGATGTCTTCTCTGCTAATTGACTTGAAGTATGCCAAAGCTCGGGGAACAACTCTGCTTACTTAGTGTAGAGGGACGAGAGACAGATGGATGGATTGGGGAAGAAAGAGAAGGAGAAGCAGGTTGGAGAGTGCTGACACACAGAAAAACCCGAGCTAATCATGTACACTGTGGAAGACACATGCTCGCTGTCTCTTCTGTCTCTCTCACACACACACACACACACATACACACACACATTCACTCGACTCTTGTTTGTAAACCTATCCCCCACAACACCTGTCTTGTACTTGAAACGTCGTCCCCACGCAAACAGTCCCTGTCTTTTTTCCTGTTACTTTTGTCCCGATAACAAAAGCAACACTTTTTTTTGTCTCCCAGTTGCCCCCCATCCCACCCCCCCACCTCCGCTCCTTAGAAAAGCCAGACGAAAATCTAAGAAAGCAATTTAGTTTTCAATTTCCTGCAGGCCTCCGTTAAAGCACTTCTAGAGCTGGCCGGTCCCGGAGGAGCGGCGCCGGAGCGGGAGAATTAGGCCGCACTCTCCTTGGACTAAAATAGCAGCACGTCTCCGAGAGGACAGATCAACAATCACGCGCGAGAAAAAGAGAATTATTCTCATTTGTGAAATGAACTAAGAGCTCCATTTCATCGCAGGCTTGGCTCAATTTGCTTGAGCTCGTCCTCACGGCTGCCATCTTAACACCGCAGATGTATCAAAGCAGGGGGCTGCCATTTTGAAATCGTAACCCTTACGCGCTGTAGTCTAAGGTCACACTGGTGGTGGAGTATCCCTGTACAGAGTGCAGATTCTAAGTCTTTACTGAGGTTAGAATAGTTTATTTTTTTGCCATTTATGTTTTGGTTTTAAAAAAGACTTATTTATACAGGAATCTAACTAAAACATTTTCCCAACACTGGAGCCACTGTCCTCTGTTAGTTTTCTAACTAACAGACTTGTCAGCTGTTCCTGTTCCCAATAGATCAGCTCATCAACCATTAATAAGCCCTTTCTGAGTGAGTATGTTTGAACAGGGCAAAGCAAATATGCAGAACAGGGTGGAAAAACTGTGCCGTAACATTACTAGCAAATGCTAATCAAGACAAAATTGTTTTAATTTAAAGTACACTCAAGAACACCATTTACATTCCTTAACCATTCCTAACGCTAATCTTAAATTTAGGAGCCAAATAAAATAAATTCATCTGCCACCCTCTGAGCTGTATGTAAACCCAGGAGCGTTCAGTAAGCCTCAGTGGAACGAAGAGGTCCTCTTAAGGAATCAGTGCCAAGCCCTGGCCATAAAGAGCCATAAATGTCTAAAGTAAGACTTCAGATGATAGTAGGGATAGGCAACTATTCAATTAACAGATTTCTCAACACATTTTTACAAAAATCAATTTGTAAATTAGGAGAATAAATTATATGCAATTTAGATTTTTTTAAAAACAGCTCTGCTGTGGTAGATTTGAATAAAAAATGTCCCCAAAATATAATGAACCTTTTTTTTTGTTTGTTTATTTGGATTGTTGTCAGATCAAATATTATTTGAAGCTGAAGCGAAGGTAAAGTTGTGAGTGAGTTTAAAGTAAAAACCTTAACATTTAATTTAATCTGATTTAATGTAGATTAATTCAATTCATTTAAAGCCTGGAATGCAATATAAAATAAAGTGAAAGTACATAAGACCAGGCATACACTAGACTCTGAACAGTCCATCAAAAATTACTATGTATTTATGAATTACATGTTAGTTAGCAAAAAACACACGCTGGTAGGTGGATTAGCTGCTCAAAAGTGTCCAGAGGTGTGTGTGAGTGAATATGTGAGTGTGTGTCAGACTGTGAAGGATTGGCGCCCGCTCCACGGTCTGTACCCCACTTAAACCCAGTGAATCCGGGTAGGCGCGGACCCACCCATGACCCTGAAGGAACCAAGGCTCACACAGAGGACCTATCCTCCTCTGGTCAATCTACTGGTGATAATAGTAATAATAGTTAGGAGTCCATGAAAACTTTAGTGCACAGCTCCAAGGCAAGTGGTGGTGGCTGGAGTGTGGGCAGCTGGTCTGAAGTGTGGCGCAGGAGCTCGACAGTCATCCATCAGTGTCCAGACAAACAGGTGGGCAGTCGTTTACTCGGAAAAAGGTAGAGGGATGGAGTTAGTTTTGATCTGTTTGAGTGAATGCAAAGCAGAGAATGTGAACATTTCCAGAGTGTGGCTGATGACTCCGGCAGATCTGATTATAACAGCTTTAACTAAAAGAAGAGAACCAGAAGAACACAGACAAGGGAGCTTCCTGAAACACTGGCTTCTCTCCGCTCCACCGTCAACAAACCTGAGTGATCGCGTGAAGCGGTGGACGACACCAGCGTCTCAGTTTACTGTAATTCCCTGTGTCCATGGACCCCCTGGATCTGCCATCTTTATCTATGGGGGAGCATTAGCTACCAAAATCTAAACTAAACTAATGAGTTTTTAGCCTAGATTTGAAGATTGCAACTGTGTCTGAGTCCAGAACATTTCCTAGAAGATCGTTCCAGAGTTGGGGGGCTTTAAAAGATAAAGCTCTTCCCCCTGCTGATGTCTTCTGAATTCTGGGAACTATTAAAAGTCCAGTATTCTGTGATCTGAGTAAACGTGGAGGCTCATAATAGGAAATATGATCTAGGACCACTTTAACCAGCCTCCAGGCTTCATATCCCTATATTGCACTACTGTTGACACTGGTTCTGTTTATATTGGTACTGTCACTTAAGCTCCTCATCAGACCTAACTGTGACTTTTTCAATAGAACCGGTATGCACTTGTTCACTTTATTTAGTTGTTATACGATTATCTTGCACTATTGTTTACACTGCCTTGTACATCCAGTATCCTACCTCCTTCTATTACAATTTTTTCCACTATTATTTACACTGCCTTGTTCGTATGTCCTGCACTTGTCTTCTGTTTGTTCACTTTCATATATTTATATACTTAGCTTAGTTGAATTTAGTCTATATGTTGTTAAATGTTACTGCATCTTGGAGAGTAACGTAATTTCAATCCTTTGTCTATCCTGTTAATATGCAGAATTGACAATAAAACTCTCTTGACTTCACTCTCTTGAAGGTATTCAGGAGTGAGCCCATGAAGGGCTTTATATGTTAATAACAGCATTTTTTAATCGATACAGAATTTAAGAGGCAGCCAATGGAGTGATGATAGAAGTGGACTGATATGTTCAAATGTTCTAGTTTTAGTGAGGACCCTGGCTGCAGCATTTTGAACTAGTTGAAGTTTACTTAAATTTCTGCTGGTGCATCCTAACAGTAGTGCATTACAATAGTCAAGCCTTGAAGTAATAAAGGCATGTACTAATTTTTCTGCTTCATGTACAAACGGCCCTGATCCCACCCTCAAACTGTCAAAATCCCTCCCATTTTAAAACATGAGTGTGCACAGGGAAAAGTGCTTGGAAACTTTACAATTCATTCATTCATTCAGTCTGTAACCCTTATCCAGTTCAGGGTCGGGGTGGGTCTGGAGTCTACCCAGAATCACTGGGCACAAGGCAGGAACAAACCCTGGAGGGGGTGTCAGTCCTCCACAACCTCCAAGTCCCTGGAGCTGCAACACTACCTACTGCGCCACTTAAACTTTAAAACTGATAGGGTATAAATAAAGGACAGCGAGATTATGATCATTGCGCATGCAATTCCTCTCTCTGTGCTCACAAGTTTCACATTTGCGCTTGCAAGAGGGCTATGTTAAAACTTTCCACCTGGTGGTTTTGCGCCCTCTACCTCTACCCTGACATTGGTGTGACGCCTCACTCTTGTGCTTGTTGTTGGCTTGACGCTGGTCTGATTCTGTGTGCAGTGAAGGTGGTGATTACTGCTGGTTTTGCCGGCTGTGTGTGATGAGGATAATGCTTATTGATACATTAAAGAACCCAACAGTAAACCTGCCACATTAAAGCTGCTCCTGGCCCTTTGATCTGCAGTGTGTTTTTCTGAATTTTTTACCTCAGCCCCGTGTCTTGTTTTCAGCTCCACACACACATTGTCGTGTTCCCTCTCATCTTCCACCTCACCTTTAATGTGATCCCCTGCCCATCCTCCTCAGAGTCTCCCTTCGTCCACATTGCCTTCTTCTCATTTCCTCTATCTCTGTCTCTCTCTCTCTCTCATACACACACACACATACAAACACACACACACACTTATAGCCCACGTCATTCAGATCTATGAACATCCATTAGCAACCATCTGTTACCACCTGCAGCAAAAGCCATTACACCTCTCTCTCTCTCTCTCTCTCTCTCTCTCTCTCTCTCTCTCTCTGTTTTGTGTTCTCTCTTTGGCACCACATTCAATGCATTTTTTCTATACTTTCCCTTTTCCCTCTGTCTGCCTCAGGTCTCTTTCTTTCTCTCTCTCTCTCTCTCTCTCTCTCTCTCTCTCTATCTATCTCTATCTCCATAGAGACTACACACACCCTGCTATACATAATGTGTATTCTCAGACAGGTGAACATGTTACTGAAGCCCTAGGGTCACAGATGACTTCCTGGCAAACGAGCTTGACCAGCTTCCTGAGCCCTGACCTCAGCCGACACTCTTAAACAGGCCTTAGCTGATTTTAGGAGTATGACTAATGAGTTCCTGACCCAAAACTTCCACATGGATGCCCATTACAGTTTAAATTATAGGGAACTTTTACACTTACGACATGACGGGTAAAGTTTGTTTTCTTCTTATTTCTCATACAGTGGATGTACATTTAATTCATACACATTTTTCTTTACACCAGTTAGTGATAAGCAACCAATGAACAAAACCATGAAGACTTTCTCTCTAATGTTCTGTTTACAATTCTGTGGACTGTGTCAAATGGACTCAGGGTAGTTAGTAAACTGTACAGTCTGTAGATTACAGCACATACGTGTACATCTGCTCACCTCTGTATAATTTAATTATGTGAATGTTTCACTGGGGGTGGCATGGTGGTGCAGCAGGTAGGTGTCGCAGTCACACAGCTCCAGGGTCCTGGAGGTTGTGGATTCGATTCCCGCTCTGGGTGACTGTCTGACAGGAGTTTGGTGTGTTCTCCTTGTGTCCGCGTGGATTTTCTCCGGGTGCTCCGGTTTCCTCCCACGGTCCCCAAAAAAACACCACATGTTGGTAGGTGGATTGGTGTCTGTAGGTGTGAGTGAATGTACGAGTGTGTGTGTGTCGCCCTGTGAAGGACTGGCGCCCCCTCCAGAGTGTGTTTCAGCCTTGTGCCCAATGATTCCAGGCAGGCTCCGGACCTCAATGAATGAATGAATTTTTCACTGGGGATGTAGGAAGACAACTAACTAATAAGCTAACTAACTAGCTTATGTCCAAAGACATAACAATGCAGCAGGGATCAGTTCCCAGCTCAGGTAAGCTCCCTTTATTGTACCAATAAGAATCCATGTGCTCACGCTGCTTTTCCTTCCACTGCGTCTGTAACATGATTAGAATTGTGAGTTGCTCTCATTAACAGATTGTTCCAAATGCCATGGGTCTAAATGGAAAGTGCACGAAAAAATCTGGACCATGTGACTGCGTTCATGTTTCTATGACGTCTCACTCATTAGAAGCAGGCAGGAGTTTCCAGAAACTAGTCAAGTGTACTCTTCTTCCACAGTTTCCTGAAATAGACTATGACTCCCATCAGAACCAATTAGAACCAATCAGGAATAGTGTCCATTCCAATGCGAGTCGTGGAAGAATCAGCTCCTGATCATTGGCTGTTGAACATCCAGCTCATCAGGCGATTCCCAGCTTTGTTCAAATCGTCGGCTTCTCAAAGCCAGTTCACACGCTTTAATAATTTGGTGGAAGCTCATACCATTATATCAGGACTCTGAATAGACCTCAGTGTTTTTTCAGAAGCCTTTCAATGTACACTTTCACTGCTTTTCAACAGGAGCCTCGCCACATGCAGCACAATCCCTCATTAAGTTGACTGTTTGGGACAATGTAAGTGTGTGTGTGCATGTGTGTGTGTGTGTGAGTGTGTGAGGAAGGAAGCTCCAAGCTTTCAGTCTCTCTCCATTAATAGCTGCGTGGAGCTCTTGACAAGGCCGAGACGGCTTCAGCGTTTCAGCAGCTCCTTCACGTAGCATCTGCTCCTCTGCCTCTGGAACACAAGGGTGGGGAAATGAATGGAGATTGCCGCTTCTTCTCTGCCGTTCCCGAAAAGGGATGGATAAAGACATACGTACGTCCCTCCGCTCTCCTCGCTGGATGTTTGTTTGAGAGATTCAGAGAGCTCGCCATACTTATTATGAACGTCTCTCCTTTAACACTTTGCCGTTTCTTCCCTCTCTGCCTCTGTGCAGTTTGTGGATGCGGTTAGGGATGATTCACTACTTTTGTCATTCTGTTGTTTTGCACGCCTGCGGGCTACAATTGAAAGAGATGGCTGTGTGTGTGTTTGTGTGAGAGAGAGAGTCTGTGTGTGAGAGAGCAAAAGACCCTGCAATCGAACAGGAAACGGCTGTCACCGCACGAACGGCCGCGCAGAATAATGACCAGAGAATAAGCAGCATAAGAATGAAGGAAAGCTGGGGAAAAAAATTACACAGGTGTGTGTGTGTGTGTGTGTGTGTGTGTGTGTGTGTGAGAGAGAGAGAGAGAGAGAGAGAGAGAGAGTAGAGAGTGAAATAATATAATAGCTACAATAATTTATATTACTGGGAGAGTATTTGTGTGTGTGTGTGTGTGTGTGTGTGTGTGTGTGCGTGCACATATGCATATGTGTATGTTAATAGCTATGCTAATATTTCCATTAAAGTATTTATGATTTGTGTGTGTGTGTGTGTGAGTTAATAGGACAAATAATAGCTACTATAATTTATCTTTCCATGACAATATTTACTGTGGTTTGTGCATTGGTGTGTGTGAGTGTGTGTGTGTGCGTGTGTGTGTGTGTGTGTGTGTGTGTGTGTGTGTGTGTGTATGAGAAAAAGAATTATAGCTACAATAATTGTTATTTCCATGTGAATATTAGTTGTGGTGTGTGTGTGTGTGTGTGTGTGTGTGTGTGTGTGTTTGAGAGAGTGGGGTCAGGTTTAGTGTTAAGTTCAACAGTACCACACAGGCCTGATCTGATTAGGTCTCAGAGTTGTGAGTAAGGCATAAGCTCCAGCCTCGGTTATGAGCCTGTGGAACCTGCTGCTATGGGCATGACGCCTGTGTCTATGCGGTCTGCGAGTGTGTGTGTGTCAGCATGTATGTGAGCAAGAGAAACTATAGCTATTATGTTTCATTTTGACGCACACGTGTGTTTACATGCCCATGTGTGTAAATGTGTGTGTCCACTCTGAGCAAGGCCCTGTCCCCTGGTGTGTCCTGTAGTAACCTGCCAGTGACCCACTAGCGCTTTGCTTTCCGTCCAAACAGATGGAGGGCAGGAGTCCTGCGTTTTCCCCTCAGCTTTTTTTTTCCTTTTTTTGAAGCCAACAGGAGGAGATAGTGGGCTGCAGTCAATCCCCGACAGCCCTTCATCACACACACACACATACACACAACGGGCTTTCATGTGGCTGTGTGAGGGGGAGGTATTTGATGAGCAAACGGCTTCACCACAGGGCCGGTCACGGGCAAACAGGCTCTTTGATTTCCATTTGAGCGGCTGAATTAAAGTGGCTGTGTGAAAGGAGTGTGCGGAACACAGAAAATCAGAGCCCTGGCCGAGTGCAGCACTGATACTGCAGCGGGTTCGAGCTCCCGCTCCAAACTCTTGGCTGTGGCCGGACAAAAAAAAAAAAGGCCAGAATACAATCCTCAACATCAAAACCATTCTCCCATTAACGAGTGAACTGTTGCGAGAGAGAATGGATTGACTGAGGAAATCAGACTTGGGTTTAACAGGAGAATCAGAGCAACTGCTGGACAAGGTCTTAAAGGAGCCGTACGTTTATTTAACAATGTTTTGGAAAGTGATGATTGTTTGCTTATTTGTTTGTTTATTTATTGATTTATTTCATAAAGGGCAGCTCATCAGATGATCACATTGGGACAGCCATGTTTGAAACAGGTTTAGTACAGAGTCTTTGACACATCCGGACCACTAGGAGTCAGTATAAAATGAAAAACAGTTATTGAAAAAGGAGCTTAAACTAGCTAAGTTCACTCATTAGATGAAGGTTACTTTATGGCTGGATATTTAACCCCTGTGTCTAAGCCTAGTGAGCTCTGCACATAGACAGCATTAACGTCATAATATGTGCGCTTCTGAGAAGGTGTGAAGGTCTTAGACACCTAAAAAATGCTACCTATTTAGGTATTTATAATGTCTTTTACTTCCTCCACTTTTATTTTGTAGATGACTTTCTGTTGTTTCCCCGACCCACCGCTCCCCTCAGCGTTTAGAAGAAAATTTACCTCAGAGAGGCTCTGTTCAACTCTGTTCAAATATTTTCTGAATATTAACCCTGTCAAAACACTAAAAACTGAGTATGAAAGCTAATCTAAGGGAGGGGTAACTACTTGCCATACTCATAGTTTGCCAAAGATATCTAGTTAAAATAAAAACATTAAACCTCACAGTATATTCATTATTTCAGTGCATTTTGTTTTAGCAATGTAGGCTAAAACATTAGCAATGTAAACGTCAAATGCCACAGTGATTACTTGTGAAACACTTGGGAAATACTCCTCTCTGACTACAATAAACAACATCATTCGAAACACCTTCCACAGGAGAATAGATGGCAGGCTATTTGTGCCAGTAGCAATTACTGATAAAAACCTTTTGTCTGGAAGACTATGTGAGGCTGAGGTTGTGTCTTTTATAAAACTATCATGTGGACCACAATCTGTGGAAAAAAATATCTGAATATGAACTGGATGTTAGCCTAGCGTCTCATCTCCATTGTGGCTTACAGAGGGGCAGGTTGTGGTGGCGAGGGACTGGTAGTCTCATTCAGATCCTCTTTTCACACAGACGGCTAATCTGCTACTCGTTTTCTCTTATCTCGCTGACTGACCGTTCCTGTCTCCGCGTCCACTGCTGGCGCCTCATGCCCTATGGACTCGGGGGACCACTGCCACACTATCACCACCTCTCCACCTCTCTCTCCTATTTTGCTGCCTTTATTCCAGTTTTCCTTTTGACTTTGGGCTCACTTTTACCCTATAGCTCAGACTGTCAGTGTGTGGTGTATTAGATTAACCCCATGGTTTAAATTACATTGAAATAGCTACAATAATTGCATTTAGCAGATGCTCTTTTCCAAAGCAATTTACAATTTTAATTGCATCACAGATGTAGATATATGTATTGTTAGGAGTCTTTCCCAAGGACTTTTACTGGTAGAATATAGTGTTCCTTTCTAAGCTGGGAATTGAACCTCAGTCATACACTATGCTATAAAAATGCTATTAGTTCACTCTTTTAAATGTACCATATGCCCATAACTCCCAGAACACTACATAGTACATAATGCCTATGAATTTCTGATTCCTAGTAAGAAACAAAAGAAAACACCTCACGAATGGGGAATTTATAATTGGAAATTTGAAGTTTGTAGACACCAGCTGTTTCAAACTTTCCTCTAATTACTCTAATCCACTTTGGTTGCAGTATCAGCCTTAAATTTTCTGGAAAGGATTTATACTAGATTTTGAGAGTATTTGATCCCATTCAGCCAACATTGGTGAAATCTGGCACTGATGTTGAACAGTTTCAGTTCTGGATCACAAACACCTCTCCAACTCTGAAATATATTGGATAGTCCGCTGTCGGTCCTCAAGAACACAGTTCTACAGCTCCACAGAGCACAGCTGGGGTGCTTTATAGCCCTGTAGTCTATGATCTCACTCTTGAAAGACAACCATTCATTCATTCATTTTGGACAGTGGGAGAAAACCGGAAAACACCCAGAGGAAACCCATGCAGACACAGAAAGAACACCACACTCCTCACAGACAGTCACCCGGAGGAAACCCAAGCAGACACAGAAAGAACACCACACTCCTCATAGACAGTCACCCCGGAGGAAACCCATGCAGACACAGGGAGAACACACCACACTCCTCACAGACAGTCACCCGGAGGAAACCCGCGTAGACACAGGGAGAACACACCACACTCCTCACAGTCACCCAGAGCAGGGATCTAACCCAGAACCCCAGGAACCTGGAGCTGTGTGACAGTGACTCTACCTGCAGCGCCAAAGTGCCGCCCGGAAGGCAATCAATGCAACCTATTTATGATGTATTAAATAATACTGTATATACAACATCCATCAACCACTGCCATTTTATTTTTAATAACACTTTAATATTTTAATGATATACAGTGCTATATTTATTGCAAATCATTTACATTAGAAAGTCTGACTAAGAACAATTTGCATGTAGCTAAGCAAACTGTCTGCCCCGGGGGAAAGGAGACTTGTCTGTTCTGTGGGGCTTTGGAAACCCTGACTGCCATGAGGTTTGTGAGAAGTGAATTTTATGGATAAATGCATTTGCGAGTTTTATTTAAGCAAAATTCAAATTCCAGCTTTAATGAGGCTCCATTAGGCTCCAGAGCTGGGCCAGAGATCCAATAAGACCCAATAAGGGTGGCACAGAAAAGGGAGACGTGAGATTGGCAGCTGGACCTTACTGATGGGGTGAGTGAAGCAGAGCTAATGTGACTAACCAAACTTCTCCTGGGTTATTAAGTCCGAATGTTGGATTCTTTTATTCAGGAGCACTCCCACCACCACCTCCACACTCAAGCCCCCCATCCTCCCCAACCACCGCCATCACCAACCCCCATCCCATTCGGCTCATGGTCCGAGCACCTTTCCACTTCCTGCCTGCAGCCCTGACAGCTTGTCATTTCCAGATGCTATCATGCAGCGTGAAGACCTGACTATCTCACTGACTGGCAGTCTTTTTTTTTTTTTTTTTTGTCAGAGGGAGGGTGCAGTTCTGTGTGTGTGTGTGTGTGTGTGTGTGTGTGTGTGTGTGTGTGTGTGTGTGTATGTGTGTGTCGAGTGTGTGGCAGGTGTCTTGGCTCACACTGCAGGTGTGTGTGGGATAATTCTCTCCTTGTGTCTAGCTGTCATATTGCAGGTGTGTGAGAGTATGTGTGTGTGTGTTTGTTTTGCCGCAGACCATCGGTCTCGCAGGCTAAACGTAGTGAGAGCTGAGGAGAGGGCTGTGATTGGCTGACGTTGATGCCCATGTAATGGCAGAAAAGCCTGAAGGAGAATTGCCAACTTTGACTTTGAGAAAATAACCTTCAAGATCACTACGCATGCGCCAATCTCTCTCTCTCTCTCTCTCTCTCTCTCTCTCTCTCTCTCTCTCTCTCTTGCTCTCTCTCTCACTTGCTCTCCCTCCCACCCCACCAGCCCCTCTCCAGAGATCTCTTGCTTCAGTAATCCAAGTGGCTGGAGATAAAAGTCTGTGGCGTCGGCTCCACTGTCTTCACCCCTTTAATACAAATTAATCCCCCTCATTGATTACAAACTTACAAGCTTATGCACGGCTTATCGAAGTAAGCCTCTACCTGCGTTAAACCATTCCACCTGCTCTGTGCTGCTCCACACATGGCTCCCCCAAGACTACATGTCCCAGAATGCACCATTGTGAATATTCTTATATTCGTATATCACCAAAGTGTATGAAAAATCCATGTCACTGCAACTGTAGGGGGAGCCCAGGAGCAAAAAAACAAATCTCACCTAGTGTTACTTTAAAGGAAGATGGTGGTGGTGGTGAAACAGATGTCAGACATTGCAAAGTCTATAAGCAAAATTTATAAGAAATTGGATATAAATATTAGTTGAGATATAGATGTATGTTTACAGCTTCTATAGGAAGAGTCTGTAGTAAACTATAAGCCGGTAAGTCCTGAAGTGCACTAGTGGTTCCTGAACCTATCCATGGAGCATGTGTTCTGGGAGTTATGTAATGTGACTGGGGTGGTGTTGTTTGTTCCCGTGTGTGTTTATGTAAGCCCACCCTCTTCACTGTCCAGTTTTTCTTCTCACCTGGTCCTGGCCCTGTGCTGTGCTGCTGTCACTCTGCTCCGGCCAGAGAGCTGGACGTGCTGATAAATGCTGCTGACTGCCCTGCCTTGAGGCCAGGCTTTCACCCAGCACACACACAGCATTACACAGCCCTAACACACCACCCCCCTAGCTTCACTGACACTGCTGCCTGCACACACTTTCTTTGATGCTGAGGACGTATTTGGAGAATTTTTAAGAAACACATGGCACTGACCAAAATGTAGCATTTCAAAAGGCTTTGATCACTCTGAACAGACCATGGTTTGAAAATGTTAGCTGTTTGAAGGCATGTAGTTCCACCGTTTCTAGAAGTGTTTTAGAATTGTCCCTATTTAGTGTACTACACACAACTAATACTATACTGTATATACTTCGTACTAAACTTAAAAGTGAGTTCAGCAGACTAGTACCCAAAATATGTACTGTTGCTACGACAACGAACGTCCTCGAAATCTGAAACTCAAATATCTCCCTCCACCCTGCGTAGTGCACAGTTTACTTCATAAAATAATGAAATCAGCACTAAAATATTGCATGGGATTTCTGATAATGAAACCACTTATTTTCTATATAAGCTTCATGCCCCTCTGTCTAATATTTAATGCACTGTGTGTATAAATGTTAGTTTTATTTTTTAACTTTCAATTGCTATAAACTATGTAGGCAGGAGGGCACTATTTGGGACAGAGCTAAGACTTTCCAGACATGAGAACATTCTTCCTTTCCATTTCCCTTTGAATTGAATTAAGGGACAATAGTGTGCATCATTATCATACTCAAAAATCAACTGGTTCTAAATGCACACTGGGCACTTCTTAGTAACCTCAACCTTGACACTTGTGACTTGTGAAGTACATACTAGTAACTCAAGCACTAGTTAGTGATTAGTATTAATTGCACAATTGGGACACCGCTACAGTCAGAGCACTTGCTTTTGTTCATTTAATGTGGACAAATCATGAAAAAAACTCACCTGTTCGATGCATGAAACAACTCACCTGTGTAGCAGACATGCACTCCCCATCTCTCTCTCAATCTCTCTCTCTCTCTCTCTCTCTCTCTCTCTCTCGCTCTCTCATACACACACACACACAAACACACACAGATGTATAGGGTTGAAAGGAGGGATTGATAAGACTGAGCTGGTGCTGTGTGAGTTTGGTGCTGAACTCTCAGGCTGGGTCTCTGAGGGTAGATCATTGCCCAAATTATTGCAGCCGACAGATGCTTGTCATGAGATGCTCTCCATCAAATTTAGAGTGGTGGAAAGGAGTGCAGTCTCTCTCTCTCTCTCTCTCTCTCTCTCTCTCTCTCTCTCTCTCTCTCTCTCTCTCACACACACACACACACACACACACACACACACACACACACTTTTTTGTCTCTCTATTTCTCTCTATTTTTTTTCTCTGCCTGATTTACACATCACTGGTTTTTACATTTTACTCAATGCACTCTGGTTTTTATCCTTGCTCTTTTCCCCAGTGGTCCTACTTTTTAATGCCTGGTTTTCTTCTCTCTCTCTCTCTCTCTCTCTCTCTCTCTCTTTCTCTCTCTCCTGGGGAACCATAAACAGGGCACCATCAGGAGGTTTGCTTTATTTCTCTCCTTTACTCACTCACTGGACTGGTTTAAATAGAAAGTGCCACCACTGCGTGTGGGTAGTGGACTACTTTTCTGAGAGGAGATTTCTAGAGCAGCGGCTGCTGTTGTTTTGTGTCAGGTCCTATATTTTGTGAATTGCTACACCTCTGTGCAGAGTGGAGAAAACCTGCAGACAGCGTTAGACTAGGCAATGCTTCAGTGAAAAATAATGTCAACGCATTTAGTACGTTTAGCATTTTATTATTCCGTTTTCTGCACCTATAGCACATATGTAAATGTGTGTGTGTCTGAATATGTATGTGTTTTGAATTGTGACAGAACGTTACAGCTCTGTGAAAAGAGCTTAAGCAATGAGCCACCCAGAGAGGGGAAGGGGGGGGGGTGCAAAGTGAAAGGGGATAAATGCTTTGAGATTGAAAGATGCAGATATAGAGAGAGTGTAAGAGAGAAAGCAGACCCAGGGAAATGTGTAAGAAAGATTGAAGAGTAAAAGGAGAAAGAAAGTCAAAAAGACAGCTGAGAGAAAGAGAGAGAGAGATTAATTGGCCACTGAGGCGAATGAGGAAATGAGATTAAATCTGAAGTTTTAAAGCAGCTGTAACTAATCCTGCCACTCTATAGGGCTCCATACTGCAAACAGCGAGGGAGAGGAATCTCTTCTCCTTCAGCAGCTCTGAGTTCCCTGCAGCTGGGGAATGGGGAGAACTCAGTGTATATATGTGTCTTTAATGTATGAGGGGTGTGATGGATGGCAGAATTTGCCTGTAGCCAGGCCAGCACTTGTGTGTGGATGTACTATAACTATGGCGAATTAACCATGTAGCAAAAAGGATAAGAAATAAAAACGTCAGGGCGTAATTTGATTACTTAGCATGGCATATCTTGAAAGAACATGACACCAAACTTCAATTCAAGTTGGTTTTATTGTAATTCCTAATATAACTTGTATTTTGGAATAAAACTTGCAGAAGATAACACATGAACTACGTAAAGCAGAGACAGATGACACTGTCAAATACAATAAATACACAGAAAAATCAACAGTGCCCTTTCACATGATGCTAACCAGACACAACGGTACAAAGCATGATAATACAGAGATGGACATTATATGTGTAGAGATGTTAAAATAGCAGCAAAATTATACAGTAGTGCTTACAACTATCCACTGTTACAGTACTTGTATATAAGTATAAGGTGGATGTAGGAAAGGGTTAAACCTGCTGGATGCTTGTTGGAAGAAATGTGTTCATTAATCTGATAACTAAAGAAAGAAAGATGAGTTGAGGTCAGAGCTCTTCAGAGAAGTGTCTTATTGTTGTGCACCTATTCCAGATTTCTATATGTTTGGATAAAATGGTTTAAAATGTTCTTTTACTGTTAAGATGCACAAGTAACAATTGAAAAAAAAAGATCTACCCACAAAGAGTAGAAATATACTTGCTGTTAACTATGTGTTTGCGTACACATCATGGCTTTCTCGCATATCCTGTGTAGGTTGTGCACATCCTCAGAAAATAAACACTACACGTACACAATGTGCAATACATGTGTAAACGGTAAGGGGCAGTGCAGTGCGAAAACCACATCACAATGGCGGACTGTTTTGAAGAAGAGACAAGGCTGCAGTCACATGTGTCTTTCTTTGGTCTGCCCTCTAGTGGAAGCCTCCAGTTACAAGCGTAGCACAAAGGCAACAATTACGTTCACAATGCAAACGGTTGTCTATGCAAAGGCATGGCGAAACAGCAAGTATACCTCTACCCTAATACTGCCAATAAACAGATGAGTTTGGCTGGACTTTAAGTTAAAACTTCCTCTGTCAAAAGTAATAATCATTTTCCTCAATTTATTTATAGCATTAACTAAACAGGACAAAAGAGGACAGGGTGGATTTATAATCAATAACAAGGAATTGGGTAAATAGATTTAGATACTGGTGAATACTCAAAACACAGGTCTGTACACTCAGTGGCCTGCTTGGTAATGCCACCAGACAGTTATTTCCAATCAAGACAAAGCTCCTATTGCATTCATTATGTACTAATATATAAACTAAAATCTGGCAAAATTGGAAGCATGTTAGATATAACTGTAAATTGTTGACAACAGCTGTATAAATCCTTTGTAGTATTTGGCTCAAATACACAAAGAAACCCTACTTTCTACAGCTATTCTTGGATACTGTGCGTGTACATCTACAAAACAAAGGAGGGCTTTTACTATTTGAGTATTGTTTAGTCCCATGTTTAGTGAATAACTGCAATAAGCTATATCAATGTTAGTTTAAGAAATTTTCTTCCACTGATATAATGATAATATAATAGCATAATAAATACTCAGACAATGGGATTGGAATATTTTTTCATGTGATGAATAAATAAAATAAAACCAATGTTTTCAAACAAATCAACATAAAGGCCTCAGACTAGAGAGACCAGAGAAAACCGGAGAACAGAACAGAGCAGAGCAAGTAGTTAAAATATTGGTGACATTTGTTCTTACATAAAGAAACTCACAATTAAACACAAAGGTTGATATTGAGGTCATAAGTTGTAATTGTAATTATTGTGACAGGCCTAGCGCATGTAGTGGTGGTCACACGTGATGTTAATCCATTTATTGTGGTAGGCAGATGAGGCACGGGTTTAAGTCCTAGTCCTGGAGCCAAAAACATAGTTTAAAAAAAGATTAAAAAAAGAATAATAAAAACAATAAATGGGATTAAGAAATCTGAAAATACTAAATAAGACCTGAGAACAAAGGAAGGATTTTTACTTTAGGTTTGCTATTATAGCACTCATATGACTTTTCAAGTAGACACTAACACAACAAGAACAATGTGTACAGAGGAGATGACACCATAATAAAACATTGGTCCAAACAGTGATAAGGGGCTGGAACTGGGGAGTCAGAGGGTTTTATAAAACAAGAGCAGTGAAGCCAGAATGTCCTGGAACAGAGCTGCAAGATTATGGATCTAGACAGTTTTGAAAGAGAGATGTAGTGGAAGCAGAAGGTCCTAGATCTGAGACATGGCTTAAGCTGGGAAGTTTGATAAAGGGCCATAGTGTAGCCAGAAAAATGTAGAATAAAAAATAAAGTAGAAGCCAAGAATTTGTAAAACTTAAAAAAGGTCCTGAAAACTTTAGAACAGAACTAGAGTGGGACCAGAAAGGTATAAGGCAGTTCTTGTGAAAAGCTTGATGGTTGCTTAATGATGAAATATATTGTTTTCAGACAAGTCCATGAAGGAGTTTGGCCCTGTCTTGAAGGTCCTAGGACTCAGAAAGGGCCAGGAGGATGTACAATAGGAGAATATGAGAGTGCACCCCACAGGTGTCGCAGCCACTTGACAGCACTGCTAAGATACATACATAATGCATACAAACATGGATTCACTAGATCACCAAAAGTATTCGCTCCTCTGCCTCTCGCATATGAACTTAAGTGACATCTCATTCTTAATCCATAGGGTTTAATATGAGGTCGGCCCACCCATTGCAGCTATAACAGGTTAATCTCCTCTGGGAAGGCTTTCGACAAGGTTTAGGAATGTGTTCATGGGAATTTTTGACCATTTCCCAGAAGCGCATTGTGAGGTCAGACACTGATGTTGGATGAGAGCCTGTCTCGCAGTCTTCACTCTAATTCATCCCAAAGGTGTTCTATTCAGTCAAGGTCAGGACCCTATGCAGTTCTTCCACATCCATGTCTTTACACACCTTGCTTTGTGCACTGGTGCACAGTCATGTTGAAACAGGTAGGGGCCATCTCCAAACTGTTCCCTCAGTTGGGAGCATGAGATTGGCCAAATTTCTTAGTATGGTGAAGCATTAAGAGTTCCTTTCACTGAAACTAAGGGGCTGAGCCCAACTTCTGAAAAACAACCTCACACAATAATGCCCCTCCACCAATCGTTACACTTGGCACATAACAATCAGACAAGTATGGTAGTATTCAAGTAGTCTCCTGGCAATCACCAAACCCAGACTCGTCCATCGGATTTCCGATCGGTGGAGAAGCGTGATTCGTCACTCCAGAGAATATGTCTCCACTGCTCTAGAGTCGGGGGGGCACAGTGGTGCAGCAGGTAGTGTCGCAATCACACAGCTCCAGGGGCCTGGAGGTTGTGGGTTCGATTCCTGCTCCGGGTGACTGTCTGTGAGGAGTTGGTGTGTTCTCCCTGTGTCCGCGTGGGTTTCCTCCGGGTGCTCCGGTTTCCTCCCACAGTCCAAAAACACACGTTGGTAAGTGGATTGGCGACTCAAAGTGTCTGTAGGTGTGAGTGTATGAGTGAATGTGTGTGTGTGTGTCTGTGTGGGCCTGTGAAGAACTGGCGCCCCCTCCAGGGTGTATGATTCCAGGTAGGCTCTGGACCCACCGCGACCCTGAACTGGATAAGCGGTTACAGATAATGAATGAATGAATGAATGCTCTAGAGTCCAGTGGCGGCATGCTTTACACCATTGCATTTGACATTTTGCATTGAACTTGGTGATGTTAGTCTTGGATGCAGCTGCTCAGCCGTGGAAACCCATTCCCTGAAGCTCTCTATGCACTGTTCTTGAGCTAATCTGAAGGCCACATGATGTTTGGAGGTCAACCACTTTGTGGCTGAGTTGCTGTCATTCCCAATCACATCCACTTTTTTATAATACCGCTGACAGTGGAATATTTAGTAGTGAGAAAATTTCAAGACTGGACTTGCTGCACAGGTTGCATCCTATCACAGTACCACACTGGATTTCGCTGAGGTCCTGAGAGCAACCCATTCTTTCACAAATGTTGGTAGAAGCAGTCTGCACACCTAGGGGATTGGTTTTATACACCTGTGGCCGTGGAAGTGTTTGGAACACCTGAATTCAATAATATGGATGGGTGAGTGGATAGTTTTGGCAATATACGGTGCATAAATCAGACATACATGTTGACATACATATATATAGAGATGCAGAAATGAATTCAAGACAATTGTAGACAATTAATTAAATTTACACTATTAAGTCAAAAATGCATGTATTTATTTAAATATTTTTTTATTTGTACATTATTTATACTTCTGTTGTTTGTTTGTCCTCTATAGGAATATTCCAGTTGTAGTATATTGGCTGAATGTGGAATTATTATTAGTTTGCCAGAGGTGAAGATAATTCCAGTCTTTATCCTAACACCAGTCTGAGCCACAGAGGAGTGTTACTGCCTGCAGCTTTACTCTGTAATGTTACAGACTTAGACTGACTCTTTAGAAACTAGTCCTTCAAGATCACTCAAGGGCGGACTTGCCCTCCGTGGATCAAGCGCACTCTCCTGCACGTTAAACCTGACAAAAATGAGATGAGGGGGAAAAAAAGCCGTGGACAGCTTTTTCACCACCCATTATGAACTCTGTCAGCCGGCCTTGACCTGCCCTGATTGTTGCTTGGCGTCGGCAGCCCTTCATCATGAGGATTTCTCAAGTGGCTTTTACCTGATTAGGCTGTAGATTAGAGTGCTTTTGGTGCGCTCTCACTCGCTTTCTGTCTCGCAATCTCGCACTCTCTCACCGATAGCCTTTCCACAAACTTCTTTAATGCATATTCCTTTTTTTCGGAGCCCTCACAAACCAATCCTTGTTTTTCAGCCCATTTCAGTGCGCAGTTTGAGAGATTTGCCCTTGACGCCTTACATTATGTTAAGGTGCTGCTTTCTTTTAATTCAGGTCTGTCTCTTGTAGAAGTGGAACCCGGTGTCATGCTAGCATTCTGCACTGTGGGATATATGTTTACCATGGATAGGATTCTTGAATACGTCCAGGTTTCCTGACCTTTCTTGTTGACCTCATCAATGGCCGTTAGGGAGAATGTGTCGTGGAGACACTTATGTGACTTGCATCAGTTTCATCAGCCGTTAGAAAATCTTCAACTGTAGATACGACTAGGTTTCCTTGGCTTCTATAATATGGGTGTTAAAACTTCTTTGACAGAAGTAAACCCAAGCAGGACACATTGCAATTCTCTGTCAGAGGTCTACAATGCATTTACAAACCACTAAATTGATTAATACATATTCATATAGTCAAAGAGGGTCTGAGAGAGTTGCTCGTTTTTCCTAACGTTAGTGATTCCAAGACTTGGTTCTACAGGGTTCCTATGGTACCACTGCTCTTGCTCACACAGAGGAAAAGTGTGTTCAGTTTTACAGTAAAACCAAGTGTGCAGTGTAAAGGCTTATGATATTTTTAGCTGAATAAAAATCTGTGAATTATGTAGCTGAACCTTCAAATACATAATTAAAGACTCTGAGAGAACAGGCTAAAATGACTTTTAAAAACACTCCATGTTGTACTACGGTACTCATCAGCATTCCCTGCCCTTTCAGCATCTTCCACAAACTAGTTTCATAAACCTTCATAAACCCTAGGAAACATTTTTGCTGGTGCCCCCTGGCTGCCTTATTTATTCATTCAATCAGGGTACACACTCACAGACACGACATCGCTTCATGTGTTTGGGTGTTTTATTTATTTTAGAAACAAAAACATATATAAAATATAAGCATATATATATATATATATATATATATATATATATATATATATATATATATATATACATAGCTTATATATATATATACAAGCAATTGCTGAAAATGCAATATTAATGCTGTACTACATCAACCGCTGCAGACATTTTCTGCCATCACAGCTTTTCAAATAAATGCCAAACACCGTGTGTGAACCCTTTTGAAATGAAACAGGGAATTCTGTGGGTTTTTACAGTAGTATAAATACTTCAAACCTTAAAGTAAACCTTAAAATAATTACCTCTATTGGCTTTTTGTTACAACTCGGTCTGCACCCACGTGTGTTCTGTGTGTGTATTAACATACTTCACTGAACATTTTTGCACATTTCTCTATTTGACGTATTATAGCTCTGTATATCAAGGGCTTCATAAAATTCATAAAATCTAGCTAGCAACCAGCTGGTAACATGTTATTAAAAAAACATGTTATTTATAAATAAAGATGACTTCAAAATTAATGGAATTAATTCTTTATTTGCTTGAAAGAAAAAGACAACAATGTGCAGTAAACATTAATAAATGAAAGAAAGTCAGTATTATATGTAGCGACCGTTTGCTTATTTTTCTTAAATATTAGTCCTAGGTACAGTTTATACAGTTTTATAAAGACATTAGATGTTAGTTTTACTGAGCGTCTTGGAGAATCTGTCACAGTTTTTTTAAGAAGTTGGAACCTTTATTATGTTTAAATAAATTGTCTTTTTTTACAGACACAATTATTATTATTGATAAAGTTAATTTAAAATGTTTTTCTACTGACTCAATAATGCAGAATTCATAAAATAAATAAAAATATTATAAATTGTACTCAAAAATATAGGATGCCTAAAATGTTGCACAGTACTGTATATATAAATATATATTTCTGTTGTTTTGAAGTGTGTATGTATGAAGTACATATGATAAGTAGATGTATTCATACCCACAGTAGACAGCACTCAGCAGTCTTCCAGTTCACAGGAGCAGACTGGAAGAAGACTGAACTGGAAGAAAGCTGAAGCTGTCTACTGTGGGTAATACACTGACTAGGCATAAGTACCTCATAAACACTTCAAAAGATCAGAAATATCCCTTTAATAGGAATATGATGCTGAATAGACATAACTTCAATTAATTTAATGCTCATGTTCATATCTTCAAACCTCTTCAAATGTAATTTGTTAAATTATTCCATTAATTAAGACCAACTGTTTTGAAATTAATATCCCCTTTTTGCGCTACACAGGAGATACCCCCCCCCCCACACACACACACACTGTTAAAAAACTAAATTTCAAATGCAGTACTTTTTACTTTTACTTGAGTACATTTGATTTTTAGACCAGTGATTTTACTTGTACTTGAGTAAAATGTCATCGAAGTAACAGTACTTTTACTTGAGTAGAATATTTTATTTCTCTTTCCACCACTGCATGGAAGTGTGTTTACAGATTCTGCTCTGTTTATGGTGGAAGTGAAAATTGGAATAAGCAGCTGGTATATTCATCCTTACGTTACATCACCTCTATCTTTCTGTCACCTTTTCTCTTCTTCTTTTCTGCTTTGGCCACAAGAAGGTTTCTGTGTTTTTGATATAGTCACTGTGTTTTTCGTTAATACAGTGTTGCTGTTACACTCAGTCACAGAGCCCCTCAGGCCCCTCTCTAACTGCATGGAGAGAGGAGAGGGGGGAGTGTGTGATTGACGTCCATAGTGATGCCACACACACACACACACACACACACACACACAGTGGCATCACACCAAAACTATTAGGGCATATGTGTTAACATAAACTTATGAAGTTTGGGTTTATTGTAGTATTTAGAAAAAAAAAATCTAAAAATATTCATCTTCCCCTGCCCTCCCCATTCACTTTTACAGCACTGACAAATATGCACCACCCCCCCCTCACCCTAATTACAGTTTCTGCGGTGCTGAGCCCAGAGTAACAATGACAGAGGCTCCGTTCTCCATTTTACTGATCAATGAAGCATCACAATGATTTTGAATTTGTAATTTTAATTTAAAAATATTACATTCGCTTAATTTAGCGAAACATCAATGAGGTGCCTACCTGATGACCCCTGTGAAGAGCTAGTGATGCAGTGGGTGGTACCCATAGTTAAGGGTAGCTGGTTGCTGATGAGAACATTAACAGTCACAGCAACTTTAGTGGGTAGGTGTAGGAACAATGGGCGATAACAGGATTTTTTTGGCTGCAGATGGGCCCTATATGAAGCTCTAATAGATTGGCACAGGATGTTTTACGTCTTTTCTTGTGTGTGATTATAATAATAACACTCTTGTCAGTTTTGGGTGCAGTGTGAATATTAGCGTTTATTTTCATGTATTGCTTCTTAAAATCTGATGCATGGACTCTGTGAGAAATCAAATGTGAAATGTGCTTTTTTTTGTCATTGCACAGCAGTACAGTGAAATTCGGACACGCCCACACAGCCACACACACACACACACACACACACACACACACACACACACAGCTGCAGGCAACCACATCAATACCCAGTAAGCAGGTGGGGGTTAAGTACCTTTTTCAAGAGCACGTCCATTGTGGATGTTGAGGGAGGAGATAGCACTGTTCCTTCACACACACACCCCCATGTCTTCTATCAGGCTTGCCCCAAGTGCTTTTCCCACACCATTAGGCCACTGCTGCCACAGGGTCTGAATAGGAATTGTACGGAAGAAAATACATGATTTTTTGGGGGGGTCAATTTAT